>NC_132907.1:69970481-70280944 GCF_047675955.1 Chlorocebus sabaeus
ACTGTTTCCTTATCTGTCATATTAACCCATGGGAGAAAAATTTGACTTCTGAAGCTGGGTACAGAAGTCCATGATGATATGTTTGCTGCTAAGGACATGGTTGACTTTTCCATTAAGCCCAGTAGGGACCCAGCTGAGTGCCCAGGATACTTTTGGGCCCATAAAAATGATTTAATTTCTTTTAAAATTAAAAAAAAATGAACTTTTAGATGCAAGAAAATTCTGTAACATATAATAGTCATATGTGGGTCTTTGCTTAAATGCAGTTGTAAAATATATTTTCTTTCCTCTTTTTTTTTTTTTTAAGAAAAAAATGGCCACAAATACAAATTGCCTTGGGCCCATCAAAGACATAACCCAATCCTGGCTACAGTAGAAAAAATTGTGGCTGAAGGATTAGCTGCTTTGAACTCCACATTGTATCAGACCTAGACCTAAATCTGTTTTTGAACTTAGTCACTTTAGAAGTGTCACACAAAATAATTGTATTTCTTTAATGCATATGTTTCTGTTTCCCCCTGAGCTTTGCACATTCTTTTTTCATAGCCCATTACATACTCATGATCCATTATGTCAACTCATGAAATGCAATTTCTCTCTGTTGTGTTGCCACAACTCATTTTAACTCCTGTCCTTGTTTGCAAACACGTACATCTGCATGCATGTACAGAACACACACACATGTACACACACACACACACACACACGACACTCTGCTCTTTCCTTTGTGCCAGATAGGATGTGGTTTCCTCCAAAAAGATTTCTCAGACCACCCATGTTTGGATTAGGTGCTATTTTCATGGTTTCCCATTGTTAATTCTTTGATCGTGAGAACCATTTCAATTTTGTTTACATTTTACAGCTTCCACACAGCAGAATTCATGGCTCCATAGAGACAGAGCTCCATGGACACTGCTGAAGGAATAATTCTCAGCGTCAATGACCCTATTTATAGAAAGAAAATTCTAAACATACTCTGTTAAGATGTGAAGCAAAAAATACAATGATTTCTTCAATAAGTGGTTCATTGAGGTGTTCACTATATTACAGCTTAATAGTTGAAGGATTTACACAACTCATGTTTCAGATTCTATATTCTATATTTTGGGATTGATCCCCTTAAGAATCAAAAATTGGATATTAGAAAATGAGGAATAAGTCTTGTATTGTCTTTTTTGGTGAGTTGAAAACTACAGTGTAAGTACAATTTAGAATTGAGTCAAGCATTTAAAAAAATAAAGAATAAGTTACAATCTGGCCCCTTTCTGCCCTCAGGAAAATGAAATTTAACTAATGGAACAGTATTCCAGTTTTATATATCAGCTACAGATGCATAATTTAGGAGATAATCTTTTTTATATAAAATGGGAGTACACATAGAGATAAGACAGGCCATCTAAAATTGGGTTTTAGTGTTGTGCAAATATTAAACCATGATTAGAGTCAAAAAGTAGTGTTGATAAGTTTTTTTCTGCTTCTTTTTCTTAACCTTGACTATCTCACAAATACATGCCACAGAGATTTGTCTTATGATTACTGTGCTTATCCTTGTGTAAAGATGTATATTTATGCATTTAAGTAGATATTTAATGGCCAATGTTATATCTCCATATGTTTATACTTTTTATTGCCTTTCACAAATGAGTGTTGTGTGTATTTTTGCAACTTCAAGTTTAACAGACAGTTTATGCCAGTCTGATGCGTGTTCTACACATTCTCATATTTGAACACGCTAAAGTGCATAGTAATTTAGTTTACACACCATTCATTAGTACATGCACAAATGGTCTTCTTAGAAGTAACTTAGAAGAAAAATAATTTCTAATGGATTCTTTCTTCCAGCTAGGGCTATTTTTCTTGATGTCCTAATAATAATTAAGTGAAGAATGACAAACCATCTTGGGCAGGAAATCTTAATAATCTCCCAAACTCTCTCTTCCTATCTCTTCACTCATTGTTTTACAGAAGCAGTTCAAATCCTGGATCAAAGGAAACTGGGTACCAGATGGCTTTTATGCGAACATCTTTAAGTAACCCTCAGAGCATTCTTGCTGCCATTCTCCACAGAATGAAATAAATCCTAGCTACAGTAAAATGAGACTTTCAGGAAGTAGCAGGTGCAATGTCACATCTGTATTAGCACTGCTAACTTGCTTGCGGCTCAAATTACATCTGGGACTGTCACATTGGCTGCTGAGTTAAAAAGGTTACTCAGAGAGTAGCAAGAACTCTTGGATACTATTCTTTAGCCTATTGGCAGGAATCTTAGAGATAACGGCCACATGAAGTTATGTGCCTCATTCAACAATCCTCCTTATCCCTGCCATGTGTTTTATCTACCCACTGACCCTAAATTTGTATGGTTTAGGTCAGGTTTTTCAAATTATCACGTAGAGATGTTAGCATGTAGTATAGCTGGAGAAGTGTATTACCAGTTTGTGTGCAGGTCACATTCCTGGAGAATAAAACTAATTTCAAATGGTTTTGCTTGAAGGAGAATTTTAATCTGAGAAGAATAGCAAGGACCAGAACTTCTTGGATTCTTTCTGCATTGATAACAATCCTAGCAATGGTTTATAACTTATCTAAGACTACCAAACCTTTGTGTTCTGTATTTCGTTCAACAGTGATATATTGATTTCCTTTTTGGTTAACGTCTTATGTGAGTTCTGTCATGTTAAATACAAATAAGATACAGGCATAAAATGGTCCTTGACCTTTTTTGTTAAGAAAAACAAGGCAAGTTTCTTTCTTATTGAAATGTTTTAGAAAGAATTATAATATTCAATCCGATTTAAAAATACTTATTTAACACTTTGTATTAATCTCTATATTACTAGTTTTGCATGGAAGACATAAAACCCTGCCTCAAACTTACAGTCTAAACAGAAATACATATGCAGAATACTTAAAATAGAGTGATAAATATTCAATGTAGAATTATACATTTTCTATGACAATGGAGCACAGTAGGTAATGTGTAATGAACTCTTGGATAATATGATCAAGCATATGGACTCATATTATTTGAGTCCTTAGTGTAATGCTTTGATTCAATTATCTCACATGGTGCTTTATACTAGATGCATAAAATGGTATCAGCTGAATGAAAAGGAAGTATTTAGTATGCACTGACTCATTTTAATTGTATAAACACATCTGAAAAATGTTCCTTTATTTCTCAGCATTGAAATGTTATTAGACTGTATTTGTTCTATGAAACTTTAAAAGGATTAAAATTGTCCATTTACAGGGACTTTTATATCTATAATCTTTAGCATTTTCGATTACTCTTATAAATAATATGTATATTTTTTAAAAGCTGGTAATTAGGTTCCTAATCAACATAATAAATTGACTGAAGAAGGACTAATTCCTTTTATTAGCCAAGAATAGATTATAGCTTAATTGATCATCTGTGATGTGTGGAGACTTAATTAGTAATTGAGATGTGCCAAAATGCCCATTATATTATATTCTGTGATCTGCTGTTTTTGGCTGGCTATATAATAAAATTAACAGGTTATAGAGAAAATAATATTTGTGATAAGTATTTCAGATGAATAATGAAAGTCCTGTAATTGTAAAAATGAAATGGGACCCAGTGAGACAAATGCTTTAAAATGCACATATAAAGAAAAACATAGTTTACAGCATGATTAGGAGAAAAATTGCTATCGTATGTACTGTAGCTTGAAGCAAACAAACTCTTCTGGTTAAAAAAAAAAACATGGAAAAAGGCCTTAGATTATTTAGAAATAATTTTCTGATCTTCTGACTGCAGTCATCGTAAAGCTTATTTTCCCCTCATTGTAGTAGGCTACGTACCTGGGGACTGAAGCACTAAATAGGAAAAAGTTACAAAAACATTCTGAGGATGATTTTAGGTTTGAGGGAGGTCTACAGCTTTGCCAGTCAAAGCACGTGGTCCACCTACATTGGCATTATAGGTGAACGTATGAGAAATGTTGCATCTTATGCCCCACAGTAGACCCGCTGAATGAGAACATAGATATTTAGTAAGTGACCCAGGAGTTGTGAGTGTACATTAAAATTGGAGGAGCACTGGTCTAAAGGAAATATGGGATTGCAGAATGGCTAAAGGATGTTTTAATAATTCTTAAAGGTCATGTGATATTCATATTAAATTATTTTTATATTAAAATAAAGATGTAGTTTTGAAAATATTTTCTGAAAATAAAATTAACTGACTGAAATTATAGAATTTCATTAATTGTAGCAGTTTTAGTCAGAGAGGTAGTTTAGCAGTAGTTTCAACCCACCTGATTCCTTTCATTATAATTCTGTTAATAATTTCAAGCAAGCACAACAGCTCCCTTATGTAATATTTTTATATTCTAAAATTTAGCTTTTATTTCTCATCATAAATAGTCCAACATATTTAGAGAGGCTTTTATAAATATATCAGTTAATTAAAGAGACATATACTGATGCATCTGTATATACTACTTTTTACTGTTGAGAGAAATTCGATACGTTTCTAATCACCTGGATATTATTCAGAATTGCATATTAGTGGGGAAATAGTTTATACATATAAGAAGTTACATATCAGGTTTGAAATTAAAACAACTAGAAATACTGCAAAAATGATGTTTTAAAACTTACCTGGTTCCAGATACTGAAATGAAATATAATGTTTTGATGTTAATCTTCCCAGTGATAGACGTGTTCAAAAATTTTAATTGATTTGAGCCTTGGAGAAGTGGGTTTTAGAAAATTAATTTAGCTAACACCCTGTAGGATATATTTTAAATAAGAAAGATTGAGGTTAAGGAAAACGGCTATTAGTAGTTATTGTATGCTGTTTGCATGAAATGATGATCATTTAAAATAGTGTGATGACACATTGACAGAAAAAAAGGACAGCTGAGAGCCATGGGGGGTATGGAAATCAGCAATGCAATATATTGACTGACCATGTAAAAGGTACACTTGGTTAAATGGAAATGCCCAAGATATTCTGTAATTTGAGTTAGGCTACTGGAAGGATGATGATTAGTGATATTTATAATAAAGTCACAATATTGTGAAATGTCTGTGTAGGCTCCTAGTTACTTTGAACATAACTAGGAAGAACTAACTGCAGACAAATTAAATGTCAGATTTGTTTCATATAATTTTCTATTTTTATTTAACCATGTCATTGTTTGCAATGTTTTTGTCAAATACAGTAGTCTTTATGTAAAATGTATTTTAAATGTTTTCTAATTAGCTTGCATCAGTATTAAAGAATGCATTTTACTGGGGATTCTTCAGGACATTTATCATTAAATATTTGAAACTTGAACAATAACAAAGGAAATGATCTCATGCATTATGTGGGGTTCCAATTATTCAATAGCAACCTTTATAGCTATAGTCCCCACCTACTCTTTTCCGAAACATTGGTGCGTAGGCTTTTCACACTAGGGAAGGTTATAACTGTATTGAAAATGATCACCAATGCATCATAGAATTGCTGACAATTTTTCAAAATGAGAAAAGAGATGAAATGAGAATGACTGTTTCTTCAATAAGTTTTAAAGCTTTTGTAGAAGAAAGCAGAAACCCTCACTTACACAAACTCTCCCCTGCCCCTTGGGGATAGTGTACATTTCTGGAGAATACCATCTAGCACATCCTAATACATATGAAAGCCCCTATTTTGGTAAATGTTCCTATTACTTAGAATCCAATCAATTTGAGTTTCAGTGCTTTGTGATGTAAGACCATTTTATGCATCAGATAATTTCTAAACTCCGAGTATTACATGACATATTGAAATACAATTTCCATCTATCATGCTGTACGTCTTCAAGCATTGTGGACGACTCCACTGTCATTTAATACACTCAAGGGAGACACTGCTTCACTATTAATCTTATTTCTTTGAAACATTTATATTAACATTTAAATCTTCTTAATAATGAAACAAAAAGTAAAGAGATTGCTAACAAATTACTGTGGATGTAAGCATAAATGTAAAAGCAAGAGTATTTATAATGCAATGCCATATTAGAGAAGTGAAACTCAATCCTTTTGGTTCTCAAATCACTTTTTATAACAAATACTTTATCACATCCTGAAATAAAATCCATACATATTAGGAAAGAAAAGACAATCAACACATACAAAAAATAAAATAAGTATATTCACAATAATATAAATGAAGAATAATATAAAAGTTATTGTAATTCAAAAATATGTATTTCTATACCTAAATGCTTGGGCATAAGAACATATAGCAGGTAAATGGTAGTCAAATATTTGCATTCACTTGCAATTCCTTCATTCATTTATTCATACATTTAAAGTGCTTATTGAACATCTATTATACACAAGATTCTTTTTTCGGCATTGTGAATACAGTAATGAAGAAAAGAATAAAATTATCTTCCTACATGGGATTGTAGCAGAAAAACAGAATATGTACACAGTCAATAAATAAATAAATAAATAAATAAAAATACATGTCGTATAATGGAACATATGAAATTTCAGGGATGGTTTTTAAGAAATACCTGAAGGAAACAGAGGATCTAGCTAGGTGAATATCTACAGGAAAATCATTCTAGGCATAGAGAACGAGGAGGAAGTTGCTGGTTAAGGAAGGCAGCATGTAAGATGTATTGCATGGTAAAGCAAGAAGGACCCTGTAGCTGGAGAAGAGTCAGTTTAGGGAGATGTGGTGGAGGGTTAAAGTGAAACATGGTCAGAGAGGTGGCCAGTAGTCATGAAATTGAGTGCAGCCTTATTGGACGGACTTTGGTTTCTTTCAAAGTGGGATGAGAAACTGCTGACGTGTTTTGTGAAGAAAAATGACATGATATGACTTAAATTTTAATAGATTTCTAAGGAAATTTTGTTGAGAAAATAGTGGCAGGGAGGGTGTAGAGAGCAGTCAGTAGGCTGTTACCATAGTCAGCTTCGGGTATAATAGAGTTCTAGACCAGGCAGTAGAGGTAGTTAGAAGCAGACCATCTGCTAGATTTAATTATACTACAAATTGGTTCACTGTAGTAGTGATTATTTTCTACTTAAGGAATCTCTAGGTGTTCCACAGTCCAACCTAACAGGGAAGAGAGGAGAGGTCTTCAAAGGAAGGCATTCCTAGTTTTCTCGTTTGTTTGTTGTGTTTTGTTTTGTTTGTGCCTTTACTTTTACCTCTGAGTAGGATTAAATTTGAAGAAATTATGCCGCTGTTTAAAAACATTAAAATATAAAATTGCACAACAGAAGGCGTGATTCCTGTAGGTTATTTAAATCACAGTTTTGTTTTCAAAATTTTAATTCGTGTTAAATTACTCTGAAAAAAATTGACATGCAGATGAACTATATCTCCTGTTTATACAGGAATGTAATTCCTAAAAATTGTTAAAGTGCCAAAAGAAAAAAAAAAAAAGCCTAATAATGTCCTTTCTTTAGGATTTGGTGGAAATAAACATTTACAATATTTTCATGAATTGTGGACATATTGCTAAACAAGTAATATTTCTCAAAACTATTCGTTATCGTATGAAAAATAAAGAAAATGAATGTTTTGGTTGTTATTAACAAACTATTGTCACTTTAAATTTAAAATGAAAAGTAATAATGATAACGTTGTCAACTAACTTTTTTTGTTTGTTTGTTTGAAGCTTTGGGAAACATGTACAAAACATTGATGAAATGTTGGAAACCAGTTGAAACACAGTAAAATCAACTCGGTAAAATAGGACCACTTCTCTTCATCTACGTTGGGATTTGTCAAGGAGTGAACTATGACATATCAATTTTTGCTACTGTTTCTACTCTGGGTGTGCCTGCCACATTTCTGCTCTCTGGAAATAATGTTCAGAAGGACGCCTGTACCACAGCAAAGAATTTTAAGTTCACGTGTACCAAGGAGTGATGGCAAAATTCTCCATCGTCAAAAACGTGGTTGGATGTGGAATCAGTTTTTCCTACTGGAAGAATATACAGGATCTGATTATCAATACGTAGGCAAGGTAAGTCTGTGTTAAAATGGCACATATTTACATTTGCTCTTTATATATTTTACTGATGAAAATTTGACGGCCATCAAACCATCATTTTTATAAAGGTGATTCTTTACATCTCCCTAAAGCATTTTTGTTTACGGAATACAAATTCTAATGTGATAAAAACTGTGGAATGAATATAACATGATAAATGCATACATTTATTTATTAAAATTAATTCTGCTAATAACTTATGAATTAAAGAGGTACTCAAAACTGCGATTTTAGTATTTATGGTTAGAAAGCAATGACAGTGAGAAAACTGTATATAAATCGGTCATTTAAATGACAATGCATATGTGTATATACATATTTCACATTGCTATTGAGTTCAGTGAGGAAGCAAAAACATTTCAAAGTTGTTTAATCTTCTACAGAACAAGAAATCAAATGTCATCAAAATATGATTCAAGGACAAAAATGTTGCTTATTATAAGAAAGTTTATTCTAGGTATGAATGTTATTTATTTTTCTTAGGCCACACTGTGGGTACATTTGTATAAAGAAAAACAAATAGGAAGAAAAGCAGGTAAAAATAGTTTAGTTATTGCAGTATGAGGTGGGCAGAGGAGAGTTTTCATTCTACAGAGTTATAAAGTTAGTGAGGACAATTAGTTGTGATCGGGAATGAAATGAGAAGCTTAACATAAAAGCACCAATGAATGCTTTTATACACTAGGTTGTATTAAGTTCAAATTTTCTTTCTTGACACGATCTGAATCTAATTGAAGTCAGATAATGCCTTAGTCGACTTGAGAGCTTAAGAAGAAATTCATTTAATAGCCAATATTATTACCTTTATAGATAGTCTACAAGAATATGTCAAAGAAATAAAAGGAAATTAAGTACACTAACATAAATCACACGTTAACACTACACAATTATGACGGATACATTACTGCATTGCCAACTTTTGCATTAACCTTAACTGTGATATCTTCATTGGAATAATTAAAATTGTGCAAAAGCTTTTTTCTTCTAAAAATCCTATTTTTGAGACAACATTTTCATTGATTTTGAAACACTGATATGTTTTGTCATATTGCAATCATTTCAGACCTTTTAAAATATTTGGTAAAATGAGAAAGATGATATTAAAGGTTAAATATCATATTGACTAGAAAGAAAAGGAAAAGAAACAACACCCTAAGGAATCTTACCAGAAAGCACAGAGTAGCAAGCTTTTCACATATCTCATTGACTGAAAGCCTGGGAATAGGGAGTGAAGGTTACTCTCATAGACAACTTTTAGTTTATGAAACTAACTGTGTAAAAATATAATAATTGAAATCTGGGCTGTAGAAACTATAAATAGTTTTCTTTGGTTCTTCCTGTACATGGCAGTTAGCTCGTTTGCATCTATTTCCCTTCATCTAGTACTCTATGATGATCTAATAAATGTTGGTAAATTGAGTTATCATTACGTTATATACTCTCTCATTATAGTCAAGCTACTTCTTATTTATTTTTTATTTTTATCTCATAAAATATCAACACCTTGACATCAAGAACTGTACTTCATATCTCTTAGAGCAGTGAGAGAGTGTTAAGCTCTTAGAGTAGATCTTAATAACTATTTAGCTGATTGAATTAACCTGAGTCATATTACATTGAATTCCCTCTGCCATCTGGTGGCATTTGGCTCTTCGGCGGAGAAGACTAGTCTAGAAATTTTAATCACTGAAGACAATTAAGTTGGTAAATTTAAGATATATGCATCTTGATATACAACTCAAATTTTATGCTTCCTACTCTGCTTTATGAAAACAAATTAGAAAACTCTTTAATGAGTATTGGTGTAAGGAATTTATGAATGTGTTCACCAGTTCTTTTCTGTATAGACTGTGCTGAACTGCTAGAGTAACAGAAATGATTTAGGTGTTGTAACTCTCAGACTTCTCTGAGTCTTTTAATGGCCAGAGTATCAGATTTTAGCTCACATTTCAATCAATTTTGTAGTTTCCATGGTGTATTCATGTCATAATCTGTGAAATAGATGCTTTAACATTTTTTGTCTATACTATTGTATTAATTACATTCTTATTTGTATTACATTAATTACTGGTACAATTAAAATATTATTTAAGAGATAAGACAGTGTGGCGATTCCTCAAGGATCTAGAACTAGAAATACCATTTGACCCAGCCATCCCATTACTGGGTATATACAAGGATTATAAATCATGCTGCTGTAAAGACACATGCACACGTATGTTTATTGCAGCACTATTCACAATATCAAAGACTTGGAACCAACCCAAATGTCCATCAATGACAGACTCGATTAAGAAAATGTGACACATATACACCATGGAATACTATGCAGCCATAAAAAAGGATAAGTTTGTGTCCTTTGTAGGGACATGGATACAGCTGGAAACCATCATTCTCAGCAAACTATTACAAGAACAGAAAACCAAACACCGCATGTTCTCACTCATAGGTGGGAATTTAACAATGAGATCACTTGGACACAGGGTGGGGAACATCACACATGGGCACCTGTCATGGGGTAGGGGAAGGGGGGAGGGGAGAGGAATAGCATTAGGAGATATATCTGATGTAAATGACGAGTTAATGGGTGCAGCACACCAACAGGGCACATGTATACATGTGTAACAAACCGGCACATTGTGCACGTGCACCCTGGAACTTAAAGTATAATAAAAAATTTTTAAAAAAGAGGTAAACATACAGATGAAGATATGCCAAAAAGGCAATGTTTAACTATGATATTTTAATAAACAAGCATTTTGATAAATATAACTTGAGGCTAAAATATATTTTCCTTGTGAAGTATACAAAACTTAAAATCCCCCACATATTCTCTCCATCATTATTTATAAGGAATTTATCATACAGTCATATTTTCTTTCAGAAATTATTCTTCCAGTTTGTATATCCTTTAAAGTAGCCATGTGATATGGTGATAAGTGTTTCAATGCCTCTGAGTTGGTTTAGATGTTGGAGTAATATGTGTTCCAATCACTAGACATATGAAAACACAGTGACAGGTATCTCTCTATATGGGGAATATTTTGGGAGCCCACAAAGCACTCTCCCACTAGCAATGGAGAGGCTTACACTGGTTTGATAAGGACAAGACTAGAAAGCACCTGTGTGGAGCAGAAGAAAAAATGTTTTAAATACCCATACAATTAGCTAACCAGACCCTAGGAAGAATTGATGCCTATAATTTCTCAGCTAGAAACCCATTACTGCTATGTGGTTAAAGCAAAATGAAAAAACCATTACTGCTCATTGGGTTAAAGCAGAGAGGAACTTAACAAAACATACAACTGTCAATCAGAAAACCTAGGATGTGGCATTGTTTTTGCCACTGTTTCTTGGCCTTCTCTTAACTCCTCTTGGCCTTCATTTACTTACCCATGAAATCAAAGGGCATGATTATAATGTATTATACACACTAATACACTAACATTATATATATAATATATATGCTATATATAGTATATGTATACTAAATAATTTCTATTATTGTACTCACTTCTAATAATGTTACATTGTAAATATAAATTATATGTGTATTTAAAAATTCATTTAGAAAAAAAAATTAAGAGAGGGAGAGAGAGAGGGAAAGGAGAGGAATAAAGCCCATTGGCTAATTGTCACTGCCACAACTCCTTTTGTTTTGTAAGAAACAAAGTCAACCATACTCAATTCAAAACATTTGTTGAGTTCGCCATAAAAAGAAACATTTTCTGGTAAATCATTCTGTTAAATACATTCTAAACAAAAGAATATTTAGCGTAAGAGCTTTCTTTTTCCATTTTTTCCGTGATCTAATCATAACACTGACCTTTAAGAATCTTCCTGTATACTGGAATTTATTGGAATATATGGATATTTCCTGTATACTTACTCCCCTCTCTTTATCTTCCAAGGCAAGAGCTTCACATGTTGAAATTCAAGGAACCTACTTTTGAAATATGTTACCTCGGTAGTGAAACCTTCTGTAAATATTTTAAAATTTCCAAATTTAAATTCAAGGAATATTGTGTTTATAAACTCCTTTTTTTTATTAGTTTAATATCTTTTTACATGTAGTTTCTAGTCAGTTTCCTATTGCTCAATCCAGTTGGGTTGAAGAGATAATTTCAAATTCCTCAGCTTCCATGTCTTCAAATCTAAAGTAAATAATGATATTAAACTGTAAAGTCTTGAATTTACTTTTAGTTGTAACAAATACGCCGTTCTAAGCAAATCACTGATTTTATATTTACTGCACAAACTTTATATTTTATATGATAATTAGTCTCAGGTGGTAAAAAAGCGTGTTAAAAATAGATTTTAATCAAAACCAAAAATTGAGAAAAATCCCAAAACACCAAAAAAAAAACAACAACAACAACAACAACAACAACAACAACGTAGAGGGGCAACCATAAATCTTATTGTAAGTCATTATAGTAAAATCTCTCTTGCCTTTTCCTGACAGTTCTATCTAATTTTATTTCTTCATGGGTTCTTACTTCTAAATATGCTCTCAATACTTCTAAATATGCCCTCAATTATATTCTTCCCTTCAGAGTTAGCGTTACTGTTTGTTTCCCACAGTGTAGACTTCTGACAAGACCTCCTGAACTCCTGTTTACGTCCAGTCTTAAAGCATATGTTTTTCTCCAGTCTCGTGGTCATCCTTCTCTATAGACTTGTCGGCTCCAAACACCCACTATGCATGAAGTATATATTCCTTCTTTCAGTAAATATGTGGAGGACCTTCTAGGTACCACTCTGGTATTGTGCACACAGTAGGGAAAATATAAGCTCTCTGCTCACAAAGTGCCGGTCTTTAAGAAAGAGAACAAATGCTAAGAATAACAGCAAGTTATGGGCCTCTTTTGTCTCAAATATAACACAGACTCCAAAACCAAGAATAAAACAATAGTCGACAAATATTCCCATGTTCTGTTTCTGCAGTACTTGTAAATACAGTGAAAATGAAACAGTTTGGGGGTTTTTACTGTATGAATCAATGCTACTAAATGTTAAGATTGAAGACTCAGAAAACATGCTTTTATTGTTTTATTGATCTGTTTATTCCTTGGGAATGTATTTTTGATGTGAAGTACCTCATAAGGAAATTAGAATTGAGAATTTCTAGAAGATCTCTCTGAAACTGTAAAAACTGATCCATGAGAGACTAACTCAAATTTAAATATCAATAAAGCCCAGAAATAGCAACTGTGTCCATCATATTAGACTGCATCCCTTTTACTCTTGATAATATGGACACAGTCGTGTCAACTGGCCACAGCTGGAGAAGGAGTAGCTGGAACGAAGTTGGAGGAGAAGCTGTTCTGACCTCCACCACTTCAAACTTCCTAGGCTAAAATAAATCTCAATTGCACAAGTGGACAATCTTTACATTATATGAGAGTTCAGTATGTAGAAAACACTCTATTTGATAATTGAAATGAGACTGTTCTTGAGACTAAACGTTCCCAAGTGATTAAAAAAAATTTATCCAAACATGACCAAAACGACCTACATGAAAAACAACTGTTTACTAAATATAAACCTGTTTTTAGTGGTTAGATGGAGTAGGGGGATATAGGTATTTTGGGACACAGTTATTTTTTATTTGAACCATGTCCATTGCAACCATATAATGAATAGAATATGAAAACAGAAATGCGTTAGTAAATTTTACTTAGAAAAAGTCCTGGAAAACATTAATCAGGTTGATGTGATAGACATTGACAGAGACTCTTTTGGATTACATGATTATAAATATCTTCCTTTGCATGAATATAGACATTATTTCTTTAATATGTAAAGACCACAAAAACACACAAAATGTAAACCTGTATTAAAATCTCTTGGGACTTCAAGTAAGAAGTAATAAAAGCATTTGTAAATAGAGGCATGACTTGCAGAAAACCGTGATAATTTTCAGAGCCAGGCCACCTCTTTGTTTTTAGTTCTCAGAATGCATACAATGTATGTATCTCTCCATACAATAAAATTTTAGCTAGCAGTTATGTAGGGAAAATACATCTTCAAATCTCACTGTATCATTTTAACAAAATATTCAGGAAAATCCTGAATGCGTAAATTTTGCACTCATAAATCTCCATCATAAATTTGAAAAACTTTATTCAATCAAAATATTCAAAGTAAAACAAAACATTTATATCTATAATTTAGCCAATCATTTTTCAAATGCAGAATTTTAAAATATGTAGTCAAGAATGAAGATGATATGAAAATGGAGTCAGTGATTTTTAGTAAAAGTGCAAGAGAAATCTCGGTAAATGAAAACTGTATTAAATCTCACATAAATTTTGCTCTGTAGAAGTTATCTCAATATAATTTGTCAATAACAAGTAAGTACATATATAATAGCAATGAAGCATGGTTATTGTTAATATAATATTATGAATTACCAGAGCTCTGTCATTTTCTTTCTTGGAGGCAATATATAATTATATGTTCAATTAAATTTTGTACCCATTGTATTGAAGAATAATGCTCTTTTCTGTAAAGTAAGTGAAAGAGAGGGATGTATGTTAATGTGTTTGCTCATCAATATCTCATACTTGGCATATGTTCATATATTCACGTTCTCACTTGTTTCATATGAAAGCATGAATAGGAGAGAGCCCTTAATAGGTTTCCTAAAGTAAATTCTTAAATATTCACTTCATATAGCTAAACGTCTACATCCATTTTATTAAATAATATGGGCTATCTTACTGTTTTATTATTATTATTGTTATTAATCACTGAACTGTGTTCCATGACTCCTAGTAATTTTAATTAAGAGTTAACATGACTGGATGTGATGGCTCTCACCTGTAATCCCAGCACTTTGGGAGGCCAAGACGGGTAGATCACCTGAGGTCAGGAGTTCGAGACCAGCCTGACCAACATGGTGAAACCTTGTTTCTACTAAAAATACAAAAAAATTATCCGGGCGTGGTGGTGTATACCTGTAATCCCAGCTACATGGGAGGCTGAGGCAGGAGAATCTCTTGAACCCAGGAGGTGGAGGTTGCAGTGAGTTGAGATTGCGCCATTGCACCACTCTGCCTCAGCAAAAAGAGCTAAATTCTGTCTCAAAAAAAAAAAGGAGCTAAAATAAAGAAAAACATGTAAATTTTCAGGTAGGTGGATTAAAATTGAGAGGGGAGCAGCAACTTTGTTAAACTATAACTTAAAACCTTTGCTTCTCTCCTTAGAGCTCTAATCCACAATAGGCAAAGGGAATTTAATGTAAATTTCAGATTCCCCCTTTAGCAAAATTATCTCACAAACTTCATGTTTAAAAATATACTGTGCATTTATAGATTACATAAAGCTATTAAATGTAAAACTTTAAATTAAAATGTTAAATCCTAGCCCTAGATTAGAGGTATATTATCAAGTAGGAGACTGATCTGTAAGAATGTATACTATTATATCAAATTTTCTAAAGGAACATTTTATATTTGGCTGCAGTTTAGCTTAACTTACATCATCAAATTTCTCACCATTCAGTGGTGTCATTTTCAAATACCACCCCAAAAAAAGCCCAAGACGACTGAGCTTTTTCAATTTCCTTTGACACTCCTCTGCCGCTATTTACAAGTCTACATCATAGGCGTAGCACCAAATCTAGTTTGTGTCTGTTTGATTTTCCTGAGTCTAGCAGAGCAGAGGGACAGAAATGTGAATCATGAGTGTACTAGGCTTCTGCCCCTGTCATAACTGAGCTTCTGAAGGGACACAATAAAGAGAAAAAAACCACAAATCTAGGAAATGACCTTTGATTATGTTTACTCCTAGATGTAGAGAACATCCAAGTACAAGTGTGTTTGGGCCAGGCGCGGTGGCTGACGCCTGTCATCCCGGCACTTTTGGAGGCTGAGGCATGTGGATCATCTGAGGTCAGGCGTTTGAGACCAGCCTGGCCAACAGGGTGAAACCCTGTCTTTACTAAAAATACAAAAAATTAGCTAGGCGTGGTAGCAGGCACCTGTAATCCCAGCTACTTGGGAAGCTGAGGCAAGAGAATTGCTTGAACCTGGGAGGCAGAGGTTGCAATGAGCCAAGATCGCGCTACTGCACTCCAGCGTGGGCAACAAAAGCGAAACTCCATTTTTGTTTTGTTTTGATTTGTTTTGTTTTAAAGAAAAAGTATGTTTGTGTGTTGGTGGAGGGAAGGAGACTATGACTGTTCTAGAGGCCAAAGAAGCAAATCGTTCCAAGGAATTGATGACTGATCTTGTTGAGTGATACAGACTCATCACAGGGACGGATGTAGCAATTTAGAGATCAGTGTGGACCCAGGAGAGACTTGTTGTAATAATCTGGGCAAATGAGAATAAGATGGCTTTCAGTTAGACTGGAAGAACGCTACATGCTAGGTTTTCAGAGTCATATTATTAAGATTAAAAATTAAGTGGGCCGGGAGCAGTGACTCACGCCTGCAATCCCAGCACTTTGGGAGACTGAAGCAAAGTCTCCCAGTGCTTGAGCCTGGGAGTTTGAGATCAGCCTGGGCAACATGGCAAAACACTCTCTCTACTAAAAATACAAAAAATTATCCAGGCATGGTGGCATGTGCCTGTAGTCCCAGCTACCAGAAAGGCTGAGGTGAAAAGATCACCTGAGCCTAGGAGTTTGAGGCTGCAGTGAGCCATGATCGTGCCACTGCACTCCAGCCTGGATGACAGAGTGAGACCTTGTATCAGGGGCGAAAAAAAACTATATTTGAAATGATGAACAACTAGAAAGGTAAGATATATTATGATGTGGATAGTAAAAAAGGATGTGAGGTCGGTCACAGTGGCTCACGCCTGTAATCCCAGTGCTTTGGGAGGCCAAGGCAGTTGGATCACTAGGTCAGGAGATTGAGACTAGCCTGGCCAACATGGTGAAACCCTGTCTCTACTGAAATACAAAATATTAGCCGGGCGTGGTGGCATGCACCTGTATTCCCAGCTACTTGGGGAGCTGAGGCAGGGGAATCCTGTAAACCTGGGAGATGGAGGTTGTAGTGAGCCGAGATTGTGCCACTGTACACTCCAGCCTGGCAACAGAACAAGACTCTGTCTCACAAAAAAAAAAAAAAAAAAAAAAAAAAAAAAAAAAAAAAAAAAAAAAAAAAAAGAAAGGATGTGAATGTGAACCTCAGGTAAGCTCACTCTTTTTGTTAAAAATTGTAGTTAAATATATCTATATTAAGCTCAAAGTCGCCATCATAATCAGCAAACAAAAAATCATGCTAATTTAAATCACCAGTTTTTAAAAAGACCTTTCTCATCAGCAGTTCTTGATTCTTCTGGAATCAAAATACTGTATTATTACTGTCACATAAAATTTGGGGGGTACAGTTAAATAAGATATATAATATTTTGAAACTTGATGTAGCCTGATAGTGATACCTTCAAAGTTTATTTTATTTTTTTTAGGATTTCAACAACCTCATGATGTAGATCCAATTATCTTTCATTTATAATTAAGAGAAAATATGTGCCCTCATTGTCTAAGTTTTCTAATGGTATGAATCGAGAAAGTTGTAAAGATGGGCTTCTAACCCTGAATGTATGACTCCAGGATTAGAACCAACATTATATCTCATTCATCATTATTAAGACTATTCTTGGCCGGGCACGGTGGCTCATGCCTGTAATCCCAGCACTTTGGGAGGCCGAGGCAGGTGGATCATGAAATCAGGAGTTCAAGACCAGCCTGGCCAAGTTGGGGAAACCCTGTCTCTACTAAAAATACAAAACTTTGCCGGGTGTGGTGGCGCATGCCTGTAGTCCCAGCTATTCAGGAGGCTGAGGCAGAAAATTGCTTGAAGCCGGGAGGCGGAGGTTGCAGTGAGCAGAGACTGCGCCACTGCACTCCAGCCTGGGTGACAAAGTGAGACTCTGCCTCAAAAAAAAAATTCTTATATTTATTACTATATATTACCACATCAAAACAGTTATATTTTTGTTTAAGTAGCGCGCTGATGAATAAATTAGCAGATTTTTTCTAGTTAAGTACAAAACTAAGCTTGCATATGTAATAGAGCTCTTTTGACTATTTCACAGAAAAATCCAATTAATTTTCATAGCCATTATGTTATTATTTAATTTATATTTGGAATTGATGATGCATGCACTTTTACAGAAAAGGTATACAGTTAAAACTAAGATTCTCATCATGATCCTCAGACATCCCCAGTTTTCTTCTTTAAGAAAACATATATTTCCAGTTTTTTGTTACATATTCCCAGAGAAACATGTAAAGACATGTGTGTTATCTTGTTTTTGGAAACATGGCAGTGTACTTTATGAGATATGAGATGTTAATGTAATCTGCCCTTTTTGTTTTGTTTTGTTTTGTTTTGAGACGGAGTCTCGCTCTGTTGCCCAGGCTGGAGTGCAGTGGCTGGATCTCAGCTCACTGCAAGCTCCGCCTCCCGGGTTCACGCCATTCTCCTGCCTCAGCCTCCCGAATAGCTGGACTACAGGCGCCCGTCACCTCGCCCGGCTAGTTTTTTGTATTTTTTAGTAGAGACTAAATTTAGTAGAAATTTAGTAGATTTCACCAGGTTAGCCAGGATGGTCTCGATCTCCTGACCTCCTGATCCGCCCGTCTCGGCCTCCCAAAGTGCTGGGATTACAGGCTTGAGCCACCGTGCCCGGCCGCTTTTTTTTTTTTTTTTTTTTTTTTTTTTTAACTTAAAAATATAAACTGGGACTCATTGCGTTACAGTACATAAAGACATTTTTCTCTTTCTGAGTAGCTGAACAATATTCTTTCTAATGGGTGCACTAGAATTGTTTTAACATTTTTAAAGGACATTTAGATTTTTTTTTAAAAAAATGCTAATATAGCAATTTGACACAGAGTTATATCTTTAGGAATTATGATTACAAGTAGAAATGCTGAAGTATAGTCTTGAAAAGTTTTAAACTGTGATAGAGATTTTATGTTGCTCTCCATTGAGGTTGTTTCAGCTTAAACCAATGACTATGAAAGTAACTGTTTTTCCACAACTGCAGCAAATCACTATATCACCATTATCATTTTTATTTATTTTATAAGTGAAAAGGTTTATGAGTGACATTTTATTGTTCATGCTACGTGAGCATGAGCATCTATGTGTTTAAAGCATTTTGCATTTTGAAAACACATTTGAAAATGTGTTCAGATCCTTTGTCAATCTTTCTATTGACATGGTAGTAGTTCTTTTGATCCACAGTCTGTCCTTATTAATTGACCTTTATGTTTTAAAAATTTTAAACATAATGCATATTTCAATTTACATAAAACATGTATACACTTTAACAAATAAATAAAAATCAATGGACGCGTCCTCTTCCCAGTCCAGGAAATGGAAATTTCTAGCCCCCAATAATTCCTCTCTGTGGTGTGTGAATAGCAACACCATTTCTCCTTCCGAGAGGTGCCATTGAGCTTTATTTTGTGATAGTAATGTCTGTTTCTCTTTATGGTTTGAATATCTACATAAGTATTTCTAAATAAACTACTAGAATTTTGGCTGTTTTTGAAATTAAAGTGCAATCATAGTTCAGATAATCTTTTACCTTTCTTCTTTTGCCAAATATTGTTGTGTAGAGTATCTTTCTCCATAAATGTATTTGAATTTGGTACAATCCTATTAATATGGATCACATTTCAATGGATATGTTATGCACATATCAGTGGGTATGTGGAATTACCTCTTCCCCTAGTTTTCAATGTTACTAACAATGCTCCTACGATCATTTCTGTACGTGCATCCTGATACTCATGTATGTTAGTATATAATCTGAAGTAAAATTGCTCTTCTATAGTATGTACCTAGCTTTAATCTTTTCAGAAGTTGTCATGGTACTTTCCTAAGTTGTAACCAAGACAATTTATACCAGCAGTGAATGAGTTCCTGTTATTTGATGTCAGCATCTTAACTTCTTATTTTTAGAATTTTAAAAATATCTTTTTTATTCACATTTTTCTAAATATCAGTAATCTTTTGTCTTTGTAATTAAGTTTTTTTTTTAGATCAAAACATTTACTTTTTGTGTTACCAAAAATAAATCCAAGCAGATGATGAAATAAATAAATTTGCTAAGGGTTCCATCCTGGGCTCTCTGTTCTAGAATTTAGTAAACAGGTCAAGTTTAGGTTACTTCGACAATTCTGGATGATTATAATTATGTATTGAAGTTTTTCAAGTGTTTTACTGATAGTTTACTGATAGTTTCTTACTGATTGTTTTCTTGTGGATTGCTTCGTTCACAAATTCAAGCTATGCTTGACTCCTTGCTTTCCTCAAGTATTCACCAGTATTCTGGAGCGTAGCTGAAGCAAAAGAAGCGAGAGGAGAGTGGTAGTTGAAGCGGGAAAAGAGGTAACAGGTCGGGGGGTGCCCAGAATCCCTAGGGTGTGGTAGACTGAATAATGGCTCCCAAGGATGGCCATACCCTAATCCTCACAACTGTGAACATGTCACTTCAAATGTCAGAAGAGACTATGCAAATGTGATCAAATTAAGGATCTTGATGTGAAGCAAGTATCCTGGATTACATGGGTGATCCCAGTATAACTCAGTGGTCTATGTTAAGAGTGAAGCAAGAGAGTCAATTTCAGAAAAAAGAGATGTGACAATGGAAGTAGAGGTTGAAATGATGCACTTTGGAGATGAAGGAAGGGGACACAAACCACAGAATGCAGACAGCTGGAAAAGGCAAGGAAACAGAGTCTCCTTTGAAACTTCCAGGAATGCAACCCTATCAGCTCCTTGATTTTAAACTTCTGACATTTAACAGCTATAAGACAATGAATTTGTGTTGTTTTAATTCATTAGGTTTGTGGTTATTTCTTATAATAGGAATTGGAAACTAATATGTGGGGTCTTTTATAAATTCTGACTTTTACTCTATGTTGCATGGGAAGATACTGTAGAATTTTTAGCAGAAGGCTGATATTATACTAATTACGGTTTAACTAATGGGTACTAGACTTAATACCTGGGTGATGAAATAATCTGTATAACAAACCAGTAACTCATTTTCTTCTACAACAAAACTGAGGTATCATAGGATATCTTTAGTAAATTCTATCTACCATTCATGAGAGTAATAATTCCATCTCACACAAATTATTTAAGGGAATGGAAAACATGTTGATACTACCTATCTGATTTTATGTGGCTATTATAAGTTTGCCATCTAAATACAATAAAAATAATTAAATATAAGGTATTTTACAGGGAAATATCTTGTATAAAATGAGTAATTTTATAAAACTCAGAAATTATATATAATCTGCATAATAATCTGTATAACAAAACCCCATGACATGGGTTTACCTGCACATGTACCTCTGAACTTAAAATAAAAGTTAAAAAAAATAAAATTTTCACTCTGTCTTCTGGCTTTAAAGTTGATACGATAGAAATTTCTGGAGTATTATATGTAGAGTTTTTGGGAATGTTGTTAAGGGTGTCTCCTAAGTCAAAGATTTGGCCTGAGCAACCGGAAACTATAAATCTGCTTTTATTTGAGGTGATAGAGCATTAGGGAGGAAAAAACAGATTTCAGCTTTGGATATAGTAAGATCCATGAAGTTCTGAATTGTAAATTGGAACTTCTTAGCAGTAATTACCTTCTATATGATGTTTAATGTGATGGGACTAGATAATATGTAAAAAATGTGAGTGTAGTCAGAGAAGAACTAGGTCCATTTTCGGGGCAAGACCTCATTAAGACATGTGTATGGTAGATGAGGGTATGGGAAGAGAGAAGAAAAAAAAAAAAAAACAACTGAAACCGAGAATATATATTTCTTGAGCTGCAGGAAAACCTGTCAGAGATATCTGATAAGACAAAGCAAATGTAAGGAGAAGAGAATGTGTCAACCTTGTCAAAAGCTGCTACTAAGTCAAGAATGACAAAAGGTTTGAATTGACTGTTAACTTTGGTTTCCTTGAGATTATAGGTGTGCTTGATGTCTATAATTTCATGATGTGCTGGGTCCAGGATTCTTTTTGCAGTGGATTTAAAAGGGAATGCAGTGAGAAAAAGTGGAGAAAGCACATGAGAGCAAACTTTAGAAAGTCTTGCTAGAAAGGAGCAAATATATGCAGCAGTATCTGGCAGGGAACGGTGTTAGTGTAATCAAGAAAAAAATAAACATCTATATACGTAGATTATATATATATATATATTATATATACATAGATATATATTTTTTTCCTTGTCTTTCTGCATGAATAAAGAATCTAAAACAAAATCAAATAAAAATATGATAGGGAGAATTCTTATTTTGTTCTTGACTCAAAGAAAATGTTTAACATTTTACTCTTAATCATAAAGTTTCTTAAGGTTGTCTTTAAATATACCTTTACCAGAAGAAGGAATTGCCTTTCAATCATAGTGTCTTATTTTTTTACTCATAAATGAATATTAAATCTTTTCAAATATATTTATAACTCTATTGACCTATTTGTTTCCCCTTTAATAACCAAATTTGAAGATCTGGAAAAAGTCCACATTGGTAATTATAACTTTTTAAAATTATTATCTTCCATTTTCTTGTTTAAAATTTTTGAGTTTTATAAAAATTTTTTTGTACAAGATATTTCCCTGTAAAATATATTTTCTTCAACTCTTTTTATTGGATTTAGATGGCAAACTTACATTAACCACATAAAGTCAGATAGGCAGTATCAACATGTTTTCCATTCTCTCAAATAATTTGTGTGAGATGGAATTATTGCTTTCATGAATGATAAATAGAATTCATTAAAGATATCTTATAATACCACAGTTTTGTTGTAGAGAAAATGAGCTACTGATTTGTTTTCTTCAATGGTTATAGAGATACTTGAGTTCTTCTTGCTTCTTGCCTTAGTTTTAGTAAAACTTATTTTTAGCACTTATTAAATATTAATTTTGACAGATTAATATTTGTATTTTATTTACAAAATATTTATATTTAATATTTATATTGTATATATTTGTCAAAATATTAATTTTGACAAATATATGGTAATGCATATATATTTGCAGAGCAGGAGTTTCCAGCAGTTCTAATGGATCAGAGTATAGCAGAAAGTTATGTAGCTGGTAAATCCAGTGATTCTGAAGCAGAAATTCTTAAACTAGACTATTACTCTTTGCATGGCAAAGGAATAAAGTCTGCATGGTCTTCTGGTCATCTGCAGCTAAATGAAGAAGATGAAGATGCTTCTTTCAGTATACCAACTGCTGAAGACAGGACTTTGCTAAAAACATGTAATTACTTTTTAGCTTAAAAGTGTGAACTCTATGAAGATTTCTGAGTCAGTTTCATGTTACCCAACTTAGGCAAAAAATAATAAAGCTTGTGAAAACCATTTTCTTGTTTAGAATGTATGCATTGGCATTAAGGAAATCTTCTCATTTTGGATACCTACTTTATGAACGATCTAGCTGCTGCCCCATTTGTTGAGCTTCACTCTTCTGCTCCCTCTGAAGGGACAATGGAAAGTGTCCTCTCCTCACCAGCACTGTGGTGGGGTGAGGCGGGTATTTGTCATCTCCATTACACATTTCCTCATAGAGACATTACAAGTGAAGGTCAGGCTCTTCAATGCTGAAGAATGGTGACAGTATGGGTTAGAATATGGAATTGGCTTCTAATGACACTTAGTGATTTAGTAGATTGTGACTGCATTGATCATTGTGCTCTTGAACAACACTTAACAAAGATTTCAGTCCTTATTATTTGTGTGGGGACCATTAAAGATGGTCTTGTTATATGGTAAGGCCTTCAATTTTTATAACATGTATGAGAGGAGCATGGCCGTCCTATAGCCTCAGGAACAAGGTGACGACTTAGATCCTCTCAACAGAATACAGATTTAGAATTAATCTAGTAGTTGGAAGAAATGTAAATCTAGGAAATTTATAAATTAAATCAATTTCTAAAGCCAGACATATACCTGATAAGAATATTATGATGTTTGGCTTATAAATTCTATAATCTTAACTATTTACTATATGTAGTGAAAGAGAGACATTAACAGAGCAGTTGGTTTATCTAATATTTCCTGCCAGAGTTTATTTTATTGTCATATCTTACATGTATGCAGGCAAGGAAATGAGATGAATATTGTTGTAATAAAGAGTGATGGAAAATCTATGTAATTAAAAATTTGAAAAACTTATTAATGAACAATTATATTTTATGATACTTTCAGGTTTGTAGAAAAGTTAGAGGATAGTATGAAAGTCCCTTATATCCCACAGCCCACTTCCCCTCTTGCAATCATTTTTAGTTACTTTAGTACTTTTGTCACAAATAATCACCCAATAGGGATACATTGTTGCTTAATAAATTCTGTGGTTTGTTCAGATTTTCATGTTTCTTCCCTAATGACTTTTTCACCTCTAGAATTCCACCAGAAAACCACATTGTATTTAGCCATCATGTATCCTTAGATTATTTTATGCTGTGGAAGCTTCACGGCTTTTTTGTTTTGTTTTGTTTTGTTTTTGTTTGTTTTGTTTTGTTTTTTAATAACTTTGACATTGTTGAGGTGGACTCAAGTATTTTGTAGAATGTCTCTCAGTTTGGGTTTTTAAAAATATTGTAGCTAATGGACAGACTGTGGTTATGGGCTTTGGGAGGAAGACTACAGAGGTAAAAATGCCATTCTCAGCACATCATAGTATGGCATGGGCAGATGTTTTCAATATTGCCCATTAGTGATCATGTTAACCTTGAAACCTAGGTAAGGTGTCCACTGGAATGCTGCTTTCTATACTGTAATTTGGAAGCTAGTCACTAAGCATAGTCCACACTTGAGGGACTGCCAGTTTTTCTCTAACTTTTTGAAGGGTAGATTTACAAAATTACCTGAAATTCTTCTATGGGATATTTGTCTCTTCTCCCCTGTTCATTGATTTATTTGGTAATTTATATATATTCACATTTACACCTGGATATTTACTTTTTACTTTGGGTTATAATCTAATACTATTTGACTGACTTCGTTACTCAGATTGATCCAACTTTGACTATTGGGAACTCTGGCCTATGGTTTTGGGGTTTGAGCACTTTTCATTTTCTTATTTTGAGCACTGCAAGATGTCTCAGTCTCATTTTGTATTTTCTAGCCCAGTGACCAAATAAGACATTTCAAGAAGACATTTTTCAAAGAAAAAGATGGTGAGGACGTTTAACCTACCAGAATTTAAGTCAAATTATATCACAATTTTCTAAAGCACGTAGCTCTAAGTTGAAAAAACAATAGAAAATAATAAAAGAAATTCTAAAAGGTGATATAAAGTGTTATGAGATATCAATGTAATACACATCAGGAACAACTCAGTAATGGAAAAAGTCATCCTCACCTTAACTGCTATTGTAACTAGCAATACGGAAATTAAATTTTGGTCTATAGCTGATATAATTGAGGAAATGCAGATGACAGATTATCACATAGAAAAGTCAAATTGTCTCTCCACATGAGAAAAATAAATGCCCTAAAAATAATTAAAGTTATAAAAATAAGTAAAAATGTTATTGGCAGGTTTGTAAGAAACGGATATGCATGAATGATAGCTCTGTGGGTTAATTCAAATCATTGGGAAGCAGTATTTCAGACAATAGGTAACGAACAGTACATTTTTATATCTTTGATCCAATAATAGCATTTTGAACATTTTAGAAGTTAACCCCGAAGAGAAAAAAAATGTTTACGGAAGTACTATTTATAAAATACACAATAGAAACCTATTCAAACTCTCAACAACAGAATAATGGCTAAACATTAAGATATCTAAACACAGTATAAAACTCGCACAAGTTAAATATACAGAATACAAAAGCACATGGAAATGTTATTGGAAAGGAATATTTCCCTCACTGGAAAGAATGTTACCAAAAGTAAAACAGGCAGTCCTTACATTTAAGTGGACATACATGTTTGTTCATTTATATTTATTTATTCAATCATTCAATAAAAATGTTTATTTGAGAACCTCAGTTAGTTGCTGAGGAAATACTATGACCAGTAGTATCTACTTCTGGCTTTCAAAAAATTTATATTTTAACAAAAACCCAAACATTTGAAAGCAATATAATAAAGCCAAGTGTTCATTAAGCATTGTTGATTTTTAGGTAAAATATCATAACGTAATTCACAAAAAAGATGGAAATAATAAACTACTCTCTAATTACAGACTGAGTATGCAGGAGACTTTTCTTTTCTTTCTTTCTTTTTCTTTTTTGTTGCTCAGGCTGGAGTGCAGTGGTATAACCTCGACTCACTGCAATCTCTGCCTCCCGGGTTTAAGGGATTCTCATGCCTCAGCCTCCTGAGTAGCTGAGATTACAGGTGCGCACCACCATGCCTGGCTAATTTTTGTATTTTTAGTAGAAAGGGGGTTTTGCCATGTTGGCCAGGCTGGTCTGGAGCTCCTGATCTCAGGTGATCTGCCCACCTAGGCCTCCCAAAGTGCTGGGATTACAGGCGTGAGCCATGGTGCTGGTTCTGGGCCAGCAGGAGACATTTTGAATGTGAAATTAACCTCCCTGTCTCAGATCCGTTTGAGTGACCATGAAAAATTTACCTGCAAACAGACTTTTGTAATGGTGACTAACTTCATTTCTAAATAACATATTGAGATATTTGCACTATTTACATTTAAGGTATCATTCATGGGTTAGGTTTGAATCTACAGTCTTACTATTTGTTTATTATTTGTATCATCTACTTTTGTTCTCTTGTTTTTTTTCTATCATCTTTTGAACTAATTAAATTTTTAAAAAATATTATTATTTGCCCATTAACTCTAAGTCTTTATTTTGTTATCTTAGTTCAGAAGTTGGTGAACTATGACTAGTGGGCTAAATCTAGAAAGCAATATCTTAGCCCTTGATCTAAGAATGATTTTTGCATCTTATTAGGCTGGGTTAAAAAAGAAAAGTAAAAGATGATATTGATATTATATGTGGCCTTCGAAGTCTAAAATATTTACTATCTGCTTCTTTACAACAACAACAAAAAAAGTAGTTTGTTGATCCCTTCTTAGTGGTTTTTTCAAGAATTCTACTACAGAAAGTCCTCGTTTTGTATGGCAGTGAGAAACCATAGAAAGGTCTGTGCCTGCTGAAAGCCGTGCAAAGTGATCTATCTTAATAATTAATTGAGAAAATCACAACTGTTCTACTACCTTTAAATTTTTTAGTCAAAGCTCTAAAACTCTTCTACAATTGGTCATAAATGTATAGAAAATGAAAAAAAACACAGTAAGAAACTATTATTGAGTATGCTATAATTTGACACACTAGAAACACTGAGAATTCAAGTGTTTTGTTTCTTTATTAAAAAAGAAAGAAAGAAAGAAAACCTTGTCTAGGCCTGGTGGTTTATGCCTGTAATCCCAACATTTTGAGAAGTCAAGGCAGGAGGATTTCTTGAGCCCAGGAGTTTGAGACCAGCCTGGCAATGTTGTAAGAATTCGTCTCTACAAAAGAGAGTAAGAGAGAAAGAGAGGGAGGAAAGAAAGAAAGAAGGAAGGAAGAAGGAAAGAAGGGAGGGAGGGAGGGAGGGGAGGGGAGGGGAGGGAGGGAGTGGAGGGGAGGGGGGAAGGGGAGGGGAGGGAGGGAGTGGAGGGGAGTGGGGGAGGGGAGTGAAAGAGAGAAGAAGGGAAAGGAAAGGGGAAGTGGAGGAGGAGGGGGAAGGGGAAGGGGAAGTGAGAAATATCTGGTGCTATTGGTGTGTACCTATAGTCTGCTTGGGAGACTGAGGTGGTAGGATCTCTGAGCTGCATTCCAGCCTGGGCGACAAACAGATACCCTGTCTAAAGACAAAAACAGAAACAAAAACAAAACTCAAGCACAGTTTAAATAGTGCTTGCCTTCTTCTGTATCATGTTTTATGCATCTCTTTTTTGCCTTGGCAAATTGTCACACTCCTTTCAGAGTTTGTTGTAAAACATCTCTGAAGTTCCTTCAATAGGATATTTTGTGTTGGTGTTACTTCCTCTGTGACATTTCATTCTTTTTTTTACATCCACATTCTTCAATATGTCAATATCCTGTTCACTGTTCAGTTGGCATCAGACCTGGAGTGGCATCAGATCTCAAGTGGTGACACTGTGTCAATATTCCTATGGTTGTAATTTCTTCTACAGCTACACTTGTGTTTGATTCGAATTTTACTTTCAAGAGTGTCATATTTGGTTTACTACACTTTCATCTATGTTGGCCAATATCCTCTTCCAATTATCCATTTTTGTAAAATGTCATGTGAGTTTATCACTGAGAACCAACCAGACAATGCAATACACATTTGAGTATCTGTGAATGAATTGAAGAATAGATACACAGTGATCAATCACCAACGGATTTTGAAAAAAGTGACATATTTGGTCAGTATAATCACTGTTATTTATGTAGTGGCTTGAGGACTGCTAGGCTAGCATACAATTACTTAAGTTAACATACTACGATAGGCAGGGAGCAGTGGCTCACGCCTGTAACCCCAGCACTTTGGGAGGCCGAGGCAGGTGGATCACGAGGTCAGGAGATCACCCTGGCTAACACGGTGAAACCCCGTCTCTACTAAAAATACAAAAAAAATTAACCGGGCATGGTGACCGGGCGTAGTGTCAGGCACCTGTAGTCCCAGCTACTCAGGAGGCTGAGGCAGGAGAATGGCGTGAACTCGGGGGGCGGAGCTTGCAGTGAGCCGAGATTGCGCCACTGCACTCCAGTTTGGGGACAGAGCGAGCCAAAAAAAAAAAATAAAAATATATATATATATATTGAAAATTGAACTGTGTTATTAGATGAATGGCTGTTTCTTTGTTTCTTTTTTTTTTTTTTTTTTTTGAGGTGGAGTCTTGCTCAATCGCCCAGGCTGGAGTGCAGTGGCGCGATCTGGGTGCACTGCAAGCTCCGCCTCCCGGGTTCAAGCGATTCTCCTGCCTCAGCCTCCCGAGGAGTTGGGACTACAGTACAGGCGCCCGCCACCACACTCGGCTAGTTTTTCGCATTTTTAGTAGAGATGGGGTTTCACCATGTTAGCCAGGATGATCTCGATTGCCTGACCTCGTGATCCGCCCACCTCGGCCTCCCAAAGTGTTGGGATTACAGGCGTGAGCCACTGCGCCGGGCTGAATGGCGTTTTTTCAACTGTGATAACTGAGCTGTATTCATAAAAGAACTATGCACGATGAGGACTCCACATACTCAATTTTAACATCATAGTTTTTGTTATATTTCATCATCTCATGCATCATGTGAAAATATTTCCTTTTCTCTCTTTTTGTCAACGAAGGTTATGATCCCTAAAACACAGAATATTAGATGAGATTAAAAACTATCTTTTCCTCAGCATTCTGCCTTCAGACACAAGTGCATAGAAGAACACAGGCTGAGGCTGATGGTGATGACAAGTCGTTGAGTCTGAGTCTGGGAAGACTGAGATGGCTGGTGCTCACAGGACAGAGAAGCAGAGATGAGAAAGGTGCACAGAGAGAGAAAGAACTCTGTGGATGTTCATAGTGTTTCCTTCAATTATTCAAAACCTGTGGAAACTCCCTGAGGCTGGAGAAAGAACCACTTAAGGGATTAGAGGAAACAGTGCTCCATACTGAGTGATGAGAATAATGCTTGTTCTCATCAGCAGACATGGAAAACCTCAAGGTCTGTGGCTGATTGATTACACATGAAAATCTTCATTTACTGGTAGAGAACAATTAATCCAAGAGCTATTACTCCAGTTCTACATACAAGATATAATGGTCTTACAGAAGCAAGAATCAAAGTACAAACAGTCCCAAAATAAAGTGCAAGGGTCTTTATAGTAATTCAAAAATACTCAGAATTCCAAAATAAATTCTTAATGTTTATCCTATAGACACATTATGAGCCATGCAAAGAAGCAGGAAAAATAACTCAGGACAAGGAAATAAATCAATTAAAATCAACCCAGAAATGAAATAGATATTATAATTAGCTGATAAGAATATGAAAATGTTTATAATAAATATTTAATGTGATAAAAATTAAGTAAAGATATGAATATATACAAGATATATAAATTAAACTACTAGAGTTGAAAACAAAAATGAGTGTGATGAAAGTTACAGAGATATGATTATTTGTAGGTTAGGATATTGCAGAAGAAAAGAGTAGAGAACTTGAAGATAAAACAATAAAAACTTTCCAAAATCAAACCTAGAAATTTAAAACATTCCTCTCCTAAAGTTTTTTTAATCATTTAGTTTTTCACTCTACCAGTTTATTAATTTATTTTAGCTATTACAGATTTAGTTACTACTTATTTAGTAACTCTTTTATAGTTTGCCCCACAAATCATATTATGTACCATTAGTTATCAAAATCTAGTTTCAATCTATAATGTTATCTGGATGCTGCATTATAAAAGTACCACAGAATACATTAGAACTGCTCATCTCTGACCTGAATTACATTACAATTGTCTTTTGTGTTCTTTGTTCGTATAGATTTATTCATGTATGTTACATTCCCTTTATCTTCCTTTTCTATCTCACATTCAATTGTAGGTCATTTGTCTTTGTTATGAAATCATTTTGTTTAGTGTGTATGCTAAAGTTGGTATCTCTTAGCATTGTTTATCTGAAGATATTTTTGCCCTTCTGTTAAAAACTTAATTTTTGTCAGTATAGAATTTAAAGGTGACAGCTAGTTCAGTTGCATTTTCTCTATCTCCTGGATTATTAATGGATTGTTGTTGCTGAGAGATCAGCTGATAGTCTGCCTGTCTGTTGATCATAATTTGTTGTTTTTGTCTGACTGCTTCCAAGTTTTTATCTTAGGCTCTTCTGGTTTACTTACATATTTTAAATCTGGCTCAAAATATTGGTGAGGGCCAGCCTGCAGCCATCGCTTCCCAGAATTAGTTGATTTTTCTTTACCTTTAGTTTCTTGTACATTTTTTTTTTCTTTCTTCCTCTAGCTTTGCTCGTAAGGCAATTTTCTCTTCAGCTACATAGGATGAGCAGCTGATTTTAACTGTTTAAGTCTTTGCACATTGGGTCTACATCTTTGTCCTTGAATTGTGTATCTTACCCCAGGACAGCAACAAAGCTGAAAAGCAAATTTTCCCATACAAAATCTATTCTCACAGAAAAAGCAGGATTGTGATCTGTTGTTCTACTTACAACTCTATGTTTTCACTAGTACTTAGATTTTCTTCTGACATCTTGTCTTTATTACTTTTACAGAACTATTTCTTATATTCTTTCCAGCATTTTAAATTGATTTTAATATAATTATTTTCCAAACAAACTTCTCTACCATGTCTGAAAACGATAGTCTCTAAGAGTTTTGATATGAGTTGCAAATATATTGTCCCAATATATTTTGTATTTTAACCATTGGAGTATATATTCATAAACAGATTAATGGAGTATTTTTACTGAAGTAAAGTTATTTATTTGCTTTTGTCTTTAAACTTTCGTCCCTCATTATTCTGATACTCTCGGAAACAACTCCCTTCATTCTTTCATTTTTCTTTCTAAATCTTTTTACTCTATTTTTATAATTCCCTTTGCTTAATTTCTTCATCTTGTATTCTCTTTCATTTACTATGTTTACAATTTCTACTATCTTTTTAATTGTTTACAATCATGTCTTTATTCTTGTCACTATTTTTTAACTTCAAATTTTTTCCTGCACTCTGTTTATTTATATATTTATCATTTATTTTATTGCAGTATCTTTTATTTTATTGCGCTATCTTCTATGAACTCATCAATATTTGTAGTCTTGTTACATAAAAGCACATTTTCTTGTTACTTTTAAAAATCAATTTATATTTGTTTTATCATAATTTTCTGATGATCTTTATTTTTTTATTTTTTGTGTACATCTTTTTGTTCTGTCTTCTGCTCTTTTTTTTTTTCCTTCTTCTAAGTACAATTATACAGATTCTGACCCCATCCTTATGATTGAATAAAGTAAAGCTTTTCTGTCCCAGTTTTTTACAGATAATATGTGAGGCAGAGGCAAGAATGAGGAATTCTCTGTATATGTGAATATGGTGTGAGAAAGACACAAGATTTATGTGTGCTTGCTTTCCTCTTTATTGTCGGCTAAAATTGGTGGCTCTAAGATTACTTATACCGTAAAATGTCTCTCCTCTTTTAGTCTCATACATACAGGGCTTCCTGAAAATACAATTTTACTCTTTGTTTCATTTTACCTTGCTATTTTTCTGCCAGAACTGATCCACTATGTCCCTGCCATCAGTTAATATAACCTTGCCCTTTTTGCTAAACAAGATAGTGTTGATTTTTTTGCGCGGGGGCATTTAATATTAATTGTTTTGTCAAACTGAATTCTGTCAGCTTTTCTGTTTTTAAGATCCTCAGCTCCAGATATCCTCTCCCCATGTCTTTTTCTCCTAATATTTTAAAATTTATAGCATTCAGATAACTTCAGGCTATCTCTTGGTTTCTTCAAAGAAGGTGCTGGCATTTTTCCTTCTAGATCTCCCAAATTCCTTTAGTTTGTTTGTTTGTTTGTTTGTTTGTTTGTTTTAAAGAAAGTGGGAAATTCTCTCTCTGCATTGCTGCTTCTTTACCTGGAAGCTGAAAGGCATGGTTCAAAGGTGTTATTCCGGATTCCCAGAAGATGGCTGACTTCACTCCTCAAGCTCTGCTCCTTGGGTTTCCCAGGTCCTTGGAAGTTCCAGGTTAATTTTGATTTCTTCTTCAGACAGAGCTCCGAGATAATACAGACTTCACAAAAGAAATCCAGACAACAATTGTTTTTATTTGTTTGTTTCCTGAATACTAGATTAGTAAAAATGTGGATTTTAAACCGGAAAAATTTTACATAAATTTGAGTCCACCCTTCTGTCATTTTTTTAAATTTGTAGCAGTGTTTTCATTTGTAAAACATACATAGCAATGGTGTGGTGTGCTGGAGCTGACTCATGTTTACTTTGCAAGAGCCCATTGTTAATTTTTTAGGATTTTTACATGCCCAGCTGAGGTCATGGGGGTAATTTTAAGTCGGAAATGGTGGAGTATTTACACCACAGATATTGGCAAACACTACAAGTCAGGACTCCTGCTCCCAGAGAGCTAGTTGTTAAAGATTTTCCAGCTCATCGATACATAACATTACTTTTTTTCATAGAACTATTGCTATTATAGAATTGATGTAACAATGTATGGACTACCTTACATAGGTTTTCTGTCTAGCATATTATAAATGCTTAGTAAATCTCCTCCACTTTTTGTCTTCCTGCTGCTCTATTCTAGTCAGTGTCTTAACTTTAGCTCCCATGGCCGATATAAAATTTCTTCTGAATTGTTTCGTTGTTCTTATATTGACCTTGACTCCAAACTGGGTAATAATGCTTTCCTGGCATCTGACTTAAATTAATTTATTTTCTTGTCACATAACCTCTCAGTTATTTCTTTCTCTGAGGTATTTTCTTACTGTTGACCCCTGTGGCTTTCAGCATTAATCAGTCTTTTCTCAGCTTAATTGAAGTTGTCCCTGTTATTTTTCACATCCTGCTTTTTTTTCTTAATTTTTTTCCAACTTCTTAAAAAGGTTTTGCCCTTTATCTCTATAATCTTCAAGGCTTATCATGAACATAACAATTAAAATGCACTGAAGCATATGAATTATTAATATATTTACCCCATGTATACAGTTACAGTCCTCAGACTACTGAGATGCTGACTGTGAAAGATTCCATGAAAAGAAAAGATTGATTCTCCGTAAAACTCTTAAATTGGCTCTTCACTGACAGAAAATTCCATTATGTAGATTATGAAACCTCTGAATGAAAGAATGGGCTCATGGACACCGTTCCTCTACTTTATCCAGATCAAATTTTAAAACACGTCGTCAGGAACAATTTTATTAAAATTGGTAATAAGCCAGCAGGACTTCAAAACCAGGGGCTGAAATACATTCACACTACACACTCAAGTGAGTTTAGCCGGGTCATATTTTTGTTTGTAAAAAAACAAAAAAGCTTTCAAATCATTCTCAAAACGAGTTTCAATCTATGAGGTAAAATTTGAAAGCTTCCAAAGCAAATTAGATAAAAAATGTGAAGTACAAAACTATCATAAGCAGACATTTTTTGTATATTTCATAGAGACAGTTTTAAAGATTTGATTAGATAGAAATGCAGAGAGGCCACTTTACTCTAGAATTTTTTTTTTTTTTTTTTTTTTCACAGTAAGGTAACAAGCAGTGTATAATTTGGGTATGGGTGTCGCAGGATGCAGCCTATCAGAATATATATTCGGCAATGCTCTTTGTATAAGCATCTGCGGATAGGATTTGATAACGTCAACAGTTGGGCAGTGATGCAATCTCTACAGCCTCCACCCACCTTCTCTGATCTCTAAAGCTTAAATATCCTACCAGAATTGTCCTTCTTTGAAGTGAAATGGCCAGGCCCTTACCCTTCCACTTCTATCAGACACTAATGGAACTAAGCATCCCTGTGAAGCATCCCTGAAAGGGATTTCGTACAACCGTAGTAATGCTCTATCCTTGAAGGCAGAACTGGAGGTAGTATATCTATGCACAAACTAGATGATTATTTTTGTCTTATTGTTTGACTTATTTTTTTTTCTTTAACGTATTGTTTCAGTTAAAACAAAGTTGAATAGAAATACTTTATCTGTTAAAATCGTACGCAAAAGTTTTACAAATTAATATCTCTAAGAGGGTGATTCCCAATTTAACAGAAAATTGGAACAATTTGAGACAAAAACAAATCTCGTAGAAAACACACACTTCTTGACCGGGCGTGGTGGCTCACGCCTGTAATCCTAGGACTTTGGGAGGCCGAGGTGGGGAGATCACCTGAGGTTAGGAGTTGGAGACCAGCCTGTCTAATATGGTTAAACCCCGTCTCTACTAAAAGTACAAAAAAATTAGCCGGGCGTCGTGGCGTGCGCCTGTTGTCCCATGCAACCTAGGAGGCTGAGACAGGAGAATTGCTTGAACTACTAAAAATAGAAAAAAAATTAGCCGGGCGTCATGGCTTGTGCCTGTAATCCCAGCTACTCAGGAGGCTGAGACAGGAGAATTGCTTGAACCCGGTAGGTGGAGGTTGCAGTGAGCTGAGATTGCGACACTGCACTCCAGATTCCGTCTATTAAAAAAAAAAAAAAAAAAAAAAAGCACACACAAAGATTCACACTGATGACAGTGAAATTCCCCAGTGAATCTTTGAAAAAAGTATATATTTGAAATGTTGTCTGCTAAAATTTTATTTTAAAAATAAATTATTTTAATGAAGAAAAAGTATGGAGTAATTTTTAAATGCGTAAATTTGTACAGATTATTAGATTATTTTGGAAATTACTGATTCAGAGGAAAACCCATTATTTTTATGAAAATTATTTTGAAAATATTTCAATGAGTTATTTACATGCATATATATGTAGTATTTTTTGTAGCATATATAGAAGAAGGCATTATAAATCAAGTTTATTAAATCAATATGCTACCACAATTCCTATGATTTTTTCTTTTATTATTGTAAAAAAATACACAACCACAGCATATTTACTGTTGTAACCATTTTTAAGTGTACAGTTTATTAATTTACATCATTGTGCAAACATCGCTACTATCTAGAACATTTGTATCATCTCAAATGGAAACTCTGTACAAATTAAACGATAATTCCCCTTTACTCTATCTCCCTCACCCACAGTAACTACTAACGCTATTTTCTGTCTTTATACATTTGCTTATTCTAAGTCATTCATATAAGTGGAATTATATGTTTTCAAAATTTATTCACGTTATAGCATGTCTCAGGAATCTTTTTTTTTTTTTTTTTTTGGAGAAGGAGTCTCCCTCTGTCGCCCAGCCTGGAGTGCAGTGGCAGGATCTTGGCTCACTGCAACCTCCGCCTCCCGGGTTCAAGCAATTCTCTGCCTCAGCCTCCTGAGTAGCTGGGAATACAGGTGCCTGCCACCACAACCGGCTATTTTTTGTATTATTAGCAGAAACGGAGATTCCTTATCTTGACCAGGCTGATCTTGAATTCCTGACCTCATGATCCACCCACCTTGGCCTCCCAAAGTGCTGGGATTACAGGCTTGAACCACTGCTCCCGGACGAGAAATCCTTTCTGTTAGTCTGAATCGTATTCTATTTTGTATATGCTGTATTTTGTTTATCCATTGATCTATTGATGAACATCTGGGTTGTTTCCACCTTTTGGCTATAGTGAATAATGCTAGTATGAACACTGCTATGCAAATATCTGTTCAAATTCCTGCTTTCAATTCTGTCATGTATATACCCAAAAGTTGAATTACCGGATCATCTGGTAATTCTATGTTTAATTTTTATGGAAGTATCATATTGTTTTCCATAGCGGTTGAACCATTCTATATTCCCACCAGCAATGCACAAGGGTTCCGATTTCACCACATTCTTGACAATACTTTTTGCTGTTTGGTGGTGTTGATAATAACTATCCTTATGGGTATGAAATGATAATTCATTGTGGTTTGATTTGCATTTCCCTAATGATTGGTGATATCGAGTACCTTTTTATGTACTTATTGGCCATTTGGATGTCTTCTCTGGAGAAATGTCTATTACATTTCTTTGATCTTTTTATAATTGTGCTACCTGCTTAAAATTCCTTAGTTTTGAATAATTTTACTTTTTATGTGAATTAAGAATATGTTCTCCATACCAAATACTTCTTTATGGAGGTCATATTTCCCACATATTAACATTTTCTCTCTGGTTTGCATTCTATGTTTTTTGTTTATTTTTATAACAAGACTCTCTTAAGAAAGGTTTTTAATCTACTTATATTAAAAACTCAAAGCAAAAATAGATAATTCAGGCAAACAGTCTTGTGGATATTTTTCTGGAGAGTAGATCATGAATCCTCCGTTGAATTCCACCTTCTGCTACTCTCCATAAAATTATGGGAAAGTCATTTAATTTCTTGTGTTCCTTTTTTGATCATGATTAAAAATGGAATTTTTTGTGTGAGATTAAATTTGAGACCTCATTGAAGTCTACATTTTTATATTAACACTGCTGACAAAATAAAAAGAAAAGAAAGGAAAAATACAAAGTCACAGGAAGAAGGAATACTACTTATTTGCTTATTTAAATTTTCCCTCTAAATGTCCTTATGAGAAGTCACTTTTTACATTTTTGAAATATAATTTACATATAGCAAAATACACTGACGTAGAGTGTACTTTGATGAGTTTTGACAAATACATATACATTTGCAATTACGTGATAATACAAATCATTTTCATTACCTTGAAATTTCCCTCTGTGTCTTTCCAGTCCATTTCCTATTTCAATAGGCAACCACCTTTCCGATTTTTTTCAATAGGAATTAATATTCTTTTATTTAAAATTTTACTTAAATGGACCTTTAGAGCATATACTCTTACACAGGTAGCTTCTTTTTCTCAGTGTGTTTTCTGAGTATCTTGTATGCTATTGCATTAATCAGTGGTCCCTTTCCTTGCTGAGTGAGTGCTGTTCCACAATATTAGTATATCATAGTTTGTGTATCCCATTTCCTGTTGATGGGCATTTTGGGTCCTTTTGTGTACATATAGTTTCACTTTTTCTCCAAGTGTGTAGAAATGGAGTTCTGGATCATGGCCTAGGGATGTGTTAACTTAATGAGAACCTCTCATTTTCTCAGGTAGATGTATGTAAAAATTTACACTATCATAATTAGTACATGAGAACTCCTATTAGTCAATGTCTTGGATAATATTGGTGTTGTTAGAGTCTTTAAATGAGTCATTCTAAATGGTATATAATAACAGTGTAATGTAGTTTTTATTTGCGTTTCCTTGATGACTAAGGATGTTGAGCATCCTTAATATGGCTTAATAAAATGGCTTAATGACTATTTGTATATATCGGTTTATTCAGGATGTTTTTGAGGTTTGCCCAAATATTTTATTGGGTGGTTGGGATTTTATAAGTGTGTTATAAGAGTTTATATATTCGGGATATAAGACATTTACCAAATATGTAGGCATTGTAAATGATTTTACTCCCAGTCTCCGACTTGCTCATTCATTTCCTTTATGTTGAGGAGAAGTTTTAATTGTGGTGCATTCCGTTTTATTATTTTTTTATGGTTAGTGCTTTTTGGGTCCTGTCTAACAAATCCTTTATTACCTTAAGATCATAAGGTTATTCATTTGTATTGGCTTCTAGAAAATACATAGTTTTAGATTCTCATTAGAACTTAAATGTATTTTTGTACATAGTATAATAATATATAAATAGGTGATTTTTTTGTTTGTTTTCAACAGAGAGAACTAGTTGTTCTAGCATAATTTGTGAAAACAACTTTCCTGTCCTCATTGATATGTTCTCATACCTTGGACAAAAATCGACTGACCATATATACTTGGGGGTCTAATTATGAATGATCAATTCTGTTCAATTGTTCTATATATATAGCTAGGCCAATAACACATTGTCTTAATTCAAAAGTAAGTAAGGCACCAACTGTGTTTTATTCTCCAAGTGTTTTTAAAATAATTCTGTATCTTTTGCATTTTCACATACATTTTACCTTTACCAAAAATATATTTAAAACAGGCTAGGGGCTGGGAGTGGTGGCTCACTCCTGTACTCCCAGCACTTTGGGAGGCTGAGACAGGTGGATCACCTGAGGTCAGAAGTTCGAAATCAGCCTGGCCAACATGGTGTAATCCTACCTGTACTAAAAATACAAAATTAGCCAGGCATAGTGGTGCGCGTCTGTAATCCCCAGTGCTTGGAGGCTAAGGCATGAGAATGACTTGAACACGAAAGGCAGAAGTTGCAGTGAGCTGAGATCGCACCACTCCACTCCAGCCTGGGCAAGAGGGCGAGACTCTGTCTCAAAAACAAAACAAAACCAAACAAAAAACTATGATATTATTTGAATCTTATTGGATCTGTAAACCAAGTTGGATAGAACTAATACTTTGTATTAGTCTGCTTGGGCTACCATAACAAAATCCCATAGATTGAGTCACTTAAATGAGAAATTTATTTTCTCATTGTTCTGGAGGCTAATAGTTCCAGATCAAGGTGCACCAGGATTGTTTTTTGATGAGTGCTTTCTTCTTGACTTGCTGATGGTTGCCTTCTTGCTATGTCCTCCCATGTCCTTTCCAAGGTGGGCGTGTGTGAGTGTGTGTGTGAAAGAGAGAGACAGAGACAGAGACAGACACAGAGAGCAAGAATTCTCCCTGTCTTCTTGTAAAGATACTAATCTTGGAGGATCAGGGTCCCACTCTTAGGACTTCATTTAACCTCAGTTACTTCCTCAGAGGCCCCATCTCCAAATCTAATTATGCTGGGAATTAGGGCTTTAACATTTAAATTTGGTGGGGGTCAAAAACATCCAGTCCATAATAAATTTTAACGTTGAATCTTCTTATATATGAGTATGTTATACATTTCCATCGATTTAGCACTTCTTTCATTCAACAATTTTGTATAGATTTTAGTGTAGAGATTTTACATATTATCCTGTTATATTTATCATCAGTGTTTTCTGTTCTCTGTGCTATTGTAAAAGGCATAGTATGCTAGAGTTCAATTTCCAAGAATGTAATGTTAGTACATAGAAATATATTTTGTATTTATTTTGACTCTGTGAACTATGACCTTAATTTATTTAGCAACTATAGAAGTTTTTTAAAATATAGATTTCTTAGGATTTTCTACATACATCATCATGTTGCCTGAATAAAGACAATTTTGCATCTTTTCTTTCCTTCTCCCTTTTTCTTCTCTTCTTTCTTAAACAATTCAGTTCTATTGAAGAAGATTAACCTATATATCCACTTTCCAGGTTGAAAAGGCCCCTATTGCATAGAATGAGGTTTCAGAACTAAATTAGGGTAAGGAGGCATTCTTAGAGATGGGAGCTGATGTGGAGCATCAGGAGAGGTATGGAAAGTTACTGTACAGGGATTTGGACTGGTGTGGGCATTCAGAGTCAGCAAAGGGTATGGTGGGCATACACTCAATAGAGTGACCCAGTGAGAGGGTCAGATGAGGGCAGAATGAGCAGGGCAGCCGTGCACAGGAGGGTCCAGCATGAAGTTTCAGAGCCTGGGCAGGAATTACTAGATGAAATATTCTGAGAGAGGTGAAAGAGATGGGAGATGTGTTATATGCAGGAGGATTGATCCAATAAGTAAATATACTAAGGAGCATTATAACAAGTATTCTTTCTCTCATAGAAGAAACTTGCAATTAAGAAAAGCAAGAAAATTAGAATCACTTTTGTGCTATTGGAGAGCAATTAGAAATACTGGTGCGAACTCATGTTTTAAACATATTTATTCAGATTGGTATAAAAATGTCCTGGAGGGGGCCATGGGGGACTTGCTCACTTTTAACAACCCCTGTAAGGGCAGAAGTCTTAGCTCCACCAGCAGCACACAACCCAAGAACGCTGTGCTAGGATCTGACCTCTACCATTATGAAGAGGAAAAGTCTTCTTGACTTCATTATACAAATGATTACTTTCTAAAAATTATTCATCCTTCACTGAACTGAAAACACACCATGTAGACCCTGTAAGAAGGACGAATGCCACCACCAGTAATGTTTCTATATGCCAATTAGTATTCTCTACTTTTCTTCACAGAAGTAGGTCCAAATAAAGCATTCAACATTTTGGTATGATCTATATTCAGAGCTATCTCAACAACAACAAAAAGAAATGTATCTATATATAGTATGTGTGTGTACAAATATTTCTTCATTGTGTCCAATGAGGAGGGTCTGAGGAAAGCAGTATCCCAATAGCAATGAGTACACATATTACAGAGATATTTGTTTCTAAATATCATTTTTGACTAAGAGGAACCAGAGATCTTTTGAGATATAGGTGATTTCACAGGTGGTCCACTGTATGTACAAGATAAACTCAACCCTTCTGAGCCAAAAAGCAAGTAAGTGCTCAAAGAATAAATGGAACTTGTCTAAAGTATTCAGAAGCAAATTAATATGACTTGAACATCAAAATAAATATTAGTGATGAATTACAACCCATTGAAGAAGATAGAAAACCATTAGTCTTTACAGATACAATTTATTAATTGATTGATTAGAACATTTTATGAAGAGTGGGATATTTACATAGTGCTTTTCTTTTCTTTTCTTTTCTTTTTTTTTTTTTTTGCTTTTGAGACGGAGTCTTGCTCTGTTGTCCAGGCTGGAGTGTAGTGGCACAATCTCAGCTCCCTGCAAGCTCTGCCTCCTGGGTTCACGCTATTCTCCTGCCTCAGCCTCCCTAGTAGCTGGGACTACTGGCGCCAACTACCACGCCTAGCTAATATTTTTATTTATTTATTTATTTATTTATTTATTTATTTATGTATTTGTATTTTTAGTAGAGATGGGGTTTCACCGTGTTACAGGATGGTCTCCATCTCCTGACCTCATGCTCCGCCCACCTCAGCCTCCCAAAGTGCTGGAATTACAGGCTTGAGCCACCGCCCCCAGCTATTTACATAGTTTTTTTGTTTGTTTTGTTTTTTGTTTGTTGGTTGGTTTTTTAAGCTTCTATAAAAGACGTATTAATTCTGAAGGAAAAATGTAAATCTTTCTAGTGGAGAAGACTTAATTAGTTAACCAAATTGAATATCACTGTCAGTAAAGGGATAAGTGGAAACACACCTGTCTGCAGAAAGAACATAGCACCGTTTCTATGATAATCCTGCTCTAAATGCCTAACTTAAATATAAACATGAGGAAATATCAAAGCTAAATTGAGGTAGATACTACAATACAACTCATCTGTAATTATTGCAGTCACCTAAATCTTCAAGTTGAGGAAGGACTGATACTCTTCTAGCCTCAAAGATGCCAAAAGTCAAGACAACTAAATGTAGCACTTGATTTGAGGTGGTTATTTGTACTACACAGGATATTATTGGAACAATTGGTGAAGTTTAAATGGAATCTGAGAATTGGATTATAAAAACAAATTAATATTACATTACCAATTTTCACGGAGCATTTGAGGTCGTGTAAGAATATCCTTTTGTAGGATCTGTCTGCTGAATTACTCAGGAATGATGATTCGTCAAGTTGATAGCTTGCTGTCAAATGGATGAGGAAAAAATAAATTATTTATACGTTAGTTTTACCTTTCTATAAGTTTGTTAGTATTTCAAATGATTTTTTTTAAAAAGGTATTTTTCTCCATCTCCAATTGGTACACCTGTGATTGTATTTCTATTTACTAATTGCAGTGGTTAGGATCTCTAGTGTTAGGTTAAGTGCAAGGAGTGAGAATAGATATTCTCTTTTTGTTTAACTTACAGGGAAATCATTTTTGTCTTTCTACATCATATATGATATTAATTACAGAAATTTTTATAGACTAAATAGACAATCGAGTTTTAAAGTGGCTTATAGTGAAATAATAAGATAAAATACAATCAAATAGTCTTGTAGATTTTTTTTTTTTTCCGTAAGGTATATCATAAGACAAGTTGGATTCCATGCTCTCCCACTAAATGTCAGTATGGTTATAGGAAAATCATTTAATTCCTTTGGTTTCCAGTTTGATGAAAACTAAAAACAGAGTAGTTGAGTGAAATTAAATTTGAGACACCATTAGACTCTGTAATTCTGTATCAACAGTGGTGATAAAAATAAAAGAAGGAAAAATATACTCATAAATACAGGAGGGGGAGATAATACTTCTTGACATATTTAAATCTCTTTTTAAATATCTTTAAGAGGAATGTTTTAAATTATGAATGTATAATTTGAATATGGCATGGCGACATAAAAATTGTGACTATAGTTTTAGAAGTGTATGTTTAAATTTACATGAATGTAGTTTGATTATTTCTCATTTTTTCTATTTTCTCATTTTTCTCAACAGTATGTATGTGTGTATATATATATATAAAAGATTTATAGTATCATAACTTCTACATCTGTATTATTGCATCTAACTATTGCACAGTATTTTATTATATGCATCCAGCAAATTAGAAACAACAATAACAAACCTTTTATTGGGCCTACCAAGAAAGACTCCAATCAAATTCGACTAAAGTCTTGATCACATATGTTTTTTGTTTGTTTTTGTTTTTATTTTTTAAGTTTCTGTGCATGGTTCATAGTGGGAAGAGAAACATAAGCCTGACCTGTCTTAATGTTCTGAATCCAAATCTTTAATTAATTACTATTATCAGTGTCCTGTGGTTTCTTTACAAAATTATGTTTTGTTGCTCCAAGCTTGAGCTTCTTCAGGATTTCCTAGAGATGAACTGATCTTACTGTCAGTTGTCTTATGCTGCGGTTTTACTTTGCTTTAAATTTCCATTATTCCAAATAATCTGCATTTAATCTTAACATGTGGGTACTGTTGAAAAACTTTATAGTTTTGATCTGATTCTTTCATGTTTTTTTTCTTTTCTTTTTTTTTTTTTTTAGCAAGATTTATTACAAAGGGCAAAAGAACAAAGCTTCCACATCCTGGAAGGGGACCTGCCCCTGATTCTTTCATTTTAACCTAATTGTGGGAGAGAAGGGATGACTGTAAGTTGGTATATGCCTTGTAGAATTACTACAGGGTGGGAAAGGAGAACTGAAAAATGCAGTAGGGTCACAAATGATGGCTCACTTTGAGCTAATCTCCAGGTGAACTACCCTTAAATTAAGTTCAGAGTAAATTTACTGTAACATTCCTAGAAACTGATACAGTTTTGTCTTTTACCTCTTCCCACTGAAATTTATCTTCACAATTTTCTCAAATAATTATTTTTTAATTTTGAAAAATAATTGATTATGAAATCAATTAATACCAAATACATATATTTGCCATGACTAGTATAGGATATGAAATTTTTGTTAGTCCTCCAGAGATTACTCTTTTTAAACCCCAAACATACTCTGTTCCATTCATTTTTACTACATATATATTGACATGATATTAGCACTTTGTTTTTAAAAATAAAATATATGTAATACTTCTAAACATAAAATAATTAAGTTAACACTAGTTACCGCTTATTGAGAGTGTAGTATGTGCCAGCTATTGCTAGGCACTTTAAATACTGAATTTCTATTCTACTCAAGACTATTGCAAGACAATGATTGTCATTCCTACTTTATCAAGAGGAAACTGAAGCTTAGGGAAGTGGCCTATAATATCTATCAATTTAGCTAATAAATTACATATCTATAATTCAAATCTAGTATTATATAGTCAGGAAACTTGGATTATTTCACGCTAGCAAAAAAGAAGCATATCAGTAAATATATGTAAAACACCATAGAATAACAACTTTATTTTTGTGGACAAGTTTCAGATCGAATACATCCACCTATCAGCAATACATTTTAATGGCTGAAGTTGCTTTGGTCTAAAAATACACTGACAAGCATTTATAGAGAAAAGAACCATGGAGCTTCAACTCCAACATGAATTAGCAGCCAAGATTCCTTGAAAACATGACCTCATCTCCTACAGTCTCAGTTTTTATAGTTTTAAATAAAATAATAGCATCTATTTATGTAAACTGTAATTTGAGAATCAAAATTAGGTGATAAATATGCAAATCCTTTAAAATCTCTCAAGTTTTATTCAAATGCCCAGCATTATTCAAACTTAGGGCACACCTCAATGAAAAAATACAATAGTTTCTATCAAGAAGCATATTTAATTCAATGCAGTTTTAATTATATACATGAAAAGAAAAATCTAAAGGAAATAGTAAGAAGTGGAAGTCAGTGTAAGTTGTAATTACATGTTGGCCATGTACCATATTAGTGGGTTGGTGGCTGGGCTTCTTTCCCAACATATTTCCCTACAGATCTGTTTAATATGCAGGAAGCATGCAAACCAGAGGAAATGTGTAGAATGTTGAAACACACAAACACACGCGTGCGCGCACGCGCGCGCACACACACACACACACACACAGGATTGCAAATATTTCTAAATGAAAGACTATCATCTTATTTAAACTTCACCTGGAGAGTAAAAAAGAAGAAATCTCACTTTAAGTTGATCATCTGGGATCGTGGATTACTAAAGTGAAATCAGCCAACATGTTAAATTAAAAAGTTAAAGGAAAGACACAAATAGGTGTTCATGAATTTGGAGATAAAATAATGAAAACCGGTAAATTATTTAAGAACAGTGATATGAAAGCAAAATAGTATGAAGTTACACTTTAAAACACAGAAAGTATGACCACACATTTCCTTTGTCTTCTGGAAATACAAAGCCATATAGCAACCGAAATCTGGCTCATAAAATAAAGAGACTGATAGAATTATTTGCATTTTAATCAGTTCAATGATTCCAAATTCTCATTTTTGATAGTAATTTTGAACTAGACTTTAACATTTACTTTGTATGAAACTTGACCTTCTCTTTCAAATCATCATTTTGCAGTCAGTCTTATAAATAAAAACTTTTGAATTATTGTTGTCACCTGTTTCATTGTCATGTAGACTCATCAGTTGTGGTAATATCTTAACCACAGTTTCACAATATCAGAACAAACCTATTTTTCTCTTTTTTCCCATGTTTTCAGTTGACCAAAGACATTTTCAGTTTTCTTTTCCCATGTATAGAGATCTCAATATAAAGTACTGCAGTGTGAATCAGTTCAATAGTGAAATGTTTGAAGGAAGTGCTGTTGATTGGATATTGATCTAAGATAAATTTATACATATTGTAGCTATGCATTCAGTTGGATTAAAAAGATAATTTATTGTGAATGTTTCTCTTATGTGCCCAGATATACATTTGTTTACACATATTTGTAGCTAAACAATGTCAGAATCAAGTAATAAATTTCAACAAAGGCTTATTTATTGCTAAAATTGGCTGCCTGATACAACTTGACTAAAACAGTTTTATGGAATGATTTGCTCAAGGAGTAAAATGTTAACAGCCTATTTTATTTAGTCATTTATTTCTACTAAACAAACAGAAATAATTCCTTTAATACCTGTTTCCTAACAGCCTATTTATTTGTGTACAATAATAAAACAAAATAAGGGATCCGATATCTATCTTTATGAGAAGAATTACTCTACTAGAAAGACAAGTTAAAACAAATAATTCAAACTAGACAGACCTCCCCATGACATCACCCCAAGCAACTGCTTGTAAGAGATGAGATTTCTAAAATCTCTAAAATAATTGAAAATAAAAGGGGGATACTGAATGAGATTGAGCTAATTTAATGAGAGAATAATCTGGATCTTGAAATGGAATATTTTAATAACTAATATATGTTAAAAAGTTTGTATTTGCAGGCCACAGCAAAGCAAAAACTAAGACTTCATGATTAAATGTCCTGATTCTAACATATTGCACAAGCTTTGTAAACGTTGCTTGAACCAAACTGATATAAATTGTAATAATATAGATGTATCTTATAATATTTAAAAGCATTTATCTGTTTCTTTTTCCCTTTTGACTCTTACGGGGTTAGCTTCATTTCTTGACTGACTTTTTCCTTGATTAGATTTCCTTGACATGTATTTTATTATACTTACATCCTTTGGAAGTTGGATAGAGTATTCTATATAAAGTATGGCTGTCTAAAATTATTTTTACTTATTTAAAATACATTTTTGATTGTTAAATAATGTATTTTAAATATAGAATAATTATGATTTTTTAAACATTATTTAATTTATTTTAATTCCTTTGCCATACTGTCATTGCTTGCTAAATCCAAATTATAGTCTGGGGAAATATTTGAAATTGTGAATGTCCTGGGAAATTCAGAATCCTGGTCATAGTTTATAATAATGAGCTATTAAACAAATATATGGTTTCTATATAACAAAATATTCTGAAATGATAAAATGCACTAACATAGCATTAAACATCCTCCATTACAGAAAGTTTGCCCCAAAACATGAATAATTCTTAACATTATTTACAGAAAGTCCTACAGAGGATTTAAGACTTCCAACACTTAAGTGAGTGGTTAATATTGTATTTATTATTCTAGATTCTCAAAATATATTTTGTCTTTTTCCCCTTTTTCCTGTTTAGTTTACTAAATATCACTTGGAATTCTAATAGACAAAAAATTATTTTATTTTCATACTTTGCCTCTTGTTTCTAAAAATTTGAATTCTGGGAGTGGTTGAAAGTTTTAAGCCAAATATAAAACTGCTGTAATGCTTTCTCAAAGGGATTAGAAACAATTAAATTTGGTTCTTGCTTGAGAAAACTGCTATGCATCATTAGTTACCTCTTTAATCCATTCCATTCATCTTATTTTCTTTAGTGACTATACTAATTTTTAAGTAATTGTTAGATTCAGAAGGGAGGGTTTTATTGGAATATCGTAATACAATCAGTTGCTGCAGAAGCTGAAATAGTTATTTATTCTTATATTAGACAGAGATGCTTACTGGTAACCTCAGGCTTTTATTTATTTATTTTTTAATAAACTGACTAGAAGTAAGCATCGTGAATTCATCTTATTTCCTTTTCCCTTGACAAGACTAAAGGATGCAAGCAAACAACTTAGCTAAAAACTGAGATTAATTTGTGGAATTTTAATGGTGTTATCTTTATTGCTATGTGAAGGGGGCCGAGCATCACAAATGAAATTAAGCATGAAATTATATGAAAGTATATTGAGTTCTTTTTTTTCAGTCAGCAATTGGTTCTGTTTTACTAAAAATGAAATGGATGTAAATTGAAAATTACACAATGGGAAATAAGAGTGATTCTTTAAATTACGGACATTAAAAGTTTGGAAAGGAAAAAACCACACCTTTTTTAGTTGGCAACAAAAGTAAATTACAAGTAATACAAAAAAACCCATAAAATTTCAAATTAAAAAATTATCTGGAAGGTATCAGTGATAAAAATAATCTAAATTATAGTAAGTATTTTTTTAAAAAAGCTGATGTTAATAATTCTATTCTGATCTTTGTTTAAAGTTACAGAATAGACTAATAGTACTAACAGAAAGCCGTTCACCATCAGTCTACCCTACTCACACATGACCACTGCATATACACACCAACATTTTTTATAGGCTTTAAGCACATCAAATGAGTTTGTCTAGGCAAGTTGAAAAGAATACCTTCCAATATGTTTTCTTTTTATATTTTATTTTATTTTTTTATTTTTTGAGACGGAGTCTCACTGTGTCGCCCAGGCTGGAGTGCAGTGGCCAGATCTCGGCTCACTGCAAGCTCCACCTCCCGGGTTTACACCATTCTCCTGCCTCAGCCTCCCGAGTAGCTGGGATGAAAAAACCTTCAGATTAAATTTTATTTGGTTTAAAAATTTTGAAGTAACTGGGAATATGTATAGAAATACTTTTTGTGAACATCTCTAGAAGCCAATTGAATGTGTAGTAATTATAACAGAATTTTGAAGAATTAATTATACTCAATTAACTTTATTATATATAGCATGACAGGCATACAAAATGGACGGGCTGATTTTTAATACAGCTATATTAAATATTTTATTAAATTATGTAAATATTTTAATTCTATTACTTATAATTCTCTAGTCATTACGTTTTTAAGAATCATCCAAACAATAAGTATTTAATGGTTAGTTTAACCAAAAAAATTGTTTAATTTTTAGTATTAGTAAGACTTTTAAGGTATTTTTTAGTGAGGATGGAGCTCATTATAACTTTGATTTTAGTTAAATATTATTAAAGAAGGCTTACAGAGCTAATCATATAAAATAACATGTAAAAATGTTTAGAATATTTTTGAAATTTGGAGGTTCTACCAAAATATACAAATTAATATGATCTTCACAGCTATATTTTATTTATCAATAGACATCAAACACAATTATTTTAAAAGCAATTAGAAATTACAATTCATTTTGACTCAGTAAAAGTGTATTTTTTTAAAGTTAAGCTTCCTTCAACATGATAGCCTACTCACTCTTATTTGCTTTCCTAGCTAAAGAAAAAATGAATTAAGTATAAATTAGAAACACAAGGAACAACCAGATGATATAACAGATCAACAACATTTATAAATTAAACGTGGATTGGGTTTCCATAATGGCTATGCTAATCTCCAGAGCAGACATAAACACTGATGATTAGTAATGTAGAAGAAAGCTGAGATGGAAGTGGGTTTAATTTTCACCTTTAACTTGTACTATTTTTGTTTTAACTTTCTTCTTAACAAGGAGCTATATCGGTTCACTTCTCTTTCCCTTATACCCACCTCTGCTAATAACATAAGCAAAACATCCAATAAGGTACCTTCCTAGAAGTGATTGTGGTTTACAAATTGGATATCACTACCTAGCGTCAAGCTTATTATCTTTGCAGTATAGTAAAGATGGCAGCTTGTTGTCTTCACGTTTTTTCATGTGCAGTTTGTATTAGAGTTCTCCAATCCCAATAGACATATGCTAACCTTGCTAGAAGACAATTGCTGATAGATTTCTCACTTTTCTTCACTTCTAGAGATTGAAAGCTAATTCACTTAGATTCATTTACATTTCATAATAATAATATAGCTCACTCTCAAATGATATTTGAGGATAGATGATAATCTCTCCCTCTCATTTCTGATGAAGCTTGCATACATTCCAGGTAAATAGATAAAGCTAGAGGTTCTCTTGACAGTCTCCTGGGCTCAGTGTCTCTCAGCTGTGATACTGACCCACTATATGATCAGTGAGTTGTGATGCCACATCACCCCCATGAATGAGGGGGCAAGAGAAACCGATACTAGCATGAAACTTATGCTGCCTGCTCTACTAACGGAGTAAGTAATGTCTACATCTGTTTGAACTCATTGGGTCTTTTGTGGCCACATCCGCGGAAGTGTGACAAACCAGCCTGGCAGCTGCTACCATGCTACTGCTTGGGAACTGCTTGACAGTCCTATTTGGATAGCTTGTAGTCTTCGTGTTCATTTAATGGTCAGGCTTGTAAGGAAAGAGAAAAGTCACCTAAGCCTCTAATGAAACTTTGGCAAAATTAGAAAAGAATAATAAAATGTCACTGATACTTTAGGAAATCCAGTAGCACAAAAAAACCTCATTTAATAAATAGAGCATCACTCTCTGGGGGACCAAGAAATAAGTCAGAGAAGAGTTAAGAACATTAGAAAAATTAAATCATATCTTCCAAGGGACTGGAAAAAGTACAGTACATTCTTATAAAAAAGAGTTATTTGAAGCAAGCACAAATTGTATTCCAAAAATAAATAATCAAAGAAAATGTTAAAGGAAGTTCTGGGAAAAATAGGGATTAATTAAGGTCTAATAAATCTGTAATATAAAATGTAAAGAGAGGGCAAGAAGCAAATAAAGATCAGAAAATGCAAACATAAAATATTAATTTACATAATATTTTTCAAAGACATAATGTTGGACAATAATGTTTCCAAAACATGAATGGTCAGACCAAAGATACTTGATGATACACTACCACAGAAATGGAAGAGTGCAATTTCTATAATTATTATTATGAGATTTTAAAACCACAAGGACAAGATCTTTTACACATTCTCAGAATAGTCTTTCTCTTTTTACCATAATTAAACAAAAATCGGATTTGACTAGACTTTCCAACAGCAATATTGGGTATTAGAAGAAAATGACAGTTTCTAAAATTTTCTGAGAAAAAAAATTTGGATCATAGGATGTATAACTAGTTAAATTATCAGTTAAGACATTTGAGGAAAGCCATCACTAAAAATCACGTGCGTGCGCGCGCACACACACACATATGAATAGGGAGAAAGAGCAACTGGAAAAGTTAGGGAATATGCAGAGAAAATAAAATCCCCCAAGGAAGCACCAAGTTTCACAGATATGTAAGATATTGTGCAATGTAATTTTATATACATAATACTCATAAAACAATAATCAATTACATTTTTAGTTGGCCATTGCTGCCTAACATTGCAAATTTTAATAATTTAGAACAACAACAATAATTTTATCTGCCATGATTCCTGGGTTTCAGGACCTTGGAAAGGTTTTGACTGAATGTTTCTCTACTTAGAGTTACTTATGAAGTTGCAGTCAAATGGTGAGGGGCTAGAGTTCCTGAGGGTTGACTGAATCTCTCTCTCTCTCTCTCTCACTCTCTCTATCCCCCCACCCCCCCTCCCACTCTCTCTCTCTGCTTGCTCTTTCACTCCTGCTCTCACTCTCACTCTGTCCTTATGTGGTCCAATGACTTTCCCATGTGGTTTCTGCACAGGCCAGTGGGAGCTCCTGAAAGTCTAGTAGTAGTCAGACAACTGGATAGTGTCCACGGTAACTCGGGGGGCGGTAGTATAAGTTTTCAAGTTCCAAAGGCAAAGGCATCTTTCTTCACCTTGCCCCATCCAACCTCAAAAATGATGCAGTATCACCTTAGCTACTTACGTTGTGTCCATTACAAAACATTCAAGGGGAGAGGAACTAGATTCCACATCTTAATGGGGATTCAATGGGAGGGGTATAGAATTTTTCCTCTTGATTATGGAATGGCAAGTTACTGAAAGAAGATATAGGGTGGAAGGTGTCACTGTAATCGCCCGTGGAAAATATTATATGCTATATATATAATACAAAACATGAATTCACATAGAAGAAAAATTGTCTTTGGAAATTAAAAATATAGTACGAATCATAAAAATTTCAATAGAGGGCTGGGAGAATAACAGGAAAATGTCCTACGAAGTAAAGCAAGAAGACAAAGAAACGGAAAGTAGGAGCCAAGGGACAGTGAAATTAAAGGGAAAAGCCAGGAGGACAAATATCTAATAAACAGGAACTCCAAAATGACTGAACAAGAAAAATGGAGCAGAGGGACAATGAAAAACTTATAGACTGTCCCAGAAGAGAACGGCATGAAACTGCAGACTGAAAGTGCCTGATGAGTGTTCTGCAGTTTTGATAAATACATACACACACCGAAGAACAATACCAAAGTTTCAGGAATATGGACAAACAAAAGCTTCTGCAAGCTTCTGAAATAAATAAATCCGTGGCTCTTATACAAACAGAGATCAGAATGACTATGGATTTCTTAATAGCAATATTAAGAAGAAGAAGTTAATGAAATAAATGGTCGGTTCAATATTCTCAAAAAAAAAATAATATTCAGTCTTGTCTGCTTTGCCCAATAAGAGAGTCCATGTACATCCAGCATTTTGTTGTCACGTTAAAATCAAAGAACAAACACAAAAAAGAGGAAAACTTGGGAGATTGGAGAGGCCAAAGATGCTGGTGAAGAAATATTATAGGATGACAGCTCTAAACAAAGTTTGAATCACAAACGGTCCCTTTTGGAATCTGTCAGAAGGCTCTGGGAGATTTATCTCCAGCAAGATGAAACCCATTTATCCTCAGGAGATTGAGAGGAAATTTATGAAGTTATGGAAGAATTTGTGATTCAGTTAAAAAAATAAAAGGGAGCAGAGAAAAATACAAATTTAGACAATTAGTAGCTGTGAGGAAAGAAGGAAATAATAGTGGTGACAAAAATATTGAATTTAAGGGAAAATTAATCATTGAGGGTTGGAGAAATGGAACTAATGTCAATTCTATGTATTATAGAGTCAACCTATTATTGACTATACTAACAAGGGAATCCACATTGACAAAGTTTGAAATTAAGGAATGGAAAATGAGGCACCAATCAAACATTAACAGAAAAAGAAGATTAACAATATGATAATAGACAAAAAATTACTAACAACATACTATAGTGAGTTATTTCTATCAGATTATCAGAAAAACCCACAAGAAAATTATAAATTATACCGAGGTATATAATGAAAAACCTATTTATTATATTGATTATAATTATATTGATGTTAATATGCATATATAATGAATTTTCTTCAGTTTACTAGAATGCATAACAGTTTTGCACACTAAAAGTGACTATTCTTATCAAAAGATTACATTAAAAAATCTCACTCACAATAGCACAATATCTCTAGAAAGCTAATAGAGTCCCACAAATTTATATGGAAAAGTCAGCTACATATCAAAACAAAAATGTAAAATTATAGTGAAAGGCATTAAGATGTCCTAAATAAATGGAGACACATGTGTATTTGAGACCAAGAAGTGCTTATATGTTTCACATACATTAATTGCAATCCCAATAAAATATTTTGCAAGAATATTTTGTTCTTGTTTATTGTTTTGCTTTGTTTTTAACAAAAGATAACATACTGATGTTAAAAATCCATATAGAAAATCCATGTCCAAATGAAAAATAAATAAATAAAAATCCATGTCACAAAGACCCAGAACCCTAAGATGATTTTTCTAAAAGATGGAGAAGGAAGTATGTTTATTTGGATAGATATCACGTAATAGTTATAAAGCGTAAGAAACTAACAGTACGTTATTAGTCTAATACTGGAACCAATAGATAAATGGAACAGATAGAAGGCTCTAAAGCAGATGGTGGGCATACCAGACATATTTACATTACAAAATTGGAATTTAAAATCAATGATTAAATGAATATCTCCAGTAAATTCTCATTTAAAAATAGATCTGTTGCTCACACCGCACACATGTTCACACAAGCACAGATCTGCATGGTAAAAGTGAATGAAATATCAAAAGAAAAGCTTGAAAAATATAAAAGTGAGGAGACTATGAGACCATATTGATGACACTGGCTTAGAAAAATAATTTTTGAATAAGATACAAAGAAGAGTAACCATGAAATGAATGCTTGATAAATTTGACTATATTAAAATTAAACATTTCTCTAGTACAAAATGAACTGTTACCAATGTAAAAAGAAATATCTCAAACTTGAAGAAGATATTTGTAGTAATATATTACCCTATTGTTAAATCAGAATATATAAAGTATCTGTTACAAATTGAAAAGAACACGACAGAGCAAGTGAAACAAGAGGGAATAATAAAATATAAACGTACTAAAGAGGAATGCTGAATAGTCTATAAAAATGTAAGTGAGGGAGTGAGTCTCATTCAATGGAATAGCAAATGCAAAAGGCTGAGGTAGAAATAAATGTAGCATGTTTAAGAAACAGAAAGGCCTGTTTAAGTTTACATGCCTAAAGAAGGGAAAAGGATGAGGCCAAAGTGACAGGCAGGAGCTTGCATCATATGGATGTTGTAAATTGGGCTAAGGGATTTAGATTGTATTCTAATGTGATGCAAAGTCATTGGTGGGTTTTGAGCAAAGAAATGCCATGCATAGTTTTGCATTTAAAAATCATCACTCTCACTACTGGGTAGAGAGTAACCATAGAATGATGGAAAAAGAAGCATAGGGACTAAATGAGAGCTGAGGTGATGGCTTAGGATGATTTGTATTGGAATGGGAACAGTAGAGGCAGTGAGAAGGAATTGGACGTACATTAGAAGTCAGAAGGGATTTTCTTATGGAATAAATGAGTAAAGTTGGAGAAAAACTCAATGACTCCTAGGTTTTTATTTTGAAACATTGGCTTGATTATCATGCAGGTTAGTAAAATGAGAAGCACTGTTTTGTGGGGAGGATGGAAATGATGCATTCTGTTAAGGGCAAGTATTCTTACCCAAATTGTAAAGATATAAAATATGAATGAAAAAGATGCATACCAGCCTCAGGATGGAGGTTGTGTAAGGATTTAATGAAAGGGAGAAAAAGACAGAGAAGATTTCAGTGGAATGAATGACAGTTCATTTTTAGTTCTTAAAGTAAAAAAGATCTGACATAAATTTGGAAAAATATTGACATTTATGGAATCCTAGTATTTCCTTGTTTTGTTTTGTTTTCTTAGTCTATGTAGTTTTCTTTACATTCCATTTTGGTGGAATACATCTTTTTTTTTTTTTTTTTTAGATTTATAATTGGATGTATAAGCCTGGATGTTGTTGGTGGGTGAAAGTGGTGGAGTCAAATGGAAAGTGGAAAGACATGAAAGATGATAACTTTGTATTGAAAAAAAATTATAATGAAAAATGTACATGTCAAAACTGTACAATTCAATGTATTTTCACAAAGTGGTTGAAATTTAGAATACTTTAAACATTTGCCCCCTTTTCTTCTATGTATTATTTTCATGTACTTTGTTTCTATATCCAAAGACATGACTATTTTTGTTTTGTATATTCAGCAATTGTTTATATTTACCACGTAGTTGCTGTTCTGGTATTCTTCATTTCTTTCTGTGATTTTATCTGGGGTCATTTTCCTTAGGCCTGAAAATATCAGTTCAATATTTCTCTTACTGAATGCCTGTTGGGATAAATTCCCTGTGTTTTTTCCAAAACTATACTTATTTCACCTTCTTTGAAACCTATTTTAATACAATATAGAATGTTATACTGCTAGCTATTTTTTTTAATCAATGCTTTAAGATGTCATTCCAGGCCAGGAGCAGTGGGTCATGTCTGTAATCCCAGCACTTTGGGAGGCCGAGGCGGGCAGCTCACCTGAGGTCAGGAGTTTGAGACCAGCCTGGCCAACATGGTGAAACCCCGTCTCTACTAAAAACACAAAAATTAGCGGGGCATTATGGCAGGTGCCGGTAATCTCAACTACTCGGGAGGCTGAGGCAGGAGAATCGCTTGAACCTAGGAGGCGGGGGTGGCAGTGAGCCGAGATCGTGCCACTGCACTCCAGCCTGGGCGACAAGATCGAGGCTCCGCCTCAAAAAAAAAAAAAAAAAAAAAAAAAAAAAAAAAAAAAAAAGTCATTCCATTGTGTATTGGTTTCTGTTATTTTTACTGAAACACCAACTATTACCCACTTTGCTACTTTGACATTAATGTGTCTTTCTCCTTGGTACTTTTATAGTTTTCTCTGTGTCCTGAGTATTTAACATTTTGAGTATAACTGGGTTAGATGTGGTTTTTTTCTCATTTATCCTTTTGGGAGTTCTCACATTTTATTGAATGTGTAGGCTGTCATTTTTCACCAGTTTTTAAAAATTTCTTACCTATTTTCTTTTAGAATACAACTTCGACTTCATTTTCTTTCTCCTTCTGGAAATCTGACTTCCTGTCTTGCAACTTTTGATTCTGCTTCATCAGCATTCAAGGACCTTATGTAATTTTCTTTTCATATTTTTATTTTCTGCATCTTTCAGTTTGTGTATATTCTATATATCTGACTTCACTTGGGGATTTTTGTTTTGGCTTCTGAAAGATTAAACTTACGTTTTTCTGTATTGAATTTGCTGTAAAACCTCTCTGTTGATTTATGAATGTCAGATATTTTATTTTCAGTTTTAGAATGCTCTTTTGATTCATTTTATCTCAATTATTATCTATTTTTCCATATTTTTTACATTTTTAAATATATTAAATATAGCTATTTTTCAGCTTTGTTTGCTAAATCTGTTATTCAATGATGGTTTCTCTCTACCTCTACTTTTATTCTTGCATATTAATCACATAATCGTGCTTTTTTGCATGTATAGTAAAATTTATTTTTAACCACACAATATGTATAAAGAGCACGAAGACTCCAGAGTGGGTTATTTTTTACTGGAAAGCTTTATTTTTGTTTATCAGATTATTTGCTTATCACTCTGATTATTAATTTTATATGTCAAGTTGGCTAAGACGTGGTACACAGTTGATCAAACTAACTGGTCTCATTGTTGTTATGAAGGTATTTTTTAGATATGCTCAACATTTATAATCAGAAAACAAATAGAGCAGATTACTCTCCATAATACCATTGGGCCCCATCAAATCAGTTAAGAGCAAGGATTGAGGTTTCCTTAAAAAAAAAAAAAAATCCTGGCTAACACGGTGAAACCCCGTCTCTACTAAAAAATACAAAAAACTAGCCGGGCGAGGTGGCGGGCGTTTGTAGTCCCAGCTACTCGGGAGGCTGAGGCAGGAGAATGGCGTGAACCCGGGAGGCGGAGCTTGCTGTGAGCCGAGATCCGGCCACTGCACTCCAGCCCGGGTGACAGAGTGAGACTCCGTCTCAAAAAAAAAAAAAAAAAAAAGAATTAAAAAAATCATAATAATAAATAAATAAAATAATAATAAAAAAATAAAAATAATAAAAAAAAAGGAGGGGACTGGAATTCTATCTCAAGACTATAACACAGAAACTCTGCTGAGGTTCCCTTGGCTGGGCTCGGTGACTCAAACTTGTAATCTCAGCACTTTGGGAGTCTGAGGTAAGTGTATCCCCCAAGGTCAGGTGTTCAAGACCATCCTGGCCAACATGGTGAAACCCCGTCTCTACTAAAAATACAAAAAATAAAAATAAAAAATGGTGGGGAATGTGGCAGGAGCCTGTAGTCCCAGCTACTCAGGAGGCTGAGGCAGGAGAACCGCTTGAACCTGGGAGGTGGAGGTTGCAGTGAGCCAAAATCACGCTACTGCACTCCAGCCTATGTGACAGAGCAAGACTCGGTCTCAAGAAAAAAAAAGAAAGAAAGAAACCCTGCTGAGGTTCCCATCTCGTGGCCCAGTCTGTGGATTTCTGATTCAAGACTGGAATATCAACCATTACATGCATTTTGAATCTGCTGCCCTTCCCTGTAGATTTTGGACCTGCCAACCCCCACAACTGCATGACCCAATGTCTTAACATTTATTTGCTTTACGCTTCTTCAACAATTGACAGAAGTCACTAAGAGGAATTTGCTTGTGTGTTTTGCCACTTCAGCTTGACGTGAAGAGCAATGTATCTTCTACTTTCTCTTCTCCTGAGCGATGGCCATTTGTCAAGGGACCAAGTGTGTATGTTTAGTTTCTAGAGGCACTGAGAATTGTTGAATGCCCTTAGGTTAAAAAATAAGTCTCTGTAAATCCTCAGGTTCAACTCCACAATCTCTGGAGGACTTCCAACTTTCACCATTTTACTTAAAAAAAAAAAAAAAAAAAATTGAATCTAAGAACCACAAGTCTCTGGAAATGTGGATGATTATATTACAGCTTTCAGCCTTGCCCTTTAGCCTCCTACAGACTATTCTACAAAAGTCTTTTGGGGAAGGCTGACAATGTGCTTGAAGACCTTCAGTTTACCAATATTTTTACTCCAGTACCATACAAATTCTATTTTTTTTTTTTTTTTTTTTGTCCTAGAAGTGCCCTTTCATTGGCCAGTTACAGATATTCACCTTCAAGACCCCTGCCAAGAACTGGCAAATTCTCTCAGGAAAAAGCAGCTGCCAGTCATAAGCTCGCATCTGTACAATTCTCTTCTCTCAGGTTTCAGTTTAGTCAGTTCTTGTTTACATAGCAATTTGGCCCTGGCAATATGATTTTCTGTGATTTACTTAGCTCTTCTACATGTCAGTGGGAACGCTGGCCTGCTGTTACTTACCTACCTCATCCTACACTTAAGATAAATTACAGATGTTTACAGTGATCTAACTTCCAGTTTCTAAGGCAAATTTGGATTAGCATTTCCATTATTAGCACTTCACTAAAAATTTTAAATTGTCCACTGATCCAATTTCATAGTTAACTGGAATTCCTATATATCTTACACAGCCCCATCTTTTTCAGTTTGAAAGCTAAAATTTTCTTTGTGCAGATTCATGCTTTTAATATAGAGTAATTGTTGACCACATGTTTCATTATGAATTTCTGGCTCTCTTGCACTTCGTTCAGAATATTCAGGCTTTCCAAACAATAGCACAAAATATACCCATCATTGCTCATTTTTTTATTTTATTTGTGTGACATTTGACTCTGACGTCCAGTTCCTTTTATAAATAAATCAAATAGATAAAAGGAAAATGTACTATGTGCTGTGAAAATTTTGGAGTCCACAAGAGTAGAAAATTTGGTTCTTATTTTGAAAATAAATATACTTTTAGTTTCAGAAAAAATTTCAAAAATAATAGTTCAAAATTGTTACAAGTGTTCTAAGAGTTTATATGTGTATATATTTGTGCACACAATTTATATATGTATATACACATACTCATATATAAATACATAAGCAATTTAAATATTTGATTTTTTATACTATTGTATATACATATACCTACACATAAAAAGTATAATTGGATACATAAGATCTTTATAGATGAGTATGAATTTTTAGGGTAGATAAATCGATGTCATGAGGGAGGAGGCAAATCACAGAGGCATGACATTGATATGTTTGGGGATAGGTATATTCATCTGATGAAGATATGAATATCTCCCAGTCAATCGAGCGATCCCTTTTCCTGGTGAGAGTATTGATCTTGATTTCTTAATTCTTTTTTATTGGGGAAAACACAGAAGGCTAACCTAGAACAAGAATTTTTTTTTCTTTTTTTAGGGGTCTTAGACTATATTTCAGAGGATCTTTATACTCCCTGATACTGCATTAGCATTGTGTGTTTTGTACACACACACACACATAATTTTTTTTCAAGGATACCATTCATAGCCTTTTTTAAAAATACTCATTTTAGTTCGTGTCTCAAAAATCAAATAAATGTAAAGATCCAACCTCGTTTATCTCTTTCCTCTCTTTGACCGTAGTCCCTCGAGACCGTAGTCTGCTGTTTCATCCTTCTTCAGGCATCCAGTCATGTATTTGTCACCCTATACCTTCTGAAATAAAAGCACCTTTAGAAGGCTTAGAGGCACAGACCTTCCAATATTGTCTCTGTAGCAAAGTCTCCAAACCTTTTAAAGTCCAAAAATACCACCCTTCAAATTTCTATCACTTCTTTAGTTTCATTCAATCAGTTACAGAAATATTTCCTTTTTTATTTTTATTTTTTCGAGGACAGAGTTCTACTCTGTCTCCCAGAATGTTGTGGCAGGATCATACCTCACTGTAACCTTGCATGCATGGGCTCGAGCAATCCTGCCTGTGAGTCCCAATCGAGTCCCAAGTAGTTGGGACTACAGGCATGCCACCACACCTGGCTAATTAAAATAATAATTTAAAAAAAAATGTAGAGAGGAGTCTGTGTTACCTAGACTGGTCTTGATCTCCTGGCCTCAAAAGGAGATCGTGGCTTCCCAAAGCACTGAGATTATAGGTGTGAACCCCATGCCAGGCCTAAAAGACTCCTTTAGTGAATACTTACACCGAGCCCTCACCTGCATTTAAAATTGTCTGTCATTGTGCCTTTCTTGGTGAAAAGGAGGAAAGAATGATTCTCAGCTATTTGTATAGCTCATAGCAAAGAATTTATATTTCCCTACTAGTTTTTCTGTGATCTCCTTTTAAATGAATCTCTTGCTTTTGAATGTTGTGAATTTACTTAACAACTTCTTAGACACCTATGTACATATATCCCTAGGTTGCAAATCCAAGATGCTTAAGAAGACTTCTCCAAGTTGTTGGGGAAAAAAAAGGTGTAAAAACATTCAATGTCATTTTAAGACCACAAGGAGATAATTTTCATAATTCGGTGATCTTCAAAAATATAAGATTCCAGACTTCTAAAAGAATATGAACCTTCTCTAAATCATTTTCTCAATAACTCTTTTTACAAGTGATAAGCTAATACATGAGAAATGTGTCTATTTTGTATTTTATATATCACTTAAGGACTTACAAGGCGGGTGCTTTAAGTTATGTACTTAAATTGTTGACCTTTGAAGCAATTAATGCCTGTAAATATATTTTTAAAATTTCTGGCCTTGGAAGCAGATAATGCCTGTGAAAGTGTGTCTCTGAAATAAATAACTGCCTTCAATGTAATCTCAATATCTTTCCAATGCTAGCAAATAAATATATCCTGGTTGAGATGCTTCAAGATGTGACATAGCAACATTTTTAGCAGGACTTGCCTTCTAAAATTATATGGCATCCTCGTGAAGAAGTCTGATCTCTTGTAGGTTCTTGAGTAATTCAAGTTGACTTCAAAGAGAGCTCCAACATCTCCAGGACCATCCCAGACTGGACACTTTAGTCAGAAGTGGCCACAAGCACAAGGCCAACTTTCAGTAGGCTGTAGACTTGGAAGACTAAATGGGAAAGAGGAATCCCTAGTTATTTAATCCAGATCTTATTGACATTTTTCCTCTTGGAGAAAATCTCTGGGGAACCCTGTCAAATGTGAAGAATGAACCATTTAACTTTTTTGCCCAGAACTAATTTATGCAGCTATGTGTGCCCACCCATCATTTACATCTTCAAAACTTGCCTCTGGCCCCAGAAAGAAATTATTCAGAAAAGTACTTATGAATCTAAATCATATACATGGGCAAATTATTATAGTTGTTTTTACAATCTATTTCATTGTTAAGCTTTTTTGCCCTCTCCATTTCCATTTTTGTTGTTGTTGTTGTTGTTGAGACAGAGTCTTGATCTGTCTCCAGGCTGGAGAACAGTGGCGTGATCTTGGCTCACTGCAACTTCTGCCTCCCAGGTTCAAATGATTCTCCTGCCTCAGCTTCCCAAGTAGCTGGGACTACAGACATGCACTACCATGCCCAGCTAATTTTTGTATTTTTAGTAGAGACGGGGTTTCACCATGTTGGCCAGGACAGTCTCGATCTCTTGACCTCATGATCCGCCTTCCTCGGCCTCCCAAAGTGCTGGGATCATAGGCGTGAGCCATCGCACTCAGCCTTCCATTTTTGAAGGAAGATTTGTTTTATCGAGATTCATGAAATTGGTCTTGTTTTTCTGTACCTTAATATTAAAACAGTGCTCTGGAGGGAGCAAACTATACTTGGAGGACTATATTGCCAGTATTACTCTGTAATCTTCCCATACTCCATCCAATTCAAGGTTTTCTCCCATTCTCCTCATTTTTCTTCAGCCCCAACAACATGAGTAACTAACTACTTATTTATTTCTGACCAGATTGTGTTTGCTGGCTTTGACATGCTTTCAGCTGCTTTCTCATGCCAGACAATGTTTCACCTATGTGTTTTTGTTTTTTTATTGGGTGCAAATTTAAAGTTATTTGGTTCAGTGCTTTATTTTCCGTGTAATATTATGTTTATCAACTGGAGTAATTAGAGCAGAATACTAATGATGCCACCAGGAGAGGACGGCGTATTTGTCACATTCTACATTATTTTCAACAAATATAAAACACCTTGGCTGTCTCAAAGAAAATCAAGCATAAATTATCACTGTAAGTTGAAAAATCTATTCAAAAATTTGTTATTTCAGGTTAATGTCCGTAAAAACTTAAGTATAAATTGTTTAACTCAGATACTTAATGTTATAATCCTTGTGATTCATTCATCAAAATTTATCTTTCTAAAAACTAGTCTATTACAAATATATTTATAATATAGTGCTACAAATATAATTCTAATTATCTCTGCTTTCCCAGTTTTTGGAATGAAATCAAATACCAGCAAATACCAATATCTAAAATGAGACATTCTGAATGAGAAGTAATCTCACAATATAAGCAATATAAGTATCTATTGATAGATATGGTTTTTTCACTATTTTAATTTTTTCTTTATTTTTCTTCTAGCCAATGGTGAAAATAAGAGTAAAATATTTTATCTGTTATCCCTTTGGTAACAAATTACTTAAATTTTCTATACTTTGTAGATTTTTTTTTGATACTATTTCCTCATTTAATGTAACTTAAAAATGAATTGATATTAAGAGTTAAAGATTTGCTATGGTGTAAATATTTGTGCCCTGGCCACCATGATTCATATGTTGAAATCCTAACTCCTAAGGTGATGGTTTTAGGAGGTGGGGCCTTTGTGAGGCGCTTAGGTGTAAGGGTAGAAACCTCATGAATAGGATTAGTGCTCTAGCAAGAGATTCTCAAGGAAGACCTTTTGCCCTTCTACCATGTGAAGACACAGCCAGAAGGTATCATCTGTGAGCCAGAAAGTGGGCCTTTACCAGACACTGAATGTGTTGGCACCTTGATCTTGGACTTCCCAGTCTCCAGAATAGTGAGAAGTATATTTCTGTTGTTTATAAGCCACCCAGTCTGTGGCCCAATCATGGATAGCTTCACCTTCTGAGAAATGCATAATTAGGCAATTTTGTCCTTGTGCAAACATTGTAGAATGTACTCATACAATCCTAGATGGTGTAGCCTTCTACATACCTAGGCTGTATGGTAGGGCCTATTGCTGCTAGGTTACAAACCTGTACAGCATGTTATTTTACTGAGTACTGTGGGTAATTATAACACAATGGTAAGTCCTTGTATATCTAAACGTAGAAAATATACAGTAAAAATACAGTATTATAAACTTATGGGACTACTGTTGTCTATGCAATCTGTCATTGAAATGTTTTCACGTGGCCCATGATTGTAGTTTGCTATAGCAGACTGAACAGATAAAAACTAAAATGTTCTACCAACATTGTCCCTATATATAAGTGTAAGTTTATTTCATTTCCACTTGATAAACAATTGATTGAATATTATTCTCCTCCTCTTTAAAAACAAAACAAAAAAAATGCTCTTAAGCTAGACAGGCTGCAAGACCCCTTTAGCTTACAAACTTCATTTTATACAAAGAAGATGTTTTGCAAGAAATTTATAAAATTATCAGAAAACTGACACATTTCAAGTGACCGGGCATTCATTTAAAAATTTGTTTAAATTTTTCTTTAAATTCAATCTATCGTTTGGTTTTAAATATTAAAATTAATATAAACAAATGTAATAATGTATTATAATTAACAAATACCTGAATAAAAAAGTTAAAGAATGGGAAAATGACTTTTAAATGTGCAGGGCAGTACCAGTTGTTCTATTTTCATTAGTTGTCATGTATCTTGCCATGTCCTTTATCTGGTTGTGAATTTACAAGGAACACAGCAGGTTGTGAATTTTTAACAGACTTTTCTCAAGGAAAGAAAAGGTCAGTATTAACATAAAATTCTTTTTAAAAATGTGTGACACAAATGTTTCACACCGAAGAACAGGTGTTACTGAGGAACTAAAACCACAATAATCTATTTTTTTATATTTAAAGAAAACTTAATATCTCACATAATAAAATAGTAACACACAAATCAATATATAAGTCCTATCTTTCAAAGTAGATGCTTTAAGTTTTTTGGCATGTGACCCATTGATCCCAGCTTCTCAGCAATTTAAACTCTTTTGTTCAATAAAATGTTTGTTTTTTAAATCCAAGTATTATTAACTGATATCCAAATAAAAAAGGAAGAGTCATGAGAAAGCTGCAGTTATAAAGACTAACCCTTGTCTGATCATTACTCAGTGTATGAATTGGAATAGGAAATAAAATTGTGCCACAGACACACAAAGAATGAGGGAAGGTGGTAATACCAGAACAACTGTTGAAAAAATATGCAGAGTAAGAGAAAATTTAAAAAATAAAGAGAAATTTAAAAAGAAGATAGGAAGCTTAGGAAGGGGACTATAACTCAATAACTTTGTCCTTTGGTCTGTTTCTGTAACTGTTAGGAAATCATCAATATCAATAGACCTGTTATTACTTAGTTCTTGTATCCCATCAGTTCCATCTACAAGAGGAACTATTCCCCAAGTCTCAGGAGATCTGGAAATTCATCTTTCTGCCTCCTTTATTTACTTGAAGAGTAAAGCGTGGCCACAGGAAGAACAGATCATGGCTTTGAAAAACATAAGAAGTGTAAGGTTTTTGTTGTTGTTGTTGTTGTTTTTAAGTTGTATCACCCTACCAGTAAACATTTTTACATGCCAGGATCACAGTTTTATTATGTGCAATGAGATTATTCACATAATCTTATTATTACAGTAAATATCTCTTGTAGTTTCTTTACTTGTCCATGTATCAAATATGTTTTCAAAGACCATCTTTCATTAAACATAGACTAATGTCATGCCCTCAAATATGGTCCTTTTTGCCTTTTATTCTAGTGCTAGCGATCACTTGTTTCCCTCTGTGACTTTTTAAATGCACATTATCATTAGTACAAGCTCTAGTGGCTTGAGAAAATCGTATAGTAATTCTGTCGTCTTAGAATCAATCTGTATAAATTCTTAGTTGTAATTTGCTTCTCTTAATTGTATTCCCATTGGTGAAGGTAGAAATCCTTTCATTTTCTGATTCTCAAAACCACAGTCTACTTGCAAACTCCATCTCTTTGATTCCCTACTACCATGTTCAATTTTCTAATCCAACAGAAACTCCCACAGTATGTGGTCCAATTATAAGATTTAATTTTCACTCTCTGTAGTATAAGTGAAGATAATAAATCCTGCTATGATTTATGTTCCAAAACTGAGCTTTATAAAAATTAAAATCTCACCATCTTAGCAGCTTTTTTGTATGTCTAACTGATTAGAATAGGAGAAAGGGTTTTAATGACCCCTATCTTGCCTTAGATCCTTCTTCATTCCAAATCTATATTCTATATTTATGCAGTGTTCTTCCTAAAATGCAAAATTAATAACATATAAAAATTCCCCAGGTTCAAACCTCTACTCATTCTTTGATAATTTAGGTATTGTAAGCTTAAGAAATCCTCATTCATTCCTGGGTGCTTTTTTAGGGGCTGTCTTGTGAATTTCCATTTCACAAAATGTTTGAATATTCCACAGAAACTGGAATTGTTGATTTGGATTAAGAAGTACACGATTCTTATGAGAATAAGCAAATATTTCTCAATTAAAATTATTGAATGCATAGGGAATAAATATAACTGTCTACTCTAAAACATAACGTTATCTGATCAAATTATTGATAATATCAATAATTTTTCTTGAATTATTTTGATTCTCAGATAGAACAAGAAACATGCAGTGCTTAAATCTGTAACTTGGAAAATTGCCACTGTGTTGCACATGCATATAATTGGAAAGTTTCCCAGCAACTATGTACATTTTCAGTTCCTGTAAAGCATCAGTCTTGTGACTTTTTTTAAGAGTGGTTTCCTGGATGAAAGTCACATGTTACTTCGGAAAGCTTTTTAGTTAAAAGGAGTTATTTCCTGAGCTTCTCAACCTTACTTTATTGTTTATGAATAGCTAAAAATGTAGTAAGAAACTATTTGCTCCCTGACTTCTCTATCTTTTTCTCCAAAATATATGTCCATTTGGAGTTTTCTTAATCTGTTATATCTGTATTAATAAATAGTTTATCCAGAAATGTAGTTTTATCCAGAGTTGATGGCTCAGTGCTAATTACTACTTCCATTAACCAAAAAGTAGACTGCTTTTGTAGACCCAGTTATAACAAGTAATACAATACATTAAAGATAAATATGCATAAAATTTTATTTTTTTAAAATATTTTGGTGTCTACATAAAAATGTTTTCAGGGGCAAGTTCATTGAAATAAGTTCTCATAAGTAAAAAAGAACCTTTCAGTTAAATAAAGTAAAGTCTTCTTAAATAGGAAGTAATTAGTTTAAAATTCTACACTTAATTAGATGAAAATGAGTGTTGATGTAAACAGTCTGAAGAGTAAAAATGAAACATTGAGATAAATGTGTAACTCTATGTATTTTTTCATATAATTGAAGATTACTGTCTTGAATTCTTAATTCTGTAGACTGTAGGTTAGTGTGCCTATTTTGATTTATGTCTACATTTTATATAAATATTAAAACACAAAACATGTCTATAATGATGTCTGTTGTAATAAATGTTTTGTAGAAATTAAGATCTACAGTTTTTTAAATATTTCTTATCAAATGTGTAGCAACATAAAAATTTGTTGAAGCATAATCACATTGCACATAATAAAACTGTGATTCTAGCATGTAAAAACTTTTATTGGTAGGGTGGTAACACTAAAAAAAACCTTACACTTCTTACGTTTTTCAAAGCCAAGATCTGTTCTTCCTGTGGCCAAGATTTACTTTTCAGAGTAAGAATTCTATATGGGGCAGGAGATGTACCCATCTGGCAACTGCCTGTCCATTTCCAGAATTCTCAAGGTCATTGGGGCCTATTACTTCTTTCCCAAACATTCCGGAGCTTGCTTCTAGGTTTTAGAAGAGGCTTTTCTTTACGTCCATTGCCCAAAGGTTAGACTCAGGCACTAGTACATGTACTCCTAAGCCTATTGGCTAGCCTTCAGGGCAGCTGTTGAAAAATAACCTAGATGGAATTGATCCATGACACATGGCCTCCTGGAGTGGCATTTGCACTAGGATGGTATGTACATTGGGTTGAGATGTCCACATGAAGGTATGCAGAGCTCTTTGATGTGATGAACTGATTCTCAAAACTTCAGTGTGGTTATGTTAGAGGCTTAAGAAAAGGAGCAAGACACAGGCCTTGTATCGCCTTGTTCCTGCACAGAATTTGTCCTTGTAGGTTTTTAAAAAGGTAGATTTGACAAGGTAGGAGGCTAGAACATATTTTATTTTATAGTTCATTAATTTGATTTATAACTTTAAAATATAAAGACATGTGTTTTGTAGATATCTGTCTGCTCTGAGTACTACAAATATTTGTGGGGTAATCACTATCTATTGTATAAGCCAAAAAATGATGTACGTTGTTTTTAAAGTAAGAGCTTTGTCTCCTACAGCTTTGCTCGTCTTACAGTTCTTAAGACATTACTAATTCATCAACAGAAATATAATAGCTAATAACAAGTTTATAGCAGATGGCTTTTTTGCACATTACAAGAATAAAATAATCTTCCATTCACAGAAAGAGATGACAGAGCAGTGTTCACACCAGCCTATCAAGACTGATCTCTTATATCTGAAACAGAATTTATTTGCCCATGAAAATGAGTATTTACCAAGCAAAGAGAGGAGCTTGGTTTAATTTTATTACATTTTTTCATTTAGGATAAAAATTATCCTGATATATAAAAGGCTATTCATATTCTTTAAAGTGTATAAATGAGTGTGATCAAACTTATTCAACTCTCATTTCAAGAACTACTATAGGAGACCCCATTGCTCAGTGATGAGACTTAAAAAACCTTCTGTGAATTCTTTCAGCCTCATGTACCTTTATATATTATCATGGATATACTCTTTTTTATTTCCCCTAGCTACATTCAGACCAAGATAAAGGAGATGGATCACTCAAATATATCTTATCTGGAGATGGAGCTGGTACTCTTTTTATTATTGATGAAAAAACAGGTGATATTCATGCCACAAGACGAATTGATAGGGAGGAAAAGGCCTTTTATACTCTACGTGCACAAGCTATTAACAGAAGAACTCTGAGGCCAGTAGAGCCGGAGTCAGAGTTTGTGATCAAAATTCATGATATCAATGACAATGAACCCACGTTTCCAGAAGAAATCTATACAGCAAGTGTTCCGGAAATGTCTGTTGTAGGTAAGTTCATTTACAACATTCATGATGGTATTCAAAAAGTGTTCTAAAAATCAAGAAATTCTTATAGTAGTATAATCAATTAATTGAAATCCTCTTTGATTTGCTACCATGAATATATATATATATATATATATATTTTTTTTTTTTTTTTTCTTTTAGGAGACAATCAGAAAAAAAGATCAATGCAATTTACACTTCCTACAGATTTGTGAATCTTTATAATACTTATAGGTAGACACTCTCCTCAAAAATCAAGAAAATATCATTGAACTTCAGTAGAAAATTGTGAAAATAAATTGGTTTTTGTCACTTGGATTCAGATAAAAGTTGTGTAATTTTTTGATCCCAAATATAATATAAATATATTTAGAATACCATACAGGTTATATAATCTTCACATATACTCTAGTCATAATTTACCAAAAGATTTCATCTTGAATATGTACTATCTACATATTTCAATTGAGGAAATTGGTTAGATTCTTTTTTATTAAATATCATAAAATATCCTATCATTATGATTATTATATATAAAACTCTGCTGGTCTCTTTAAAACTCTTTGAAATCTTACATTCAAAGAAGCCAATTGAAAAGCCATGGTTAAATACATACTGATACAGAATTACCAAGTTAGATTGTGGAACCTGTAAAACATAAGGCATGGAAAAAAGGTAGAAATATAACATTCAAGAAAATAGAATTTCTCTCTTCAGCGTAAATAAATGGGAGAGGTATCAGTAGGCCAAGAAAATTAAAACTGCATTAATTTAGATATAGAATGAAAGGCAGTGAAAAGCATCAGAGAACGGTGATAACATTTTTAGAGAAATATGTTTGGATTCAGTAGGAGAACAGACACTTTTCAAATATGTGTAAAGTTGTTTAAACTGATGAAACAAATCCGAAGCTTTTTTTTTTTTACTTGTTAACAGTTATAATAGCACATTTTCAGACTTTGCATTTCTCAGAAGCATTGTTCTGGGATTGTTATTTAATATTTGCTTCATTAAATCCCAAGAACTTTTGGCAGTAATCTCACTATAAAGTCCTTTTAAATATCTTGAACTTTATTAAATAGATTTTAGTAGTTCATGGGACTTGGGATCATGTTGAATTGTTTCTAAATTTAGAATTTAATCTATTCATAAAATTGTATTCTAGAGCAGATGTTAATTATTTTTAGAGTTAATTAGTGGAGAGCAGGAAGAAGAACACACTTACTCCTGTGTGATTAGATATGCCCTTTACACAAAACAAATCTATTATGTGAAAATGAATTTCAATATCCAACTTGAGCATTTGTAAAGTAATTGAATTTATCATATTCTGATATACTTGCATTATTTATTGCATGCATACAAAATAGGCATGTTGACTAAATAAATATTATGTATTTGATCTCAGAGTTTACCTGTAATAACACTGTATGTGTACATATTCATCCAAATTATATATGAAAGTTTAAGAGGTCATTATTAAAGCCAGAAATCATTCAAGTCTTCAATGAAAACCAGTGCTTTTGCTCCTCCTTCTGGTACTGTGCAGAACTAAGCTGAATTTGGATACTTCAGGTACTTCTGTGGTGCAAGTCACAGCTACAGATGCCGATGATCCTTCATACGGGAACAGCGCCAGAGTCATTTACAGCATACTTCAAGGGCAGCCCTATTTCTCTGTGGAGCCTGAAACAGGTCAGGAATCATGAATTGCTGTTTGTTCATTTGATCATCTTTGTGACCTTTATCAGTAGAAAGACCATGGGAGAATAAGAACAAAACTTTAACGTTAATAATCACAGTTGAGTGAGGATGCAACACTTAAAGATGTAAGAATTCAATGTTAAATGATAGAGTGAACTAATGGAAACCTCTGTGTAGATATTTTAACATATAGGCTTAGGCCACTCTAAGTACATGTGATGTTGCTAGGAAATGGAAACACAATACAAATGATATTTCCACAGATTCACTTTTATAATTTCTAGACAATAAAAATGAGTATCAAAACATGTCTTTCAAAAAATCACTAGCTTAAAAATACTTTTTGTGGACTTAATAAAATAATAATGGAGATTTCAGTGAAGATAATGGAAGTTTTTATATTTTCTCAAGGTATCATCAGGACTGCTTTACCAAACATGAACAGAGAAAACAGAGAGCAATACCAAGTGGTCATCCAGGCCAAAGACATGGGCGGCCAGATGGGAGGTTTATCAGGGACAACCACCGTGAACATCACGCTGACAGATGTCAATGACAACCCGCCACGTTTCCCCCAGAGTAAGCAACTCTTTCATGGTCATTCTGCAGGGCAAAAGGTTTAGAGTAAAAAAAGAGAGACAAAGAAAAAAAACCAAAAAGTAATTGTCATTCATTTAGTTTAAAACATACTAAAAATGTGCTACAAACGTAAAGGTGTACATGCTGATGCATTACTGTTATTATAAAATAAATTGAATATTTCAAGCATATTTCACTCAGAGACAGGAGGACCTATGATCCCAAACCTCTTCATATGTGAGCTTGGCATCTATACTTGTAGTTTAAGAACTGTTTCTTTCAGCTAACAAAAGGAAACAATGTTTATTAGAAAACAAACAAAGTCATAATTTTACAGTAAATGTATTTGTTTCTGTTTCAAATTTAATAATGAGGATCCTAAATTGAGGACACAGTTTTTCAACAAAAAATCTAATTTGACAAATTATAAGGACTAAGCCAGAAAGCACTGTAGAGGAAGAACCTCAGGAAACTATCTGACTTGCATTTAATGTTATTATGTGTGGAGTGATAAACTTAGCACAACATTTTGTATTCCTGATCTGCGCATAGATCTATTTTGAACTCACCTCTCAAATTCTTAAAATAGATTAAGAATAGGTTAAGAATCTTTAGCTCCTGACCATAAAAACACATGCATTTATTTTTCTTTCTTGTACAAATTTGATAGATTACATGTCAACTCGCATACTAGAGAGGATGGTATCAAGTCTCAATGGAAACTCCCAAATTTTTGCTTTGCCAGAAGATTCTGTACTTAAAGATAGAATGTAGGGTCATCAGAAAGGTGATACAAAAAACATATTCGACTACCATCTATGTCCTGAATTTTCAGTATACACTGAATATTAACCTCTGAATTGATCCCCCCATTTTAGTTTGTAATTTACTTTAAATACCTTGTGACAAAGTATTAAAATTTAAAGGCAGTAGCTTTTTTGTAATATTTGTATCTTTATATTAAAGACCATTGCTCAGAGGAATTACTGTCTAGAATTAACAGCACTGTTTTGACTCTTTAAAAGCATTTTTTCTCTTTTCTGTACTATTTTTACCTAACTTTGATTATTAATAGTACCTGATTCGAATTAAATTGTTTAAAAGCATGTATTTGGAAAGATTTAAAAATTCATATAGAATTTTCTCGAGCAGGCTAATCACATGCCTATGTATTTGTGATGGTTGTTTGATTAGATATTTAAGGTGTGCCCATCAGGTCTGCTGGTATGCTGCTGGGCTCCAGAACTCATAGGGAAACGCATGTGCTTGTGCTTTTTTCAAATCATTAGGTTTCAGGTCCAGGTTACCTTTAATATTGGTAAGAAAAATAGAAGCAATAATAATCCTGCATATTTCTTAGAACAAGTTTAAAGATGCGTGCTGTTTAAAATTTAAATTTCACATTTTACATGTATTTTTGACCACCTCTTAGCTCGAGCCTTTTACCAGGAGAACAAGCATGCAAATTCAGCACAATAAACCATAACGAATTAATTACATAATCTACAATGAGCAAAACTATTACTGGAAAAAAAAAGTATTTTATCAGTAATAAATTTCCTTTGGGAGTAGTATTGTATTTTACATTTTTGGGAACATATATGCACATGTGTCTAAAATACAGTCCATTTACAAATGACACATTCAATAATTAAATTAAATCTACCTCCAACTCCAAATGTATAGTACGATACATTTAGAGGATTTTAGATCATCCCATATCTTGTCTCATTATTTTTATCACTATTATTATTATTATTTTGAGAGTGAATCTTACTCTGTGGCACAGGCTGGAGTGCAGTGATGCAATCTCGGCTCACTGCAACCTCCCCCTCCCAGGCTCAAATGATTCTCCTGCCTCAGCTTCCTGAGTAGCTCGATTACAGGCTCATGCCACCATGCCAAGCTAATTTTTGTATTTTTAGTAGACACAAGGTTTCGCCATGTTGCCCAGGTTGGTCTGAACTGTCCCATTATTTTTAAATTATAGATGGAAATATAATTTATGGATTTTTATTTTCTAAGTTTTCTTTTTTGTTATGAATATTTACCACCTTATCTAACCTTTGGGAACCCACATTCATGGGAATTAGAATGTTATTTGATTGTCTAAATCATACAACATCTGGAAAATAGTATTTAGTATTATTTAAGTAAATAGCCAATCTTTGGAGGGAGTTCTACAGTTCACAAAGCCTTTCATATGTAGCATATCATTGAAACCTCACTAAATCATCTATAGAAACCATTAGTATTATTATACCCATACACAGAAGAAAAGGAGGCTCAGGGTAAAAATGATAAAGCCACATAGGAAAAGTTTTCAAAAAGCAAGAGACATTTATTTGCAGTATATGCTTTTCTTTAACCCAATGTTACCCTTTGAATATGACAATATAAAGCTTACTCAAATATTTTACGTTTTTTTTTCCTCTAAGTCTTAAGGTTATACCAAGTTATCAAGTATTTTCAACTTACATCAAATCTCAATTCAAAAACGATATTTGTAGTTATAGCTATATGAGGGTTAGTGGCTTGGCTAGTGGCTGCCATGTTGGATAGGTCAGCAGCGGGTCCTGCAGTCATCCTGCATGAGTCACAGTAATTTTCGCTTAGTAGTTTTTTCACTTGGGCCAGTTAAACTGACCATCTATTTTTCATTGTCATCAGTAATACTGGATAGCGGTCTCTTCTTTGCAGAGTAATGTAAGACTAAATAATTTCATACTAAGAAGCATTGACTCTGTGGCTGGCATTTAGTGTATTTATGCATCCAATAATGTTGATTCATGCTAGTTCTCTATTACCATTATTATTTTTATTTTTCAATATTATAAAAGTTAGGTCGCAACTCCAACTTTCCTTTAGGTTGGCTGATCTAAATTCATTATTTCCCTATATGCTGTATCAACAATCTCAGTCATCTGGAAGAGACAGAGACACATGAAAACTCAGATATCTTGCTTTATTTTTTCATTTATTTTATTGTGTGGATTTATAACAATGTTTCTAATTCAGAGATAATTTTGCCCTCCCCAGCCATGGCCCTGGACATTTGGCAGTGTCTTGAGACATTTTTGATTATGTCAACTGACAAATGCTACTGGGATCTAATGGGTAGGAGCTAGGGCTGCTTCTAAGCATCCTTAAAATTTCAATGACAAAGAGTTATCTGGCCCAATATTCCAGTAGCATCTAAGTGAGAAATTTTGATGTCGTATGAGGGACAATTCAAGTAAATCACAAATTCATTGATTTAAAAATATTTATTGAGATCACCCTTGTACCAAATGCCACTGATATGGTTTGACGGTGTTTCCGCCCAAATCTCATTTTGAATTGTAGCTCTCATACTTCCCACATGTCATGGGAGGGACCTGGTGGGAGGTAACTGAATCACGGGGGGTGGTCTTTCCCATGCTGTTCTTGTGATAGTGAATATGTCTCATGAGAGATGATGGTTTTATAAAGTGGAGTTCCTCTACACAAGCTCTCTCTTTCCTGCTGCCATGTAAGACATGACTTTGCTTTTCATTTACCTTCCACCATGATTGTGAGGCCTCCCCAGCCATGTGGAACTGTGAGTCAATTAAACCTCTTTCCTTTATAAATTACCCAGTCGCAGGTATGTCTTTATTAACAGTATGAGAACAGACTAATACAGCCATTTTAGAAACTAAGTCCAAGCATATGGCATTTGTCAAAACAACAACAAAAAGTCCTGATTTGTATCCCTGTCACCTTTCTTTAAAGCAGCGGAGACAAATCATACATAAGTAAAAGCATTGTACACTGGCAAGGGTTAGTTCAGTCCCATATAAAAAACAATAACATGTGAGACAATTCCAGTGTAAGCAGGATTTGGCGATTAGGGGAGGCGGAAGACTAATAGAAGCTCTCATTCAAAAGGTGATATTTTACCTAAACACTGCAATATCTAGCCACCAACAGAGGGAGAAATCCACTTAGCAAAAAGATCAGCATGTGGGAAACCCTGAGGTTGGAAATGGAAGAGAGTCTATCCACAACTGAAACCTCCTGTGACTGGAACATTCTAAAGAATGAGGAGGTTGATGGGAGATGAGTTTAGAGGGCTTTACCCTCAGGGTAACATTGATAATTATAAATTATCATTGGCATTAACAAAATAATAACTGTGTGCCTGATCCAAGTTATCTTTGTAGTCTCATGGTTTTAAAAGTATATAAATATGTGAACATTAATATATGCACATTAGTATAATTCTAAAAAGGAGTCCATGGATTGGAAGGTTGGGATGCACCTTAAAACTGATATCTAAAAGTATTTTCTACTCTTTTGCTCTAAATATTAAAATGTATACAAAATAAATGCACTTACTTCATGTGTACCAATAACAGTTCCATTAAGGAGGATTCCAGAGCAAATTTTCCTGGTCTCCAACAACATTCAATAATCCTTAAATTTTTCTGTTTCATTGTGCTAATATTAGAAAAATATTATACTTCCATACTTTAAATCTATTTGCCTGGTATTTTCACTTGAATATTTTTAGTCCTGTTTACCCCTTTTCTTTCCTTCTTTCTCTAAAATCATAAAAACATAGAAAATCATAAAATTATGTAAAATTGTTAAAGCAGATCATTGGAAAGGTCCATGAAAAGCTTAAATTACTGAAACGTGATCATTGTAGGGCTTTGCAAAACCAACTGGGGCAACAGTATTTGTTTCCAAAAGGTTTTACAAAAAGTGTCCCTGAGAAAATGTTACAATATTGATTTTCATCCGTCCATAGTTAATGATTAGGGGACATCTAATGTACTGAGGTCTGGCTAATTCCATCTTTGCCTTAACACTCCAGAGAATCTCTATTTGAAAATGCTCTCCAATATCTTCAAGGAACAAAAATAGGTACCAGAGAAGAAGGTCAAGGCCTAGAGAAAAAGAGTTTGCAAAAGCAACTAAGCAGGAGGTCAGGTTCCCAGCCAACTGGTTGGTGCCTAGGATTGGGCACTAGTTCAAAAAAAAAGAAAAAAGAAAAAGAAGAAAACAGAGCCTTTTATTTACGGTAGGTGCTCTTCCATACGTCCCATCACAGGGAGAAAAGTCAAAGAAAGCAGATTGTTTTCAAATTCCACTTACCAATGTTGTGAGCTCCTAAGAAACCTGGCTTTTATAGAATCATGCTTCTGTACACTCACTGACTCACAGACATTATTGCAAATAATTTAGTTTGACAAATAAAAGTCATGGACCAATAACATGTACATTTATGTAGTGTCAGCTTTGCTGAGCCTTTTTGAGGGAGGAAAAAACCTTACAAACTCCAAGCAAAAGGTCACCGTGTGATTGAGTGACTCTCTCATCTATATGCAGGGTATCATGTATATAGATAATCAATGTCAAACGAGAATTTGATATGATATTTATTATGTAAGCATCCAGATCAATCCTAAATGCACTCAAACGAGTGAATGTATTGTTGTCTACTATAATTTCCCATGGATTATTGACAATAGGGACAAATATAAATAGCTTTTCATCATTTGGTTAATGTTAGTTTTGAAAATTAATAAAAAATTTCCCCACTTAAAAGACAGTTTTTATTACGATAAGTTATAGGTGATGGAAGACTTTGAGTATACAAATAAACTGAGGTAAGATCTTACTTCCTGAGAATTTCAACATCAATTCTTCATATTTCCCATCAAATTAACTCTAAGGATTATACACAACTATAACGAATTCAGAAACAACTGTAAACAATTCCAGAATTATTTACAGAATAATCATCTAAAAGAGATGTCATAGCTATGCATGCTTGTTTGTTTATCTGAATGCCGTTGATGGGCTACTGACTTTATCTCATTAAATTGCTTAAGAAAAGATTATCTGGTTTGCCCAAATAAAACAGCAACAGTATAAAAATAATAGTATTAGGCATTGTTATAGCATGTACTAAACACTACTATAAAATATAGTGCAAATATAAACTCACTTAATCCTTACATCATCCGTATGAGATTGATAATGTATTAGGTTGGTGCAAAAGTAGTTTTGCCATTAATAGCAAAAACTGCGATTACTTTTGTACCAACATAAATCTACCCCTTTTCATTAGTTAAAAAACGGAATCATGTAAATGTAAAGTCGCTTGTTCATGAAATAAATAAGAAGCAGGCTGAGGATCCAGGTTATTTGACTTTTAAGCCTATGCTTCAAAGCACTACACCTAGAAAGATACTGGCACATCAAAAATTTAATCTTCCTTCGTGCATCCCGCTTTAGCTGATTCTGTGGTTCACTACTTTCATATAGATTATAGGGCAAAATTCAGGCAGGACATACTGAATTCTTAAAATGTGTATGCATGTTGTTACAGAGACAAGTAAATCATACTTTTATTGCTTGGTGCTTTTGCAGTATCCAAGGACCAAATACGACTGACCTCTTTTCTGGGATCCTTATACTGCCTGGGCAGATAAACAAGTTTGCATGAGACAAGGTCTTTCAAGGAAATGTCTATATGATATACATAGGGATTTAAGACACGTACGTTCAGTGAGCTGTGAGACTATCATAATCCCTGCCTGGTACAAGAGAGATTTGATTTAATAAGTGCTGATTTTCACTTTGTAAATAGAGTCAACCTCTCCTCTGCTGGGGATCCCAAGGTAATGTAGGCCCCAGGCTGATTTGCATATTTTAAAATTATCAAGCACTTTTCAACTAGAGCAACTGTCAGGTATGCCCCAAGGAAGATGCTTCAGCATGAGAAAGAAGGGAATAAAATTAAAAATGTCTCTTTTTCCCTGTTTTATTATCTAGAAAAAAATGAACCTACTTACACACAAAAGCACTGTTCTACAATTTATGTTGGTTAGATGTAGCGTGATTTTCCCTCATGTTCCCAATGCCTATAGTTTGAAGGAATTACAAAAGAAATTATGTCATTAAAGCATTCATTGATTTATTAAACATTGACTGAAGCCCTATATGTGCCAAGAACTGTGCTAAGAAATAAAAATGAACTGTAGTTGTCTTAAAGTAAGAAATTATGTACAGGATACATTCACAACTAATTTGCATTTTGGTGGGATAAACAGAACTAAACTCTCTCTCTCTGTCTCTTATACACACAGACACACGTACATACACACATTTACTTTTTTTCATTTCAATTTCTCTTATACTCATTGTCTGTCTCACTTTTTCTTGCTTGCCTTTGTAACTGTACCGTCGTGCACTCCATAATGACATTTCAGTCAATGACGGACCACCTATTGCGATGGTGGTCTCATAAGATTAGAATACCAATACTTACTTTTTACTGCGTTTGGCTATGTTTAGACACACAAATACCATTGTGTTACACATGTCTGCAGTATTCAATACAGTAACATGCTGTGCAGGTTTCTAGACTAGGAGCAGTAGATTCTACCATATAGCCTAGTTGTGTAGAAGGCGATACCATCTAAGTTTGTGTAAGTACACTCTGTGATGTTTGTACAACAAAACTACCTAACAGTGCATTTCTCAGAACGTATCCCTGTTAAGTGAAACATAACTCTACATATACATATATGTTTTGTGTATAAATTTATAAATATAAATATATATATAATATGTGTGTACATGTTTACGTTTTGTGTATATATGTATGAATATAAGTATATTGAATTATATAAATATATATAAGACTGTATATTTAATTATATAAATATATAACTATATATTTAATTATGTAAGTATATAGAAGGCTACATATATTTAATTATATAAGTTTATGTAAGACTATATATACTTATATTTATCTGTATATACACAAAAATATATATGATTATATATACTTATATTTATACATATATACACAAAACATAAACATGTACACAAATATAACTGGAGAGTAATGCAATAAGATTAGTGCCAAAATTGTCTAAATAATTAAATATTTTAGACATAAGGGAATTATGAAAAAGAACATTATTTAAAACTACTTCTAAAATGAATAAGAATTTTCCAGGCAGGAAAATAAGGGGCATTGAGGGAAAGAATATTTTTGGTGGTTATTGTTGTTAGAGAAGATAAAACGAATAAAAACAGACTTCAGTGAAATGTGTGTAATTTGGTTTAAATCAGGGATTGTGAAAGGTGAGATTATGAGATAAGACATTGTTAGCATCATGAAAGAGTTGAATAAAAAGATAAAATGCTACATATATTATTTAAGAGATCTTTTTTTCGGAGAGCATCAGGCACAGTTCTTCATTTTGACCAATTATTTTGATAGCAATGAAGCACATTGCTGGATGGGAACAGCAAGAGGTGATGCAGTCTGAACTAATGCTGAAGAGAAGAGGAATTTGAGATATATTTAAGATAATTTAGTAACTAGGTAAATAAAAGCTTTGAGGGATAAAAGGTAAAATATCAATGAAAAGATACTTTCAAGCTTTCTACCAGAAGTGTTTATTTGAAGAGAGGGACAGGGATTTCAATTGGACTTGAGCATTTTGAACTGAGATGCCTGCAGAAAGACAGTGTCATCTAGTAGCTAGTGAAATACAGCATGTCAATCAGATGGGTGCAAACGAGATATTAGTGAAAATAAACATGTAAGATATCAGCTAGGCTAAATGTTTAGCATGACACAACCTGGGGAAATACATATTTTCCGTGTGTGATGAAATGTATAGTTTTCTAAGAGAAATCATGTATATGGAAATTATACAAAAACCTACTTGGAATATTCCAGTTAGTCCAGTGGAAAGTTGCCTTAGACCGAACTACTTGGCATATTACATAATGGGATTCACACTCCTTCTGCATCGTGATATCCTCTAGGACAACTTGGACAATAACCCTCTGTAGGTATAAATTTAGAAATGTAGATGTAAAACCAGTTATGCAAACCTGTTTAGACACAATTAAAGCTGTGTTACAGAGTTTTTAGTACACTTACAATTTCAGGTGAGATCCATTGTAAAGAATACCTAGGACAAAATAATATACTTATGAGTGATTAAAGTTTATCTTAACCTTCCTGAATCCTATATGCTTTTATTGTTTATACACATTGCAATTGTGTGTTATCTATGGATGCCAATTAACTTGGGGACCGCTTTAGAGGAATGTAGCAAAATGGATTTCCAGGACTCTGGGGATCCATGGCAGCTTCACTGAAAGCTTTGTCAAGTTACTTTCTTCAGTAGCTTAAACAGGAAACTAAGACATCGTACAGCATCTTGTTTTGCTCTAATTTAACTTAAATGCCCAAAGCTGAGTTGATGATCGTATCTCCAGTGCTCACAAATTTGGGTTTCTCTCTTTCCTTTGGTAAGAATCCTCAATTCGAAAGCCTCAGTAGTTTCTCAGTCTCTGGTGTGACTTTCAGCTCTCCTCTGCTTTCTCCTAAATGCCCATTTAGCATTGCATAATTTCCTTAACTACTCTGCAGTTCCCTCCAAGGAGCTTTATCTTGTTTTTAATTTCTTCCTCTTAAGCTCATTAAAAAACATCTTTTAAGCATTATACAATGGAATGGTTTATAAACGTGCATAATTATGTCATTTTTCTTAAAGCAAGTATTGTTGGAGATTATCATGTAGCATAGAGATGTTACAATATGATTATACACAAAGCAAATAACAAAATAAGCCAATGTTAAATTATTTTGTTGATTCATATATATGACGCCTTTTTCATCTCAACTCTGGAAAAGTAGAATTTTAATGTAAATGTGAGTAGCAACGAGAGTAGAAAATAAAGGATGAGGACAAATTATATCTCTTTGAACTTTATTGGTTTTTATCAACAAAAAGAAACAGCAGCTGTTTGTCGCTAAACAAAACCTAGAGGTAAGCAGTTTGCCTTTGTCACCGTCCCAGTTGATTTCTGGCATCATTTTGTTGTTCTTAAGGAAGTCACCCTGTCACAGCTCTTAAATCACCTATTATATCTTTCCTCCACAATCTCTTACTCACATTGAGCTGTCAGTTATTTTTAACTCTTGTACACAAATTGGCAGCATTGTAAATATTCAAGTGCAAAGGTCCTACTGATCAAATTTTGATAGAAGAAGTGACCAGGCATATCAGCCTCAAATTGTGCAAAACCATAAATTCATCAAAATTATTTGAAATCATTAATAACTGACAGTGCAGATGTGGTAGGTTGTCAGTATCAGGATGAAAGTGCACTATTTATGTAGCCCCACATTTTGCTCAGTCCTTTGGAAGCTTTCTTTGCAATATTACCGTCTAGATTTTTATTTGCTCAATACGACTTTATTATTTTTTTATTTTATTTTATTTTTGAGACGCAGTCTGGCTTTGTCACCCAGGCTGCAGTGCAGTGGCTGATCTTGGCTCACTGCAAGCTCTGCCTCCCGGGTTCAAGCCATTCTCCTGCCTCAGCCTCCTGAGTAGCTGGGACTACAGGCGCCCGCCACCTCGCCCGGCTAGATTTTTGTATTTTTTTTCGGGATGACCTCGATCTCCTGACCTCGTGATCCGCCCACCTCAGTCTCCCAGGTGCTGGGATTACAGGCGTGAGCCACCGCGCCCGACCAATACGACTTTATTTATGTGATATAGAAATGGCAATTACCTCTCTCCTTCTCAGATTCATGCCTTTGTGCTTCAATGGGTAGCCACACTAAGAATGTACTCACGAGGAAGAAATATTTATCTGCCTAAACATTAAAAGGGAAGCAGATGATTCAATCTGACACCTGGAAATGAATTTAAAACAACTATAAATTAGAATTGATAGGAAAGCGTACCACATAATTAAAGCTTCATCACTGTAAGATAAAAAATAAAGAGCATGCAAATAGGTGTCTTTAAGGAGAAATGAAACTTAAGCACTCATTTGCCTTTGTCAGCGTATGCATAAACCATCTACGCCTGCTTTCTAGTTCCCTGCCTACTGCTTGCCCGAAATGGCAAACACCCTTGGAGGGAGAGCATGCTGGTTCTCAATTAGTAATTTCAGTTTGCTTGACAAAGTAGGATACTTGTATTCAACAGACTCATCTTAGAAATAAATTAGAAAGTGTGAATGAATTACTCTCATACATTTAAAATATAGAAATTCACTTTTCAATTTTGAAATAGACCCAATAAATCTTGTCCTAAAAATGATTTCTGAGCATAAACATAATTCCAGAGAAAGTATGATAAACATATGTATGTAGGGAACTGATATAAATTTGTTGAATGAATTAATTACTGATGTTGCCATATAATCAATTTTTGTTTTAGGGAAAAATAAATATGTTTATGTGCATGTGTGCTCTAGAAAAAAATTAATGTACGTATGTGCATGCATGCACACAGACACCCCATCTATATTCTTCAGAGAAATTACTGTGGAAAAGAACTGATCGATCATCAATATAGTTATATTGTATCATCAGTAAAATTTTAAAAAATTTAGATTCATTTTAATGTGAAGCATTAAATGCTTCACTTTCCTGTTTAAGTCTTGAAAGTAGATAGAATTAACATGAAAAACACTAACTCTCATAAACATGAAATACACCTTGTAACAAATATTGTCTCTGTACCAATCGAAAAATAAAATACAGTAATAAATAATTTTGGATATTTGACCAGAACTGTAATGGCAAGTTTAAAGCAGACATATTTTCAGATTCTAAGCATGTGCCTAAGAATACAAATCAAACAATCTCAAAGAGATCAAACTAAAAATAAAATGTTTGAGAACAAATTTCCAGAGATAATATTCACAATGAATTCCATGTGAAAGTAAAATTAATGTAACAAAGGAATGTTTTTTTTCCAGAAGAGAACATTGATATGGTAACTTTTTATCATAAACTGATTATTTCTTCTATCAGGAAATTTTTGAAATTTTTTAAAAACAATTTTTACTGGAGTATTAAATGCATATATGTATGCCTATATGTGTGCATATATACATAAATAAAATAAGCCATCCATTCCATTCTCATCTATAACTCTAATTCTCACAGATAACAACTTTATTACTCTTTTTAGTTCACCTAGGATTAAGCTACAATTTTCTAACTAATATCCTCTTGTTATTTGTTGAGATATTTTTATACATTATTCATTGACTTGCTTTTATGATTGATGAAAATGGATATCAGTTACACATCATTCTATTCTCCCCAAATATAATTTCACTCCCCATCCTCCCTTCCCGCCCCTCCACACCCCCGTTTGTTTGTATTAGTTATCTTTGCGTATTTAAATGCCATGCTATGAAAGGTTTCCTTTCTGTGTGCCTCTGTTTTGTTTTAATATTCACCATTGTCAACCTCCCTCTTTGGCTTTCTGTCCCAAGAGCAATCTCACAACAGCACTAAATGTATCAAAATTTTTTTATTGTTTAAGACACAAACTGATTTTTTAGTGTAATTTTCAAAAATGCTGTGCTGTTAACTGTAAAATTTAGGTCTCATGTGCTAAAATTTATAACAAAGCATACCATTGCTCCCAAAGGTCAACGAGAAAAAAAGGCATTTTATTTCCTAAGTAATTATTTCCAACTGATGAATATTATAGATCTTCTTTAGCAAGGCGATATTTTCTGAGATATCACAGGCTTGTGTTTTTGATGTGTTGTGTGTGCAGCTGCTGAAAATGTGTTAGTGAGCAGCTCTATAGCATTTGCTTCAACTTGGCAGACCTGAAGATGCAATCTTAGAGCCCTCAGTATTCTGGTTCCAGCATGAGGGGGATTATTTTATTTTATTTTATTTTATTTTATCTTATTTTATTTTATTTTTTCTTATTTTATTGTATTTTTTACTTTCTTGCTTTGGATTCAAGCTTTCTGGATCATATGCATTCCTAAAACTTGATTTTTAGTCCCTTATGTTCCTAGAATGCATTCTTTACTAGGTTCCTTAAAAAGGTCCAAAGGGACTATGCTGAATCTAAAACCATCTTCACTGAGTTATCACACTTAATTAATATGGTGGCTAAAGTGAGCATTCAAGGTTCAAAATCACATTATCATAAAATGTTGATAATATTGTTCAATAATTTGTGGGATCAAGGGTTGCTTTTGAAAGGTCACTGACATTTTAATCTTTTTTTTTTTTTTAACGCTCACAATTACATATCAGTTTTTGTTTGTTTTTGAGGCAGAGTCTTGCTCTGTTGACCAGTCTGGAGTGCAGTGGCACAATCTCTGCTCACTGCAATGCCTGCCTCCTGGGTTCAAGCGATTCTCATGTCTCAGCCCCCGAGTAGCTGGGACTACAGGCACCCGCCCCCACACCTGGCTAATTTTTGTATTTTTAGTAGAGACGGGGTTTCACCATATTGGCCAGGCTGGTCTGGAACTCCTGACCTTGTGATCTGCCCACCTCACCCTTCCAAAGTGCTGGGATTACAGGCATGAGCCTCCACGCCCAGCCTACATATTGTTTTTAAATGCTTGTACTTCCTTCCTTTTATCCTTCAGCTCACTTATTTTCTTGTTGGATGATGTTAATCTTTTTAACCCATCCATTATTTTCTTAACTTCAATGATTATGTTTTTAATATTCAGTTATGTTTGGTTTTAATATCAAATATGCTGAGTCATTTTTAGAGTTATAGTCTAGTCATATTTTTATGTCAACTTTTACTTTTTTTTTTTTTTTTTTTTTTGAGATGGGGTTTTGCTCTTGTTGCCTAGGCTGGAGTGCAATGGCACGATCTTGGCTCACCGCAACCTCCACCTCCCATGTTCAAGCGATTCTCCTGCCTCAGCCTCCCCAGTAGCCGAGATTACAGGCATGCGCCACTATGCCCAGCTAATTTTGAAATGGGGTTTCTCCATGTTGGTCAGGCTGGTTTCTCCATGTTGGTCAGGCTGATCACCGACCTCAGGTAATCCACCCACCTCAGCCTCCCAAAGTGCTGGGATTACAGGCATGAGCCACCGTACCTGGCCAAGTTTTACTTATTTAAACATATTTAACGTGAGTTTGTGTGTGGATTGTTCTGCATCTGATGACTCCAACATTAGCCATTTTGTTGATCGGATTCCGCTAGAGGTTGTTTTGTTTTGGAGGTGTTTTGTATGTTTGAGTTGTTGTTGCTTTTCTGTTTTTTGATTTTCTGTTTAAATCTTAAATAGCAGAGCTGTGTTTGCCTCTGTTGGGTGCCAGGAATACTACCCATACTTTAAATTATCAACTTGAAAATTATTTGTGGCCGGGCGCAGTGGCTCATGCCTGTAATCCCAGCACTTTGGGAGGCTGAGGCTGGTGGATCACCTGAGGTCAGGAGTTCAAGACCAGCCTAGCCAATACAGTGAAACCCCATTTCTACTAAAAATACAAATTAAAAAAAAAAAAAAATTAGCCGGGCATGGTGGCACACGCCTGTAATCCCAGCTATTTGGGAGACTGAGATGGGAGAATCGCTTGAACATGGGAGGCAGTGGTTGCAGTGAGCTGAGATCGTGGCCACTGCACTCAAGCCTGGGTGACAGAGCAAGATTCCATCTCAAAAAAAATAAATAAATAAAAATGTTATTTGTGTTGTATATGTGTTTGTTTCTTTGTTTTAAATTTTCTAGTAGTATTTAATAAATACAAAAGAATATAAGTAACACCACCTGAAAATTACATTACAAAGATTTTAAGAATACTTCACATGGACATACATCATCCTCTCCTTTTAGATAGTCCAGAGTTAGTTACCATGTGATACTATCTGACCATTGAGACTATCTGATAGATGTAGAAAGGGACAGGGTTGGGGAGGCATATATGTATATAACTGTGTGTATATATTCATAGTAGTATGTATGTATTCCTAGAAAATATAATGAGTTCTTCTTGTTTTAGGTTTATAAAGCTAGTATCACACTATACCTCATTTTCTGAAACTTGGTTTTTTCACTCAGTAATGTGTACCTAAGATTCACCCATATTTTTCCATATAAGTATAGCTCGCATTTTTCACTTTTGTATTATGTTGAGATGTGCGATTATACAATTATTTATTCATCTGTTCTCATGCTGTTTGACACTTTGGTTTACTTCCTTTTTTTTTTTTTCATTTTACAAACTATAATTCTATATGTCCTACGTCTATATATGTGTTGAATTACTGACCTCCAGTACCGCAGAATTTGAGCTTATTTGGGAATAGAGAAAATCAGTATAAAATGAGGTTACTAGAGTTAAAGCCCTAATCCAATATGAATGGTATATTTACGAAAAGCAGCAATTAAGACACAGAGACAGGGAAGGCCAAGTGAATACACAGGGAGAAGATGGCTATGCAATGGTAGTAATGCAGCTACAAGCTGAGGGGCACCAAGAATTTCTAGTGAACTCCAGTAGCAGAAGCAGCAAGGTAAGATTCTCTAAGAGTATGTCCTTATTAGACTTGTATCTTCCAGAACTGCCAGACAGTATGTTTCTATAGTTATTGGCCACCTAGTTTTTGTTACTTTGTTACAGCAGCCGTAGGAAACTACATTTCTGCAAGTCATTGTGTCAAATATAACATCCATCAATTCTACATAATAGTTTTTATTCTACCACATACTTTTAACACTTGGGATTGTCAGACTTAACTTTTATTAATTTCATAAGTATAAAGTGGTATCACATATTGGCTTTAATTTGCACTTACCTGGTTTAATTTTGGGATAGTTGTCTCTGTTTATTGATCTTTCATGTTTCCTCCTCTGTCAATTGTTTTCTATCAACATCCTTGACTAATTTCTCTACTAGGTTATTCTACCTTTTCTTATGGATCTTTAAACATACTATATTTGTAAACATGTGTGCTGAAACTGTCTGCTCTTTATTTGTAAAATGTTTCACTTTCTCTACATTGCCTTCATTTTATAGAAGGTTTTAGTTTAAGTATAGACTGATTTATCAACCTTTTTAAATTTTGTTTTGTTGTTTTAGAAATTCCTTTCTAACTGAAGATCATTAAAATATTGATATATGTTGTTTTATAAACTGAACTTTTGCTAAAAATTATTTTATAAATTTAGGATTGCTGGAGAAAACCAAAAAGATGCAGACTGAGAATTTTTAACTTAAATTTTGCATGTGAGCTGGGCACGGTAGCTCATGCCTGCAATACCAGCATTTTGGGAAGCTGAGGCAGATGGAACACCTGAGGCTAGGAGTTTGAGACCAGCCTGGATAACAAGGAGAAAAGCTATCTATACTAAAAATACAAAAATTAGCCAGGCATGGTGGTGCACAACTATAATCCTAGCTACTTAGGAGGCTGACACATGAGAATCACTTGAACCCAGGAAGTGGATGTTACAGAGAGCCAAGGTCGCACCACTGCAGTCCAGCCTGGGTGACTAAGCAAGACTCTATTTCAAAAAAAAAAAAAAAAACAGTGCACGTGTGAAAAAATCAAAATTAGTCCCTGGCAAGATAAACTTAGAAATTACCACCTCAGTGTAATCCTTCTCCCATGTAGGTCAAAGCTGCCTTTAGCAATAAAATAACTTTATTAATATACAGATATGACTTAATATTTCTCAGTTCAAGCATTATGTTGAGACATGAAGAGAACAGGGGAAAAAAAAAAAAAAAAAAAACATGATATTCATTGAAAGGGGAGATCTTATGATCTTTAAGGCAGGAAAAACCGCAGCATTGCGACAGGGCTGAATTTGCCCTCAGTGGAAAATTTCAAAAGTTTATTTTTGCTAAAGAAGGTGAATAAATTAAAATATTAAAGATCTATTAGCTTGGTAAAACTGTCCATTATATTTCCACGTGTGTATATATACACTCATATATTTATGTGTATGCATGTATATATAAATATATTTATGTGCATGTGTATATATATGAATATGTGCATACATGTGTGTATATATCTCTCTCTCCAATATGCATTTGATGTGTTGTTCTATATTTTAGGGTAACTAATGCCATCGTTTTCATTCCTTTTTGGCTTTATGAGCTAAATGTTTGCAACTATACTCTCACTGAGCTATATAATAAACGTTTCAGAGATCTTAATGTCCCTCACTTTTGCAAAAGACACTTGAGAGAAAAATGTATGTGGAGAAGAAGCCAGGAAGGGTCCTGTCAGTTAGGACAAGCTTAGAGGTTTTCTTGTCTGTACACAGAATCTCCCTCAGGTAATTTTAGACTGCTTTATGATCCTTCATTCCATTCCATCGTGGATACCACAGTGTCACCCTCTCCCCTAGCAGTTAACGCTATCTGTATCTGTAGAAATAGATATTACCAGGGTTATCTGAGCCAACACTGTGAAATCTAAAATGTTGTCAAGGGTGGCTTACATCTGGATCCCCCTTAAACCTAGCGCAAAGCTCGTTAAGTTTAGTTTGTTGTGGAGTCTATCGGGCGGTTCCAGTAAATAACCTTGTAGATAACCTAGACTTTGGTCTATCTCCTCCTTGCTTCAAGAGGCCATAAAAATAAAGATAAATGTTGTGAAAAGGGCAAATATCCCCAGGCCATGAAAGCTTTTAGTCTTTTGCTTACTTCTCTAGGTTCTCATTTCCCTTCAATTTGGGCTTCTGTTTTTTTGCCACCTTCATACAACTATCTTTATCTTTACATATAATCCACAAATATTGTTTGTCACTAAGATATTGAACTGAATTATTTAACTTGCATTGTCAAAAACCAAACATGATTTAATGTATTTTAATCATCTGAATTATTATCTTATTGATTTTCAAATTTTCTAAATGTTGGCCAGTGGAGGCAAGTTGACTGGTTTCTTTGTATGTTTCTGTGATCCCATTAATCTTTGATATCTCACTTAATTTTCGTCTCAAGAAGAAATCCTGTTCCCACTTTCTCTTCAATTTCTCAGACTTAGAAGACGGCAAATCTCAAAGAAAATCTAGTTTATACCAATGTGAAAACAGTGGTATTGCTGACCAGTGTTTGGGCACTAGAGTTGTATTTCATGCCAAGAAATGAAATTATAGGCCTTTTTCAGCAATAATGATTAAACAAAAATGTGTGACTACTTTACAAATACACATTTGCAAAAAGCATACATAATCAGTTCTAATGTTATAGTGTTGCTATTTAAATACTTTCATTTTATTCTTGTGGAGAATTTTTTTCTTTTGCTGAAAAGTCTTAAATACTACTATTATAAATAATAGATTTCAAAATTACTTTTCAAGGATTCAGGTACGTTGATTTCTAAAATGAAGGTCAATTAACATGTAAACAATAACTTGCTGTTATTTAGTTTTTTATATTCAATACACGGATTTATTTCAAATACAAATAATTACTTTTGTGTACATATTTTGACATATTTACACATTATGAAGAAAGAGTTATTTTTTTATTCTTAATACTGCACTATATTAAACAATTATGGTTCTTTCTCAAGCAGAAGCAACCAGGCTTATGTATATATGTATATATGGAAACTTGTTTGATTTGAGGGCTTAGGCACAAAAAATATAAGATGAACTGGGAACATTTTGTGATGCCAGAAATTAAGGAAGCATGCTGAAAGAATGATGGAGACATGTTGAAAGTACCAGAGCCAACCTAAAAAAAATCATCCAATAACTGAATCTGGAAGAATTCGCAGAAAACAATAAATAATCATATTATTAGATTCTAATAAATAAAATAAAATAAATGTTTTTGAATCTATACTGATCTAAATAAATAAAAGCATAAGTAAAATAAATGAGAGAGAAGGAGTAGCTTTTCCTTATAGAAGAATTTCAAATAATAAATGTGGAACTAAATGAAAAAAATTGAAAATCACTGTTAGTAAACTGCAGTATTAATTGTTGCCAGCAAGATCACTGATTGATGCTACAATTAGTGGGCATATATTTTTAGGAGGAATGGGATATTTGCATACATTCAAAATATCTTCACCAAGATACATATTAACTATGAAGAAAAAAAAAAATAGTAACTTAAAGGAGAAAACTGGCAGAAACACTTTAGTTGACTTAAGATCATCAGTCCTAAGACATATTGATATTGAATACTCCCTCTATGATGTAATACACTAAGAACAGACTGCTTCTGTGATAGTCTTGCAAAAATGCATAACTTTAATCTAATGACAAGAACATATCAGATAGGCCCTCATTGAAAGAGATTCTGCACAGTAACTCTACAAGTATTCTTTAAAAGTGTCAAGGTCATTGTATTAGTCTGTTTTCATGCTGCTAATAAAGACATACCCGAGACAGGGTAATTTATAAAGGAAAGAGGTTTAATTGACTCACAGTTACACATGGCTGGGAAGGCCTCACAGTCATAGCGGAAGAGCAAGGGACATCTTACATGACTGCAGGCAAAAGAGATTGTTCAGGGGAACTCCCTTTTATAAGACCATCAGATCTCATGAGACTTACTCAATCTCACGAGAACAGCACTGGAAAGACCCGCCCCCATGATCCAATGACCTCCCACCACGTCCCTCCCATGACACGTGGGAATTGCAGGAGCTACAATTCAAGATGAGATTTGAATGGGTACACAGCTAAACCATATCAGTTATGAAAGACAAAGATTAAAGAATTCTCACAGATTGGAGAAGAGGGAGGAGACATGACAATCAAATGCAAAGTGAAATCTCCAGAAAAGAAGGATGACTTTAATGGCAAAGATGAGATTTGAACGAAGTCAGGAATTTAGTTAGTAGTAAAATGATTAGAATAGTGTCTGTAATAGGCTAAACTTGACATAAGTGATCGTAAACTAAAAAAATTTTAAATGAACTTACTAAATATTATACATTTCCATGTGATACAGTGTGATGCAGCCTGAATCTTGACCACACTATATGTCCACTTCACTCATCTTCTCCTGTCTGGTTTTATGTCAGGGTAATACTGTTCTCATGAGTTACGATAGGAGCCCCACTTTTCTTTCCTCAAGAAGACTCTCCGTAAGACTGGAATTTTCTTTTCCATGAATGTTCCTTAAAAACTGTTTGAGTGAACTTTTTGGATTTGGAAAGGTAGAATATTTTAAATCATATTTGATTTTCTCTTTTGTAGATTTTGGTATATTTTTTATTTTTAGGAATTTTCCACTAAGGCTAAGTACTCAATTTTATTAGCACATAAGTGTGGGTAATATTTTCAAACATTCGCAATCTTGGTATTATCTGTTATTTTTAATTTTATTCTTTTAAAATATTCAGGAATATAAGGATTTGAGTTTATCTTTTCTGTGTTAACCTTTAACTTAATTGTGGCATGGTCAGAGTATTTAGTAGATAGTGGTTTATCAAAATGTATTTAAGCTTGCCTAATAACTTAGTATTTGGTTAGATTGGATTAAATGTTTTATGTCGGCTCTAAAAGAATCTGTACTCTCTAAATAGTGCGTTCAAGTTGTATATATATCTCAATGTCGTTATCCATATGTTTGTATTTGTTTTGTTAAATATTCCTCCTATTTAAAATTTTTAATTGAAAGCTTATTAATTGAAAAAATATATTGTGGCTGCATTTCCTGTGTGCTCTAGCTTTGAGAATAGATACTAGTAACAATGAAGATTTTAGCAGAAATCAAAGTTTATAAGACTTTATACACCAAATGAAATTAAACACTTAACATCAATAATAAGTGCTTTCACTGAGGCAGTGAAATCATTTTTGCATTTTAGAAAGGTCACCTTTGCTAAGGAGTAATAAATTCATTTATTGAGGTGCCACTTGTATAAAATTTAGTTTTTAAAGAAAGTTCTTGCAATCAACAGATTAGGTTTTATGATGTTCTGTGGTAGAATCATAGTGAACTGTATGAAAAAAGTATGTGGTTATGAGGCAGAGTTGTGTGGAAAATCTTTCATAGGGAAGGAAAAAATGTTGAGGTAGGAAAAGTTTGTTGGACAAAGCTAAACGAGACCAAGATAATTGGATGTATTAATTTGAGAGAAACTGATAGGACAGAGGATCTAAATAAATTACAAAGGGTCAGCCTGTGGTTATTTTCTTTTAAGTAAAATGGGAACAATCAAAGAGTTTTGAAACGGAGTAAAGCTTAATAATATGAATGTTTTTAAGGAGCAACAGGGCAGCAATGTGGACTAAGAGTGTGTATGAATTGATTTGATTTGGCCAAGCATAGGAGCTAGTAGACTAGGTAGGAAGCTTCTATGCAATATACAACATACAAATAATTTATTTTATTGTATAAGATAATGTACAAATAATGATATGGTGGCTACTACACTCAAATAAACTCTTAGATAAAAATACTAAGTGCCTGTTTACTGTTACATTCTTATGTTTCATACAAATAAGTAAGTAGATAATAGAATGCCTGGTGATGACTGGTGATAGGAGAAGTGATTGCGAGCACTATTTTTGATAAGTCTATTTTCAGTTAAGCTATTAGTGAAAGCTCTTGAGGAGGTCCCCGTAGAGCAGACAACTGAAGGAAGAGAACAGGGGAGCCATCAGAATATCCAGGGGACAGGTGTTGCAAGAAGAATCAGCAAAGGCAAAGAGAACCAATAAGATGGTAGCAAAGTAATGAGTTGAGAATTGCTTTCAGTGGTGTGTTACCAGAGATCGAAACATGAAGAAGGATACAGGCTAAGGCACCAACTGCAGTGTGATGGAAACTGAGTTTTAATGATGTCTCTTAGGAAGTGTCTTCCAACGTGTAGTGTATGTATATGCCCATAGTCATTTGTTAGGGCTGCCGCAACAAAGTCTCACAGAATGGGTGGCTTAAACCACACAAATGTATTTTCTCACAGTTCTAGGAACTAGAATCCTAAGAACAAGGTGTCTGCTGGCTCATTTTTTCTGAGACCTCTCTCCTGGGCTTGGCATAGCCCAACAAACAGTCAGCTTTGAACAGTATCATTTTCTCAGATTTGGTAAACTGCATTATGATAACATGAGGCTAAGGGGAAGGAATTTTATGTGAGAGAAATAGCATGAGAAATACAGAAATGGTGATATAAGGGCAGGGTACAGTGGCTATTGCTTGTAATCCCAGCACTTTGGGAGGTCGAGGTGAGCAGATCACCTGAGGTCAGGAGTTCGAGACCAGCCTGACCAATATGGTAAAACCCCGTCTCTGCTAAAAATACAGAAATTAGCCTGCTGTGGTATGGTGCCAGGTGCCTGTAGTCCCAGCTACGCGGGAGACTGAGGCACGAGAATCACTTGAACCTGGGAGGCAAGGGTGCAGTGAGCCAAGAGCATGTCACAAAACTCCAGCACTCCATCCTGAGTGACAGAGTGAGACTCTATTTAAGAAAAAGAAAAAAGAAAGAAAAGAAAAAAAAGAGAGAAAGAAAGAAGAAATAGTGATATAGGAAATTAAGTTTTGACTAGAAAACTTTGAAAAGCCCAGTTTGGTCCATATCTTTCATGGAAGTGACTAAATGCAAAATGATATAAGAAAGATATATTCAGGCAAGACTGTGACAAGCTAAGAGTTCTGGACTTTATTATGCATATTAAGGAGAATTACTTAAGGTTTATGAGCAAGAAGGTGCTATAATCAGAAGTGTACTTGAGGTCGATTAATCCGTCAGAAATACGCAGTTTATGACCAGGTGCTGAAACATAAATCTCATTAGCAGTAGAGGTTGTTCATGCTGGAAGTACATCTAAGTACACCAAAAGCACAGATAAATTTTTATTTTGCTCTGGAATGAAGGGGAGTTTGTCAGTATTTAGTGTTTTTACTCTGAGACTGCGAAGGGCATCTTTATGTTTTTTCCATAGACTGTCCTTTGTTCCTGCTGTCACAAGTAGAAATAGGATTCCTACCCATAACGGCTGATTTCACTGGATTTTGTAATGTTCTGCCATGCAGTTGAAATAAGTATGAGTAGTAAATAACTAAATATAGCATAGTCAAAACAACTAAATAGAAACATTCACTGTATATCCTGTGGTTTGTTGTGATTGTGTAAACACACGTAAATACATACCTGCACTCAAAACAGATCTATGCAATGAAAAACTACATGCTTGGTTGGTGCAGTGGCTTGCATCGGTAATCCCAGCTACCCCAGGGATTAAGGCGGGAGGATAGCTTGAGCTCAGACCAGCCTGGGCAACATAGCAAGACACTCATCTCAAAATAAATAAATAAATAAATAAATAAAGAGACAACATGCTAATTTTTTTTTTCTTTTTTTTTTTTTTTTTTGAGACGGAGTCTTGCTTTGTCGCCCAGGGTGGAGTGCAGTGGCCAGATCTCAGCTCACTGCAAGCTCTGCCTCCCGGGTTTACGCCATTCTCCTGCCTCAGCCTCCCGAGTAGCTGGGACTACAGGCGCCCGCCACCTCGCCCGGCTAGTTTTTTGTATTTTTTGGTAGAGACGGGGTTTCACCGAGTTAGCCAGGATGGTCTCGATCTCCTGACCTCGTGATCCGCCCGTCTCGGCCTCCCAAAGTGCTGGGATTACAGGCTTGAGCCACCGCGCCCGGCCCTCATGCTAATATTTTTTAACTTTTATTTTAGGTTCAGGGGTACATGTGCAGGTTTGTTACGTAGGTAAACTTGTTTCATCGGGGTTTGTTGTACAGATATCTATTTCATAGCCCAGGTAATAGGCCTACTACCCAGTAGTTATTTTCTGTTCCTCTCCCTCCTCCCACCCTCCAGCCTCAAGTAGGCCCCAGTGTCTGCTGTTCCTCTCTTTGTGTCTGTGAGTTCTCATCATTTAGCTCCCACTTATGAGTAATAACATATGGTATTTGATTTTCTGTTCCTGCATTCATGTGTTAGGGATAATGACCTCCACCTCTATCCATGTTCCTGCAAAAGATATGACCTTGTGTCTCTTTATGAACATACTCATTTTGAAACCAGAATTTCTCCTACTGTTAGGACTTGTTTCTTACTATTCATAATATGCACAGATCAAAGCCCCCAAAGTTCCTAAACTTTAATGTTATCCATATTACATGTATTCATCATTTGTCAACATCTGATTTAGAGTTTAAGATCTATTATATTGCCTCGTACACATTTTGCTTTTGGCTATTCTATTGAGAAATCTCTCTCTCTCTCTCTCTCTCTCTCTCTCTCTCTTTCTTTCTCTCTCTCCTTTTCTTTATACTTTACAGACACTATTCATCTTCGAGTTCTTGAATCCTCCCCAGTTGGCACAGCCATTGGAAGTGTCAAAGCAACTGATGCTGACACTGGGAAAAATGCTGAAGTAGAATACCGAATTATTGATGGTGATGGTACTGATATGTTTGACATTGTGACTGAGAAGGACACACAGGAAGGCATCATAACTGTGAAACAGGTGCAAAGCATTCATATAAATAAGTATCTGTGTGTTTCAGGAGTAGGGATTGCATTATATACTCTTCACTCATGAATTATCCATTGGGAAATACTACTCTAATGTTCCAAAAATATGATTTATACTGTGTATACATAAGAAAGACATAAAGCCAAAGAGCTCCTTGAAAATTTTGACCACGTGTTTTGGTTGATTGAGACATGAAACCTGAAATTTTAGAAAATATAAAAGCAAGTTAATATATGTGTAATCATGTTTCTAAGCCACATTAATAAAAGCACATCATAATCACATTGTTTTATTTTAAAATGTGTAGTTAATACCTAATAATGGCAATATATCATCCCAGTTGGAGGTATAAAAAGTGTGATGCCATCTATCCAGCTGATGAAGCAATAATTAGAGTTACTAATAAAAGAGGCAGCATGGATTGTAACATAATTTAATTGTTCACATTTTCCCTTCTGCTGTATAAATGTAAGTTTTCTTCTAACGTATGCTCAGCGATACAATCTAAAGGTAACCTGTTTTTTTATTGTAGCAACAGTGCCATCATTATGAGAAAAAAATAAGGCACATTAAACTTTAGGTCCTAATGAAATGCCATACATAGAGTAACTACATAGGCATTAGTTAATAATTAAACTATCCTGAGATACTTTTGCAAGGTACAAAGTACAAAACCAACTGTTATTAAATGAACAGTGACTATCAAATAGGAAAGCAGCTGTCTTGTCATTTTTCAGACCAGAGAGCAGCAGTAATACAAATAGAATCTGTTTCTTTTTGAAACAAAAATAGAAGGTTAAGGGAATCCGAACTAACAAAGTCTTTTATCTGGTAACAAAACATACATTTTAGAATAGGTGAGATATAAAATACTTGATTTTATACTTCTGACAGTTAAACTATATGAATATTTAGGGTATTTTGTTTCATCATGTAACCTATTTACCAAATTACTATCAAAATATTTCTTATTACAGAAGGTTTTTCTTATCTTGAATATTTGATATAACTTGAAAGTTTTATATTAGTCTCCAAGATTTCATAATGCTTTTATAATATCATAAGCCCATTACATTGAATGGAAACATCACGGCATAAATGTAAAAAGGTAACTGCATGTATTTACTTAGAAAAATTGAGCAGTAGCTAACACCTCCGCACATGCGCATTCACACACAAACACATACAACATCCATCAGCCCATTTTCTGTAATGTTACCACCTATAAGATAGATTTTAATACCCATCCCAATTTTTTCAAGGTTTAAACTCTCAAGTTCCTATGTTCCAAAGTATGACTAATTGAATGCATAATAAGTAAAAGTCGAATCCTAAATGAAACATGAAGATTGTATTATTTGTATTTGTCTTTTTTATTTATAATTGATGAACTACGTAAGAGAACTCAACCGCAACTTAAGAATCATATTTTACCTTGGTGGGAGCCTATCATCCAATTTCCCTCACTCTAATTTGATGATTTATTTTTTTATACAGCCACTTGACTATGAGAGCCGAAGACTTTATACTCTGAAAGTCGAAGCAGAAAACACCCATGTAGATCCCCGTTTTTATTACCTAGGACCATTTAAAGATACTACCATAGTGAAAATCTCTATAGAAGATGTGGATGAACCTCCTGTTTTTAGTAGGTCTTCCTATCTGTTTGAAGTTCATGAAGATATTGAAGTTGGCACAATCATTGGTACTGTAATGGCAAGGGACCCAGATTCTATTTCCAGCCCTATTAGGTAAGTGTGCTTTTTAAAAATGGAAACAGCTGAGCTCGGTGGCCCACACCTGTAATCCCAGCACTTTAGGAGGCCGAGGTGGGTGGATCGCGAAGTCAGGAGTTCGAGATCAGCCTGGCCGACATAGTGAAACCCTGTCTCTACTAAAGATATAAAAAATGAGCCGGTCGTGGTGGCACACACCTGGAATCCTGGCTACTTGGGAGGTTGAGGCAGGAGATCACTTGAACCTGGGATGCAGAGGTTGCATGAGCCGAGATTGTGCCCTTGCACTCCAGCCTAGGCAACAGGGCGTGACTCTTTCTCAAAATAAATAAATAAATAAATAGGAAAACAAAATATAGTTTAAAATGAGAAAAAAAGAAAAGAAGCGGAGATACATATAGAGATCATGAAAATCTATTTAAAACATTTATTGCAATGGAAGATACAAGAGTCCTTCCATAAGTTGTATACAAATATGTTGAGCACAGGCATTTCTAGTAAATTGCCTCTGAATGTTTTCGGGGCGTGGCATGCACAAGCTTCGTGGTTTTCTTATTTTTATCATGCCCTTTAGATTGAAATCTTGCTTGTTACACCTGCATGTCTCCTTATGGTGTTCGTTGTTCTGATCCCTGGTACAGATCCAGGGTACTATGTCAACTCTGCATTTACAGTACAACCAAACCACTTTATTTGTGCTTTAAAGGTATTAAATAAAATGTAAGGTTGAATGAGAGAAGTTTTAACAGTTATAAAATAGGTTGGATGTGCTGGCTCACACCTGTACTCAGCACTTTGGGAACCCACATTGGTCAGATTGCTTAAGCTCAGGGATTCGAAACCAGCCTGGGGAACATACTGAGACCCCGTCTCTATTAAAAAATTTAAAAATTAGCCGGACATGGTGGTGCACACTTATAGTCCCATCTACTCAGGTGGTTAAGGTGGGAGGATCACTTGAGCCCAGGAGGTCAAGGCTGCTGTGAGCTGCATTCACACCACAGCTCTCCAGTGACGAAGCAATACCCTGTCTCCATGAAAAAAGAAAAAAGTAATTATGATGCTGCAATGTGGGTTATATTATGATGTTAGAAACTCCCCTAATACACAGCCATCAAAGTTGAGAGGATTCTGTTTTGTTTTATGTTTATTTATTTATTCTGCCAATTTTCAAAATATATGAGAACATTCTAGAAAGGTGAGTCTTTTTTGATTCTTGTTTTCCTTCTTATGACAGCTTAAAAACATATGAAATGTCATAAACTCCTGAAAATGAAAAAAAAAAATCAATGTTTTAATGACACTTGTTCTATTACTTTAAAGAAATACGTATATTGACATACACTGTTCAGTATGAAAATGAACGCTTACTATAATCCGTTAGTCCATCCTGTATTTTGGATTTCATTTGTTTTCTAAATCTCTGCAGGCTAATTTTGCTTGCCCATTTTCTATGTGAACCAGTCAAGTATGAGTTCAGATGGTTATCGTTCACTTTCTGAGTGCACACTTATCTTTCTCCTACACATGCCACAGCGCATTCAGGAAACTTCTAATTTTATGTGCCACATGACTTGAACCAGTTAAAAATTCTATAGGGTCTGCCATATCTTCAAGTGAAATCATGTATTTTATGAATATCTATGTTACTTTTTATTTATATAATTTCACATAAATATGTTTTCTTATATTCACACACAGCATCACAGGTTACATATTGGCAGAAGAAACCTGTACATGCCACATGATGTTCCCATAAATGCCTCTTTCCCAGTTCATTTACCAACATCTAAATTGCTGCATTCCTTCTGTGTTTTTGGTTTTGTTTTTGTTTTTTCCTTTGAAGGTTTTATATAACCAATACACAGGCCTAATTTTCTTCATTAAATACTTACCAAACATTTTCTTGGCAGAGATTCTAAGGTTTAGCAAGCTGTCTTCTGTATTTCAGATTTAAAATGGACTTTACAAAATAAAATATAATATTGTTAGTTAAATGTATATCAAGTGGCATACTTAAATTGTAATATCAAGATATTTCTCCACACAATGAAATAGAATTTAAATCCTCCTATAGACATATAATTGTTATATGTCAAAATATACCTGTGGATATTTAAAATAAAATAAAATGGTTAATGAGGATGCAAGTCTAAAGACTAGGAGGAAAGAATCCTCTTATGTATATTATTATACATATATTCCTGTTATGTATATTATATTATATATATGTATATTATAGTCCTCTTAGGTATAATATTATACATATTATAGCAAAAATAATAACTCCTTTGGTTATCAATGACAGAGGGTATGCCATTAAAGTTGCTGTACACTTTGACTTTATACTAATTTGTTGTAGAAAATTTAATGAATATTCTTGGATGTCATTCTTTGGTTAGAATATATATATTCAAAAAAATAGAATAGCCTTACTAATGCAATATGTCATTGTGGGGAGGATCATCCTTGACATGCTATAAATTGTGTCATATCTTGTGAATGTTAATACAGTATTCAAAGGGATTTTCTTAAAATGTGTGTTCTGGAAATTATTTTAGAAAGGAAAATGAAAGTTAACACACATAACTTTCCAATACAGAATTGCAAACTATATACTTTGAATCATATTTGTAAAAGAACTATAATCTCTGTGTATCTGCAAGATAATGTCACATAATGTTTGAAATTTCGTCATTACTTCTTCATTCTGAGCTACAAGAAATAATTAAGAAAGAACACACATGAAATGGATTTAGCAAAATCAGTGATGCATGACAGCAGAGGCTTTTATTGATTTGTATATTTCAACGTTGTCATATTTCTACAGAAATAAGGAACCTTATTATTTGCCAAAATGCCAGATAATTAGGTCATTCTTTCTTTCATTTAACAAATATTTGTGGATCACCATATCAGATATTAACATGTTTCTTAAGGAGTTCTCAGTCTATCAGAAAAGAAGACTCACAATGAGAATCAAATAATATTTATTGAATGCCTAGTAGATTTTGATGCTTGGTGTTTTCATGTTTTATTGTCTGTTTGAGATGTTATATGAAATGAATTCCTAATACAACGTGGTAAATGGAAAGATGGTGGTACAGCTGCTTTATCAGTGAAGGGGGGGACAAATAGCTTCTACTTTACATCATCATGAGGGGCTACAATGAAGAAGTGAAATTTATGTTAGATCTTTCAGTAATAAAATAATTATTCCAAGTGGAGAGACACAACGATTTTCTTAATAGGTGAATGTTAGATATGTAGTTTGATAAAGATAATGAGATTTATTTAAACTACATCAACCAGAATGTTAAATCTAGTTTTAGGCTTTAAAATGACACACAGCACACCATGCTTGCTATCAAATTGCAGGATAGTTTGCTGATATTTTTTAAATGCATATAGATGTTATTTGATAACAGATATATTAAAAACTCTTATCCCAAACTTTTCTTTTTTTTTTTTTTTTTTTTTTGATGGAGTCTCGCTCTGTCACTCAGGCTGGAGTGCAGTGGCGTGCATTCTTGGCTCAGTGCAACCTCTGCCTCCTGGGTTCAAGCAGTTCTCCTGCTTCAGCCTCCCAAGTAGCTGGGACTACAGGCGTGTGCCACCACACCCAGCTAATTTTTGTATTTTTATTAGAGATGGAATTTTACCATATTGGTCAGGCTGCTCTTGAACTCCTGACCTTGTGGTCCAACTACCTGGGCCTCCCAAAGTACTGGGATTATAGGCATGAGCCCCCGTGCTCGGCCATCGAAACTTTTCTATTTTTTAAATATTTTGCATTAAAAGCAATATGTATAATAATGATACAAATAGCTAGGAAATTGAAGCTGCATGAGTGTCATACCATGAAGCTACTAAACACCATAAGAAGTTGATAGTCTATTACTTTGATGAAACTAACATTGTCTTCAATTTTCTAAGAACACATAGCTTCTGGGAATAATCTTTTGCAATAAATCTTTGTATTATTCTTCAGTAGAACTTCCAATAACCAAATAATATCAGTTGGCAATGTAACTGCCTGTAATTCCAACTGTTTTGTGACGAAATATATCAAAATCAGTTGAATGAATATGGCAATAGACAATAATTTAAATAACACAAGCATTCAGGAGAATAGCATTTGAATGCAGAGCAAAGTACCAATTTATGCCTTGTAGAGAATGTATGTGTGCAACTATGAAAAGTCATTCAAACAGTCTACATCCTGGGTCAGCACTGTGTTCTTTCCTGTAATTATCAGTGATATGTGTGTCTTTGCATTTCACTGTTTTTTCCTGCAAACTATTAATAATGCTACCATGTATTTTTTCTTGCCCTCTATGTTCAGATTTTCCTTGGATCGCCATACTGACCTTGACAGAATCTTTAACATTCATTCAGGAAATGGATCTCTTTATACTTCAAAACCTCTTGACCGAGAACTATCTCAGTGGCATAATCTTACTGTTATTGCTGCTGAAATCAGTAAGATGAATTTTATGCATCTAACATATATCTAGATATTTATGTTTATATATTTAAGTATTTAACATATTTTATGGGTTTTATTTTATATTAGAAATAATTCATTCTCATTGGACAGATGAATTGTAATTTTCTCAGCACTTATACTTTTTTTTTTTTTCCTACATGGATACATAGAGGGATACCTATACGTATTGGTAGAAGATGCAAAAATTTTATTTCTGCCTTCTTGGAGTTTTTGGCTGAGCCTCAAAATAACATTGACATAAAACAGATTAATGGGCTGGGCACGGTGGCTCACGCCTGTAATCCCAGCACTTTGGGAGGCTGAGGCGGGCAGATCACGAGGTCAGGAGATCAAGACCATCCTGGCTAACACCGTGAAACCCCGTCTCTACTAAAAATACCAAAAAAAAAAAAAAAAAAAAAAAAAAAAAGTAGCCGGACGCGGTGACGGGTGCCTGTAGTCCCAGCTACTCTGGAGACTGAGGCAGGAGAATGGCGGGAACCCAGGAGGCAGAGCTTGAGGTGAGCGGAGATCGCGCCACTGCACTCCAGCCTAGGTGACAGAGCGAGACTCCCTCTCAAAAAAAGAAAATTACCAACCAACCAAACAAACAGACAAACGAAAAACAGATTAACAGGAGAAAAGCATTTAATATAAATTTTACGTGACGCAGGAGCTCTTATAAAGAAATAAAGACCCAATGAAGTGACCAAACTAATGTTTTTATACTAGGATGATAAAGAGAAACAATTGTGAAAAAGTAATTAAATGTATATACAGAGCATAAATAAAGATAAAAATTATGTTAACAAAATCTGAATCTGTTTGTATGGAATTTTCTTGGCCTCACTTCCCATTTTTGATGATAAGAATGTTACTTTTCTTCTGGTATAGGGAGGACATCTTGTATATGGGGATTTTATCTCCTGCTTTCAGGAAGAAAAGGGGAGGAGCAGAACACCCTTTTTGCATCTGCTGTTTTTCTTTTTTTTTTTTAAGTACCTTTAACTCAAAATAATCTGTATGTCAAAATGGCATATTTTGCCACCTTTCCATATATGTAAATGTATATTTAATATTAACTAATAAAAATGAGCTTGAATTATAGACTAAAGATATTATGATTTGTGGAAAAATTAAAAGTATTAAATTTGTCACTCTCACACTAATAATTAGGATCTATGCTAAATGCTGGGTACATATGATGCAATTTAATCTTATCAACAAACATGTAGGTAGATATTACAACTTCTCTTTTACAGATGAGGAATCCCAGGTATATATTGTTAATCAGAGTTCACATTAATCATATATGTCAGGTGTCATTCTAAAAAAAAAAAAAAAAAAGATTTTCTCTTAATATTTTTATTAACCTCCTTTAACAGAGAAGGTACTAAGGCTCTGGGAACTTTAGTAACTGGTCCAAAGTTATAATGTCAGAGTTAGCACAACTGAGATTTGAAACCATGTCATTTCTAGATTCATTACTTAATTCCACAGCTAATTTACAAAATTGTATTCACTGAAACCTGACAGATTCAAGCCACATTTGCCTCTAATAGTGAAAGTTCTTGCCCATACTAGGACAATTCATGGGGCCCATTGTAAAATGAAAATGTCAGGTGCTTATTAAAAGTAAATTAAGAAATGTAAGATGGAGCATTAAAACAAGTGTGAGTCTCTTCTAAGGGTAAGGCCCTGTGGAACCGCTTGGATCACATGCCCATGAAGCCAGCCCTACCGGCACACGTACATGCAAACCTGTTCAGATTTTCTAATTCCCATGTTGTGATGTATGTGGTGTAGAGCAACTCTTGAACTGTTTTTAAAATAAGCATTAATTAAGGAAGGAATTGTTTTTAAAAATTAAGCCCATAAATTTTAGATCTGTAATACTAAGCTGAACCCACAAACACGTATCAACTTCAAGTTATTTATTTGAAGTAACTGCTACAGGCTTTGGAAGGCAAAGCATTGGATGAGGCCGAATCACCAAGTATCCCAGAGCAATTGAATTAGGCTAGACAGATCATCAGCAATGAACTCAAAGCTTCAGGACAAAGCAATAGATTTAGTGTCTTGCTTACATCTACCCCTGAAATACAGATTAATCTCAAATGGTCCATTTTTTTTCCATTGTGAGATATAAATATCTGTTTATATCCCCTTGTTCTCTCCATATAATTGCTATATATGACATATAAAAGCTAAATACCCTGTGAATTTAGCTTTTGATTTTAAGGCTAACTAAATACTTCTAAGTTTTTATTTTAAAGAAAGTTTTTATTTCTGTATCTGTATCCACATCCCCATAGTTAGATGTACCTAACATGATACAATCTGGTCATGTCAGAATCATGATTGTGCTCTCTGCTTGATTCAATATCCTTATTCAAGCCTAGTGAACAAGGAACTGCATTTTCCCTTTCAGATATTTTGTGAGATTTAACTTCTAAAGCTAGTTGAAGTAATTACAATGCTGTAAAAAGCTAAGCCAATTACTTCATTTTTTAAAGGACTGAATCTTTTTTTTTTGTCCTCAAATAAAATCAATCTGTAGAACAACTGCCAAAAATGCCTACCTGCCAAACCACAAACAATCAGGATCCCATTATTCTGTTCTGGGCATTAAATGCAATGAGGATGAGAGCGAAACAAAGTGTAAGGATTTTTTTCTACTAGATTTTAAACACTGGCTTTACAGTCAGTGTGTCATACATCACACCCTGAGCAGGACAGAATGGTGTTCAAATGTACTTCTTACAATATGTTTTTGGCTTGACTTCTAATCATTTAAGTCTACATTCCATACAAATATATCACATCGTATGGCAGGTACCACTCCAGGTAATTATGTAGTGCATCATATCATGGAATAACTCCTCTTTTTCTTCTTCAAAAATATTTTAAAATGTCATGTGGAGAATAAAACATCTAAAATTAAGGTCACAATCAATGACTTAATAATAAACTTGGGATTTTAGGGCATATTTGTTAGAGAAACCAAAGAACTCCTCTCACTACATGTGAAAATTTGACTATAATCATTGCAATACATTCTGAGAACAATAGAACTAAGTTTATGACTAAAGAACTCCATTATCTACACCATAGTTCTTATTCATAGAAATTCTTACCCAAAGCAGGTAAAACAGTTACATTTTTCAAATGCCTGTGATTTCTAGATAATTATTTAAACTTTCTCCATCTGGAGGCATGAAAAGGCCCGTGGATGCATAGTCATGGCTTCACCGTAGGACATACATTTTAAGATCCTTTATTGCTGATCCATTCTTGCTACAGTAGTGTTTCCCTGAAGAACTTTGAGAGAAACTCAGGTAGTAAATATATGCCAACTGCTATTCAGTTTGATTCTTCCTTGGAACACTTTATACTTTTATTTATACATAAGCGACAACGTCTGCCAGCAAAAAAAGATTAGTGTAAGCGCAGTTTTTTGAATAGGTGGCTCCAGGCTCGATGCTTTACAAAGCACATTCATCCCTGTGGATTTCGATTTTGATTTTAAGAGCCTTGAGTTATTTGTCAAGATCCTGGAGAATCTCTATATTGTGTTAGGGAAGTGGCTGACGACGCAATTTTTTAGATATGAAACTTTTGTCTCTCCTGGCTCCTGTGGCATCATTAGAAAGAGAATTGTTAGCAACAAGGGTTCTTTTTATGTCAAGACTTTATATTGAAAGGAAATATTTTGCTACTCACTATATAATTAGGTTAAAGAGTACATTCCAGAAAATATGGAAGAAGCATACCTTCCCACTTTTCTCCATAGCAACAAGTAGATAGCAAAAGGTCCATTTGTAGAGAACACCATGACTCTGGGTATTAGCAAATGGTCTGGTGTAGAGGAAGCGGAAAATAATGAGATAGCATTTTTCTCCTTTTTTTTTCCCCCCCTCTCTCCACTTCTTCCGAAATGCGCACCTCTTTAGACTCACATGGATGGTAGGAAGGCTAACTGATGTGTTTTTATTAGGTAGATACTTTATGTGGAGAAAGTATAAGTTTTTAAGTAACATAAGAAAGTGAAGAAGATATAATAATGATAATAAAGATGATGGTAATGATTATAGTCAATGCATATTGAGTCCTGATCATTAAACTGATACTTTGATAGGAAACTTTCATGCACTAACTCCTATTTTTTTTTTCTTTGAGACGGAGTCTCGCTCTGTTGCCCAGGCTGGAGTGCAGTGGCACCATCTCTGCTCACTGCAAGCTCCGCCTCCCAGGTTCACGCCATTCTCCTGCCTCAGCCTCCCGAGTAGCTGGGACTACAGGGACCTGCCACCTCGCCCAGCTAATTTTTTGTATTTTTATTAGAGACGGGGTTTCACCGTGTTAGCCCAGATGGTCTCGATCTCCTGACCTCGTGATCCGCCCGCCTCGGCCTCCCAAAGTGCTGGGATTACAGGCGTGAGCCCCCGCACCCGGCCGCATTAACTCCTAATTTTACAAGTAACTCTATGAGATTAGAGGTTCTACTTTGATTTATACTGAGTAAACCAAGACATTGAATACGTGAAGTAAATTGGCCAAAGTAATGTAACAAATGAGTGGTGAACTTGTGAATCAAAGCAGCAGCTATGTTAGACTCCACGTTCTGAACTCTAAACCTCCTGGTACACTAACAAGTGGGTAATATGCAACAACATATTAGCAAATATGAAGTTAGAACCTGACAACTGAATACATGTGAGTTCAGTAGACTGCAGTAAGACTTAAAGAAATAGTGAATAAAGGATGCGTTTTAAATTTTCTCTGCAAAGAGGGGTAAATACACTTCAATTCTGTCTGCCTTTCTTTATTCTCTCTCCACCTTGTAAATACATCCCTGCTAAGTAGTGTCTTCTTATATATCATTTTTTAAAGGGTTGATTTTAATATTGGAGTAACATTCAATTATATGGGCAGAACAAGGGGATATAAATTATTTTTAGTAGTAATATACTTCCTGTTTGTATGTGACAGTATATTTTACCTTTTTATCTGAAAATTATTTAGATTACCTTAAGACGTCAAATCAATTTTACAGGGCTAAATGATATCCACAGCCGATGTTGGTTGAGACCATTTAATAAGGTTGCCGCTGTCCCCTAGCTATTCTGCTACTGTTTTGTTTTGTTTTCTGCTCATGATAGTCTTTAGTGCATTATTTTGCTCTTCAGCTTCACTTTTCCAAAATTTACACAGAAGTTTAACGGTATCCAAAGACTGAGATATTGACATAATAAAAACTGATGAATATAAACTGAATTTAAAATGTAAACACATTCTCAGCTAGCATAGTGACTAGAAAAATCTATAATAGAAAAAAATGCAATTATAACCATTACTCAAAGCTAAGCTAAATAAAGAGGCATTTATATTTTTATTAATTTACATATCAAAACAAGTTTGAAAATGCATCTTTTTTTTTTTTTTTTTGAGATGGAGTCTCATTCTGTTGCCCTTGCTGGAATGCAGTGGCACGATCTTGGCTCACTGCAACTTCTGGCTCCTGGGCTCAAGTGATTCTCCTGCCTCAGCCTCCCAAGTAGCTTAGATTACAGGCTCTTGTCAAAACACGTGGCTATTTTTTGTATTTTTTTTTTTTTTATAGAAATAGGGTTTCACCATGTTGGCCAGGCTGGTCTCGAACTCCTGACCTCAAGTGATGCACCTGTCTCAGCCTCCCAAAATGCTGGGATTACAGTCGTGAGCTATTGTGACCAGCCAGAAATGCATCTTTTTATGTGAGAACTTTGATGCTGTTGATTTCAGCATTTGTTGCAAAAGGTATGATTAGTATGCTATGTCTTACTACTGAGCTAATATGTGACAATAGATTGTAATGCAAAATTGAGCTAGATTGTTGAGATGGTACCAACAATAACTATATTAATAAAATATTTGAATCTTCATATTTCATTATAAATTTTTCAAGTAGTTTGTAAAGTAAGTACCCATATAATAAAATTTTCAAACAGAAATTTGAGAGCAGTGTTGAAATACACTTTGGTGATAAAACTAGTCACAAACGTAGGTTTTATGACAGTTACCACTTACGAGCAAATGACCTTGGATAAATTACCAATTTGTTTAAAACTATTTCTTCATCCAAAAAAATATAGGTAAAAATTAAATGGTACAATGAAGTATAACAAGGATTTAATAAATAAGTGTTCTTATTTTATATATTTGGACAATAAGGACACAAATATAGTGTGAACTCAATTATACTGGCTTGTACTTTTAACATGATTTCCAAAATAATAATAGTACCCTTGTGCCCAATGATAACTGAATCCATGACTACTTAATTAGGCTCTGCAGTAATTTTCTTTATTGCATTTGCTCATTATGTTAGTAGAATGATTGCAATGCTTATTTGTATGTGAGCACTTCATATCCACAAGATGCCTATATAAATTAACTTTGATGCAAAAATTTGTCTTCCTAAACAATATTTTTCTTCCCCTTTTCTAGACAATCCCAAAGAGACAACACGCGTCGCTGTTTTTGTGAGAATTTTGGATGTTAATGACAACGCCCCACAGTTTGCTGTGTTCTATGACACTTTTGTATGTGAAAATGCCAGACCAGGGCAGGTAAGCACCTACAGGATTAAAACTATGGAAAGATTTTAACTGTGTGCGAAGTATTTCTTTTTCAAAATCCTGAGAGGAAAGAATACACAGAGATGGAGACATTCGTATACAGTTCCGATCACTTTTTTTAAAAACCGTAACTGATGTTTTTAAAGGTGAAAGTGTTTTTAAAAGCCATATACCAGGTTTCATATTTCCTTTGTAAAGTTCTAATGCATACATAAAATTTTATCGTTGCCACAAAAGTCGCAATATAAGAAGGAATAACTACTTTCAAAACTTTCAAAAACAAAGACAAGCAAACCCCTAAGACCCCCTGCTGTGTCATTAAGTAAATACTGATACCTGCTAGACAGATGAGAGACAAATGTACGGGAGCAGCAGAATATTTAATCACTATTCTGATGTGTGCAGATATGCTTTTGCATCAGGGCAGCAGAATTTGTTCCTTAGACTTACACATTGCATCTCATCATTACAGCAACGTATGAAGTGCTTCATGACTTGGTTTTCGTACTTTAAAACATTTTTTCTGTGTCAGCTTTGTTTATAATTCTGTAAGTCTTTTCCTCAGTGGACTCGTTTTGTTGATTGAAAAGCTCCAGTGTATATGGCTGAAAGAGAATGCTCTTAATTGGTTTGAGTGCTATCTTCACAGAAGGAAGCTGCGTGGTGTAAATAATAATTGGGAATCAAATGTGTTTTATTAAAAAAAGGAACCATCATGAAATTGTATTATGTTTTGACATTATTTGATGCTCTTTATAAACATCAATGTCATTGTTACATTTTTATGCAAATTATATTGTGGAATAATTCAAATTCTTCCTTTTGAAGATGCTAACAAGAATTCAATAGCCTGTCTGTTGTCTGAATATGGTAAAATTGCTGCAATTTGATTCATTTTTTTTTTAACTTGAAAATGTTATGGAAATGTTTAATTTGGAATATTTAAATGACTTAGCTGCTTCCCACTTACTACTTAATGAAACAGTGCACGCCCCGAAAATACCATTCCAAATCATCCTCTGCTTGGCAGGCTCAGCATGATATGAGCTGAAGTCTTTTCTCTAAGAGATAAATTAGCCACTTTGCTACTGCTGCATGCATTGCTCCCTCTATGGTTATTCTATTTGATTTTCAAAAGATATCTTTTCAGAGCATTCAAGTCATTATAAATACTGATTTACAAATGTATTCAAAATATACAAAATGGAAAGGATGTTTGTTTATTTTCCTTCTGCCGATTTTCTTTTTAACTATAACTGGCTCACAACATCTCCATACCTTTTGGACATTTGAAAAACAGCTGGCATATTGAAGGAAAATAATCAAATAAAAGATGATTTCAATAAAAAGGGAATTAGCCTGTCTTGACCCACCTGATAGGAAGAGGATGATTAATATTTTTTTGTCGAATTGGCTGCCTGTGCAATAGCCTCCCATACAGGCAAATTCTAATAACACCAGTTTGTTAGATGTCACTTTGGTCTCACAGGCTGAAAAATGCCTTGGTTAAACTAAACTGTGATATATTAAGGAATGAAATTCTAGGTTATGACATCCTAGCAGGCAAAATCAAAGTGGTAATTTGATAAAATTCTTGTTCAGAGCCTTTTTAAAACTAATTTGTTAGCTCGGACTCCCCTTCTCCTAGGAAAGCAGAAGAATGTCAGGGTTTCAAGGTGTGCTTTAGTTTCTTATGGTGTATCTCAGTCCACCCAACACTCCTCTGAATTAACTGCTCCTTAAGAGTAGCACTTAAGAGTGACACCGACATGGAAAATAATCCATTCATTTGGTTGTGGACAAAATGAGGTGACAAATAAAACTAATGACCATTCCCTGCTGTTGCCTATTTTCTGATCTAAGGGTAGAATTTCTCCTTGGAAATGTTGCAACTTTTAACTGATGTAATATTAGTAGTCCCCTCCTGCGCCTGAACTAGGCAGCTTGACCCTTCACCTTTTCCATCTCCGAGAGAGTCAGAGGACCTCAGCAAAAGAGAGGATAGAGGGCTGGCTCTTTTTGTTTTTCATTCTATCTTGTCTCACTCATGCCTACTCCTGGAGTCAATAAAATACATTTTAAGTAAATGAAATACATTTGAATAATTTTAATCTTCATGGAAAGAATGTAATACCACAGATTTCCCAAGATGTCCCTCTAGGGAGAGATGCTGCTTTCATTTCCCTTCGATAGTATCTACGTGACTTATCAAACCATGTCAACTAACAACAGATATCAAACCAAATGGCAACTAAGCCTTTAAGAAACCAAAAATTCCCATTACATATTTTCCATAGAAAAAGCTAAAATATATTAAAACTTAACCAGTTTTCTAACTTTAAATATCTTAAAACCCATTCCTTGTTCCAGACAACATAATAATATGATCACTGAAGCATTCCTTAAGTTGATTTAAGATTATTTTAGAACAGCCCAGTGAAAACAGAAATCAACTCTATGCTTATTACTTCCCTAACAACTGAAAAGGGTGCAACAGTGTTTTTTGTTTTTTTTTGTTTTCGTTTTTGTTTTTTGAGAAGGATCCTGTCTGTTGCCAGGCTGGAGTGTAGTGAGTGGCATGATCTCGGCTCACTGCAACCTCCACCTCCTGGATTTGGTTCAAGCGATTCTCCTGACTCAGCCTCCCAAGTAGCTGGTACTACAGGCACATGCCACCATGCCTGCCTGATTTTTTTGTATTTTGGTAGAGACAGAGTTTCACCATGTTGGCCAGGATGGTCTCAATCTCCTGACCTTGTAATCCGCCCACCCTGGCCTCCCAAAGTGCTGAGATTACAGGCATGAGCCACAGGGCCCAGCCAAAAGGGTGCATTTTACCAGCACAAAGGAAATGTTCTTAATAACAGAAACTCCAAGGCTTCCCACAGAAAAGCTAAAACGTATTAAAACTTAACCAGTTTTCTAACTTTAAACATCTTAAAACCCATTCATTGTTCCAGACATTAAATATCTTAAAACCCATTCATTGTTCCAGACACCATAATAATATGATCACTGAAACATTCCTCAAGTTGATTTAAGATTATTTTAGAATAGTCCAGTGAAAATAGAAATCAATTATATTGTTGCTAAGGAGATAAAATGCAAATGACTTATCTGTGTACTTTTCTTCATATGCTCAAAATAAATACTGGAAATCACTAGTTTCTGTTTGTTTGTTTCTTAATTGTGGAAAACTCTTTTATTGGAAATGGATCAAAATGAGTTTGTCTCCAGGACAAAAAAAGACAGTGGATGCTTACAGAGAGAGCCAGGGAAAATAATTTTACCTCCTTGTTGCCAAGTTCTGATATCTGTTACCAGTCTTTGTGGCATATTTACCAAAACAAAAGCATTGTGATTTTTAATATATGGTTGAAGATTGAGAGGTAAATTCAGGATATGAAGAAGTTGAACACTAGAAGTAATATCTTAAAGAGAAAAAAAAAAAAACCTTTTATCTTGTAAAGGATATAAGTGCCTGCATCTGCAATAGCGATATCTTAAGGTCATAAAAATATATTGTAATGTAATATAGATTCTGTAACATATGATTTTGTTTGTATCATCTCTACGAGTTTGACTTACTCCTTTTGTAATATTCAGTGAAAATGTATAAATTAACTACTGATCTTTAAATCAATAGTGCTATAATATTTGATTAAAATAGCACATTTTAATTAAAGATTTTAATGTTAATTTTTAAAGTTTCTGATAGATATAGGTAAAGATGTCACCATTTGTTTTTTGAACTGCATTATTTTGATCCATAAAAAATAAATTGAAATTATATTTTGTAAGTTTATTTTGAGGGAAAATACACAGTTGGAAATGTATATTTATTTTGAGACGTTTGAGTTTCCATTTTCAAAGGCCATTAGCCCTATTTTTACATTTCCGTCACTTTTTTTGTCTGTATATGAATGTTAAGATATTAATCTTAATGACTAAGGATTTCTAGTAGTCTACTGTCTTTTTTGATGTTATTCCATTTATGTCATTTTTTCCTCTTCAATATATTCTTATAAATCATTATTTGAAAACGAAATCCTTAAGAATATATTTGACAGACAACAAATCAGTCAAGAAATGTTTTTTCACGGAATTGACACATCTTAAGTAGTATTAGTTAACAATATTTTGACTTTATTAATTTTAATAGATTTATATTCTTGCTTTTTTATAATTCTCACTTATATTTAATTTTAAGTTACAATTAAAATTTAGTCAAATAATTATGTTGCTATGTTTTTAAAATGTACTTTTGAAATAATTCAAAGTTTTAAATGATGTTTTTCTTGCTGCTTATTTCTAGGCAATAAATATAAATCTTCATGTCCAATTATATTTCTTGTATCCTATTGAAATAAATGGTTAGGGTTGTAATTAAACAGGCTACTACCACAAATACATCACATTTTCATTGCTCTAAGACATTTTAAAAGAAAAGTAATCTAATACAGATAGTTGTAATAATTTCTTTATTTCTTGTAATTTTTTACATAATATTTTTAACTTGAAATCACTTGTTAAACCAACAAAACATCAGCAACAAATATATATATATATATATATATATATATATATTTTAGCAGCAAATATTTTAACCCAACATCCACATAACATTGAGTTAATGCAGTAGAAAGTGTATTCCTTTTGGTTAAGCATTAATTTGACTATATAGGCATCAGTGTACATATTTAACAACTTTTGAGGCTGTCTTCAAAATTAAAATACATAAAACATATATGAATTGTATTATAAATATAAGTTAAAGAACAAAAGGAATATAGATGCAAAGAAACCTTACATATTACATATACATATACATCTTACATTAATATTTGTATATTAATCATATAATATGTTTAAAGCAATGATCTGATTATGTATTGGAGCTAAATTGCCTACTTTGCTACCATATAACTTCTTATGTTTTCTCTTACCGTAAAATCAATCAGAGTTTACCCTTTTAAAATAATTCCCACATAATATACATATGTTGAATTTTTAAAATACAATTTTACTGAAAGTGTAAGTTAATTGCACTTGGACTGTCAAAGTTTCTAATAATGTTTAAGACTCTGTTAAAAAGTAATATATAACATTACCTATAAAATCTCTACATTCCGCGATCATTTTTCATTTTATTTTTGGGGAGAAGCGAAGCATAGTCACAATAATTTCCTAAATTTTTCTGACATTAGAAAAACTCTTCCAGATCAATGTGTAAATGCATATAAAATAATCTCATTTTAAGTGCTACATCTAAATTAACAAAACCCCAAATAATATGATATTTTTGTTTGCCATCTTGAAGTAAATGGTATGATCTAAAAGAGATAGAGATGAGAGAGGGAGAGATTATTAAAATCAAAGTGATAATAAAAAGATGGTTTCACTTAAGGACACATTCACAAGACATAAAAGTCAATTATTTTGAACAACTTTAGACAAAATGAAGATCTTAAAAAAGTGCAGATCATACCCATGGATAAGAGATATATTGATGAGATATATTTTTCTTTTTCTGCAGCTAATACAGACTATAAGTGCAGTAGACAAAGATGACCCTTTAGGTGGACAGAAATTTTTTTTCAGTTTAGCTGCTGTCAATCCAAACTTCACAGTACAGGATAATGAAGGTAAATTTTAGAACTTGTTTGCTATGACCTATGATGATATTAACAGGAAATGTCCCTAATGTAATCATTGCAATATGTATACCATGTCAATTTATTGATCTGAGTTATACAATTTTGTTTTATTCAAGTATTTAATGACATATTTAGTAAACCCTTATTTGACAATGTGTACTCTTTTCAATTTTAAAATAATTAAAATATGTGAAAGAGGTCTCTTTATGGATGTTAAGGACATAATTGAGTCTTGATAAGATTAGACAGGCTGGAAATAATTCTTACAACAATAATATAGGAGACATAGGGTAGAGAAATGAATGGTTCAGTAAGACTCTCAAGCAGACTTCAGTGAGATTTAGCAGCAGCAGATTCACCAAAGCCAAATATGCATAAAGGAGTGAAAAGAATGAGAAGTAGCCTGTGAGGTGATTCAGTACAAAGGCATTGTTACAAAGGTACTGTTGCAATGGCGAGATGTATGCCTCTTGAAGGTTAAAAAATCTTCTTCTTCTACTTCGTTATTGATTTAAAACATGCAACAACGCGTGAAATTTACCTAATCCATTTTCTTCCTGAATATTTGATTGATGTGTGTTCTGTATTTGTGTAAGCACACACGCACAGTTGCACATAAATTTAAAAAACACACATTTAGTATGGTTTTTCTCTTGGTATGCAAAATAGGTTTTTTGAAAAGAAAGCGATTATTATCATCTATGTAATCTTCATAAATTATTCACTTATAAAAATTTACCACTTTGAAAACAGTACTGAGGAATTATGTGAAAACTTAATAAACAAACAATTCACAGTATATTTTTCAAAGTAATCATTTGTCTTATCTATATATTAATTGCAATGTACTTATTTTTTAGGAAAACGTATGTCAATTTTATTTTTTACATAAATACATTTTTATTTATATGTTAAACCTTGTTTATCACATTGGGAAAAATGTACTATCTCAAACCAATTGTAATATTTTAAAATTTATTTTAGATAATACTGCCAGAATCTTAACCAGAAAAAATGGATTCAATAGACATGAAATCAGTACCTATCTCTTGCCTGTGGTGATATCAGACAATGATTACCCAATTCAGAGCAGCACAGGCACACTGACCATTCGAGTGTGTGCTTGTGACAGCCAAGGCAACATGCAATCCTGCAGTGCTGAAGCCCTGCTCCTCCCTGCGGGCCTCAGCACGGGGGCCTTGATCGCCATCCTCCTCTGCATCATCATTCTACTGGGTAAGGAATCTTAAAACAATGGGAGCATTTTCTAGGCTCTTTAGTATGTTTTTGAAGAAGAATCGTTGCTATTAAAATCCCTTTCCCAAAACCAATCCCAAATTTTAAGACAGACATAAATTAACTATGTGATATTCTTTATATTAAAATATTTTATTTGATCAGAATATATAAGAATACATAAAGAATTTTTGTTGTAGTCATAGTAATAGCGGAACTTTACCTCATGGGGGCTAGAATTCATTGTAATGCGAATCAAAATATTTAGAAAAAACAACTGTCTTTCACCACAATGCAGTAAACAAAGGAAAAGGCAAGAAGAATGAATGCAGAATGGCTTGTGTAGGAGCTTGGAAATTTGAGAGACAAAATTCTTGCTAGCCATGCTGAATGTTCTGATGGAATTAACAGATCTTTAGAACCTAAGTCCAGTGAACAAATGAAAAGAGATACATCAGTGACCAGGACCCCAATTATTTTATTGCTGGCCCATTATTTTCCTCCTGAGTGGTGTAGTAACAGAGTCTGGGGCAGTGGTTCTTCTGGAACATCTTCCATACAGGAATCAAGTAAGAGTTGGAAGAGATGGAAGATAAATAGTAGGGTCTCAAACCACAACTGGAAGGTAGACGTTAATCAATCTCAATAAGACTAAAAACAACAAAGGTTAAGTTGATAATATTTGTTAGAATAGCAATTCAAAAACTTGATATAGAAGCACTTCCCATCAGCATTCCTGTATTCAATAATTGCTAACTTTTCATACATACAAAATAAAGTTAAGTAAAACTTTAGCATTTGTCTTAAATATTAAAATAATGTAGACAATAATAAATTGTAGCAATATTTTTATGATTATAAAAAGAGAGCACGTTTTTGTATGAAGTTAAGGCCTGCAACAACAAGAAATGGATTAAAAATATTTCCACGTTCTTTATTTGACTTGATTATGTCTACTTGACTCTATAAAAGTTTCCATTTTTCTGCTTTTATCATAGCACTTATGTACTTTCATTCTGTGTTTAAATAACAGAAAAGTAAATTACTTATGACAGATAAATCATTGAATGGATGATTTGAACAATTCTAGATTAGATTTTTATGTAGTTCAAGAAATGAGAACATGTATATTAAAAAATACACATTTTTTAATTTGTTACTGTGAAATGAAATCCAGAACAAAACTTTTCTCTGTACCACAAAAAATATATGCCTCATTTTATTTCATAGAATGAGAATTTGGTATAATTCTATTTTTATAATTTGACTTACCATTAATACAACAAACATTGAGGAAAAGTTAATAAATGTGCTTTACAACAGTTGAATCCCCAATTGCAAATATGAGTAATATAAATATTTATTTGGGGGATTTATACTTTAAATCATATAGAAAACTTGTTCTATTAAAATATGCAATTAAAATGAAAGTCTCTAGGATGAATAATATTAATGGTGGTAAGTTTTTAGTATGTGTTTACTGTGTTTCAGACTCTGTCACTGGCACTTTGCCATGACAACCTTTTTCACTTGACACAAAAATATCTGGCATGTGTGGTGTTAGTTTCATTTTATGCATAATGAAACTGAAAATTCAAAATAGTCAGAATAATTTCCAAGGTCACATAATTTCTGAGTGTTTGAGCTAGGGTACCTTGCTATTAGTGTATGCAGAAATCCCGCAAAATCTGTATTTCCACTTTTATTATGGCTGGATGGAGGCCTCACTATCTCACATATTCACTAAAATCGTATTAAAATAGATTTTTACCTGATTTACTTTTCCCCCAAACAATGATACTTCATTTTATAATCAGGAGCAGACTGCTTTTAACTGCTTTTGAATTAAAATCAGTTTATTCTCTCTAGTTTTGTTAGTTTAAACAGATTTTTATATTTCTATTACCCTAATCAAAAAACATTCAAGAAAAAGGGAAATGAACTTGAACTTGGAGCAAATCGTGATCAGTTGTCATTATTCTCAACATTAGAAGGCTTTTGCTGAGCAAGGTCATTTGGTTGATGATAAATAATCTGAGATTTAAAATCTTTACACGTTTTTATGTGCATAAATATTTGAATTTAGGCAAAATAAAATGGCATATTTTCTTAAAAGCTTGAAGAATACACTTTTTAAAAAGCTCTGCCTATTTGCTTTTTAATTACTTGGCCAAGAACACTTATCAATGGCTAAAACTTTCTTTTTCATGACATTAAAAAAGTTTATTGTTTGCCTTCTCACATAGGTTGAAGACAGACTAGTCTGTGCGTTCGATGTTAAAACAGAAAACATAACTTAATACCCCTTCATATAATAATGTAATTAATTACATACTCTTTAAATGTGCATTCGAAGAAGGTAAATAGATACTTGTATCAATAATTCTTCTGATGTGTATATAGATAGATAGATAGATAGATAGATAGATAGATAGATAGATAATTATATATATATACATATGTATCCAGTAAGAGTCTTCCCATCCTTGTCTGAGTTCACACTTTTTCCCTCGAATCCTTTTAAAGGTTGAGGATCAAAATGTTTGGAAATAATGAGTAAGGGTGAGAAACCCTACTGCAGTCAGAAGAATTTGATACTAACTTTCTCTTATCATTTATGCTATTACCACTGTTATGATTATGAATATTGTCTCTCATTGAAGTGGGAAAATGTTCTTTTTGAGCAGTACACTTTTCTATTGTGAATCTAGCCAAGATTCATAATTTTGGGGGGCAGTTAATCCAGTGTTGTAATTTGAGAAATTTACTCTTTGCCATCTTGTATCCTAACAATGTTTTTGGGGGGGTCTCATACAAGGTATATATTTTCATGGAAACCTTAGAAATTTCTAAATCCATCTAACTCTAAATAATTGGGTTTTTTCCAATAATTACAGCATTCTTTTAATAAAGTAACAAAAATATGTAAGTTCATCAGCAAAGCTATTTAACAGAAGTCAGTACTCAATATCTTGTGAAGGATGTTGCTTTTTGCTATTGTGTAAAGGCTTTGAAAAAAGTAAGCACAGGTTGTCCTTTTAAATTGTCTTACTTGAAGTTGGATTCAATTTGTGTAGATTTATACACACAAATTTTATATAGCATCTTATGTTCCTTATTTAATGCAAAAGATAAATATTATCTGTACAATGAGGAACTTTTTTAAATGGTTCCTAGAAAAATAAAGTGTAAGTCACTATATTTAAGGAATATTTTACGTTGCTTTAAAAATAAATTAGAAACACTGATCTTAAACACCACCCACCCTTGCTAAACCCTTCAGCATCTCCCCTGACACCTCCCCCAAACTGTGGGAAGCATAAAATTAATCTGAAAGTCTAACCTGTTATAGATAGCCTGGGTAACTTAAACTCCTTTATAGTATTTCCACTCGTTACAGTGTTTTGAACGGAAGTCTAATGTATCTTCTTGTCTTTTTTCAAGTTATAGTAGTACTGTTTGCAGCTCTGAAAAGACAGCGAAAAAAAGAGCCTCTGATCTTGTCAAAAGAAGATATCAGAGACAACATTGTGAGCTATAACGATGAGGGTGGTGGAGAGGAGGACACCCAGGCCTTTGATATCGGCACCCTGAGGAATCCTGCAGCCATTGAGGAAAAAAAGCTCCGGCGAGATATTATTCCAGAAACGTTATTTATTCCTCGGAGGACTCCTACAGCTCCAGATAACACGGACGTCCGGGATTTCATTAATGAAAGGCTAAAAGAGCACGACCTTGACCCCACCGCACCCCCATACGACTCACTTGCAACCTATGCCTATGAAGGAAATGATTCCATTGCTGAATCTCTGAGTTCATTAGAATCAGGTACTACTGAAGGAGACCAAAACTACGATTACCTCCGAGAATGGGGCCCTCGGTTTAATAAGCTAGCAGAAATGTATGGTGGCGGGGAAAGTGACAAAGACTCTTAACGTAGGACATATGTTCTATTCAAACAAGAGAAAGTAACTATACCCATGCTGTCCCCACTTCACAATATTTGATATTCAGGAGGTTTTTCCTGCCAGTCAGCACAATTTTTTTTTCCCCCATTTACTTCTTAATTTGTTCATTAATTACATTAATTCTTTCCTGTAGGATGTCTCATGGAATATATACAACATTTTATTTAATCACTTCCAAGAGCCAAAGCTATGGAAATACAGTGTTGTCCATCTTAGTAAATAAAAGATAATTTCAGAAACATGAACAGGATAGTTCTCCCTTAAGCAACCTCACAAACAAGCCGCTTCTGTTAGATACATGTCCTGCCCTTGCAAATGAAGCTTTTAAAAAGGTGAAGAAAAATTTTAAGGTCTATCCTGTTCTGTACATTAAATTAAAAAAAAAAAATGTACATGTGGTGTTAGTAGGTGTGATATGCAACCTGGTATACAGACATTTGTGCAATTTCATTTCATCAAATTCTATCTGCTAATGTTTTATATTTATATTTTTGTATTTATTTTTAAAAAAATAAACCAGTTTTTACAACTACTTTGTCTGTAGCTTCTTTTTTTTCTCCCTGGGATGGAAGACTTTCTCCCTGAACTAAATATCTTGATACACAATTACCTTACATACAGGTAAGAACACAATGTCATTATCATTAGTATTGAAAGTGCTAACCAAATTAATATGATTTAGGTAAGAATTATTTTTCCAATGAGTTTTGATACGCTGTGGTATGTGGAAAACTCTTCATATACAAAGTAATAGTCACTTATAAAACACATAAAAATTTGCCATTTAAACAACTTAAAACATGACCATCCTTATGCTAAATATCCCAAGACACCAGCAATGCAGTAATTTCATTTTGTTTATATTCACTAAAATCATACCTGAAAGAATAAAACATTTTCTCATTTTTTATGGCATTCATGCCATTAAAGTTTATAGAGAATAATAGTTCAGACAGATTTCAGACTAAAATAATCCTTTAATGGAAAATATACTTACCTCCTATGGTGACTTTAAAAATGCCTACTAATGACAGTAATAATGCAGAATATTCCATTAAGACATAGCTTTACAATTATATCAAGATTTTAAAAGCCATGATGCATCTGTTTGTAACAAAGCCTGCTTTTCTGTTAATGATTCCATAGAAAGCAAGGAAATAAAAATAAAAAAAATTAAAACACTGACAGCTAATTATCCAGAGTTCCTAAGGATCATGAAAGTTAGCTGACACTAACTGATTCCTTATTTCTCAACCTCCACAACATGATTTATTTATAAAAGGAGCACTTTGTTGGACATAGACTAGGAAACCACATTCTCTGCTGCTTAGTATATTGTAAATAATACCAAAGATCTGTGTGCTCTCTACTTAGTGAAAATGCTGTGCTTTTGGATTGAATCAAGGTGTAATACCGATGTGTCCTTAATGTAGAATTATTTCAATCTTATTAAATGGTAATATTTTCCCAACTTCCAGACTGAAAGGGCTCACATCACTCTGAACACAGATACTTTTGTTTGCATGTTAGCCTGATTATAAAAGAAAAACAACATATATTCTAGTTAAAAATACAGTCGTGTGACAAGGCTAAATGATAACACGATTTGGCAGACTTCCTCTTTTCCAAGAACCCATTCATTTTTACTGAAGGCTAGGTGTCAAAAGGACAAAGTTTAAGGAAGAAAAAAAGTTTGATCATATATGTTGAACTAAAAGGAGAGAAAATCCTCAATATCCTAAAAGGACTACTCATTAAAAACAAAATCAGTTAACAATGGAAAAATTTAAAAAGGTACAAATTGTAAGAATTTTAGGTTAGATATGATTCAAAACATACATTTGATTAAAATTACCTTTAAAATTTATAGCATTAGTTATTTTTATGAATACTGGATGTTAATATTTGGAATTCTTATTTGGATAATTTTAGTTTTCCTCATTTATGTAATTTTAAAGTAACATGAACTTGCTATCATTTATTGTATCATTCTGGTTTTTATTAAATTAAAGGACTAATCTTTAACATCATCCAATCCAGGTTTACAACAATTCTCTTTAGGGAGATTGAGTAATAGGCTTCTTTGTTGATATAAGGCCTATATCGCAGAGAAATTATTCAGTAACAGCCATCTTATTTGTTGATACTGAAGGGGATATGTTAAAAATTAATTGGTGATCCGGAAATGTAAAATGTATGCCTATAATTACCTGCTAAAACTCTCTCAATAATTTCCCTGCCATTGTGCTCTCCCAAAGGAGAGAAAGGAATGGACAATATGTAGATTACTCTATGCCCCAAATCTCCTTTACATGGGAACTGGGACAACCCTCTCTCAGTATCATTGATTTCATTGAACAAGTGTGGGCTTTTCTTTTACTCATCTTCTTACACCTTCATTCATCACATATTTTTTGAGCAGCTATTATAAAATCAAGGGATGTTTTAAACACTAGACATGTAATAAATCATAGATCATTATTTTATATTACTGCATGATTTTTCTATTAATTAAAATGAAAATATTGCAAAATAGTTAACATAACATCTAACTTGTACTATTATTAATTTTTCTTTTTTTTTTTTTTTTTTTTTTGAGATAGGGTCTCACTCTTTCTTTTGCCCGGGCTGGAGTGCAATGGTTCGATCACTCCTCACTGCAGCCTCTACCTCCCAAGCTTACACAGCCCTCCCACCTCAGCCTCTCAATAGCTGGCAGTACAAGTGTACACCATCACATCTGGCTAATTTTGTATTTTATTGTATTTTATTGTATATTCCATAGAGATGAGGTTTTGCCATGTTGCCGAGGTTTGACTCAAACCCCTGGATTCAAGTGATCAACCTACCTCGGCCTCCCAGAATGCTTGGATTACAGGCATGAGCCACCATGCTATGCCCTATTGTTTACTTTTCTAAACAGCAAATAAATAAACCACTTTGCTCTTCATTTTTCATAATGTAAATAAGCTGAAAAAAGATGATTTATAAATCTTTTGATCATTCAAAATGGTGATTAAGTTGATCAATTATCATTGTTTCTACTATCAACAAAATATGAAAGAAAATTTATGCAATGATACACACATACTCAGGCTGAGATTTCACTGTATATCAAGTAGATACTCTTATGCAACCTCAAGAATTACCGATATTTATCGGTAGTCATTAAGTGTGAATAATTAGACGTCTAGGATCTTCTAGAATTATAGAAACCTAAAATTCAGGTTTTTTAAGATTAAGGAGATCTACATATCTGTATTCATTTATCAATATAGCTATCTAAATGTCCATACATAATTTATGTCTATATTATATATGTCTGTATGTACTTATAAAACATAACTCTTAGACTCTAACATTCAAGGAAATTATTCCTTTTATTTTTTCACTTACAAATACACATACACTTATATTCACATGTCTTTATTAAAAATTTCAGCTTAACATAGCTATTAACAAGAAAATAGAGTCACTTTTCAAAATCCCTTACTCATTATAGGTCTTTTGTGCTCAAATAGACAAATGAAGGAATGGAAGGATGGTGCGATTCTTATATTCATTCAGAACTCGATTATTAATCATGTTTGATATTTGCCTCAGAGATTTTGGTGAACAGTAAAATGAGATAAAGTTTATAAATTTGCAAGAACTGAATTATACAGAACATATAATTATTTTGTACAAGGATACAAAAGCAATGACTGAATTATGGACTCCGTCCCTAGTCAGTTATGGTATAACAAATGTTACATATATGCCCCAAGATTAAGTGGCATACAACATGGAAAGTAAGAAATTAATAAAAAATGTTGTGGGCTCCTTTAATTCAAGGACAGAGTATGTCTTTCCTTCCATTGTTTTCTCAGTGATCAGTCCCTGGCACATTATAGTCACTAATAATGCTAAATAATTTCATTACATCTCCCCAACATATTTTCTAAGTATTTCCTATAGTCATTGTCCAATGGCCTCAGTATCAATTATGGCTGTTCAAGGTAGACTTGAGGCCTTCTTTTTCTTCCGTACCTATCACATCAGTTTTCATTTACTATAGAATCTCCCAAAATAAATATGTTTTAATCTACTGCCATTCTTGTTTTAAAAGAAATTTTTCAGTTACAATCGTTAAGCACCACTGTGTCAGTTTTTTGCCATACACTTAAAGTAGATTGCCCTTAATCTTTACAATAAGTTCTCCAGTGTATTAATATCCCCATAGCATACAAGATCTACAAATAGAGCTGCCAACTACTGTGATATTAACGTGAAGATGCTCTCCTTGTTGTTGAGCCCTTTGTATTTTTCACTTGAGCCACTGTCAGTGTGACAGTCTTCAAACTTCTTTCCTGCAATACAATTTTGCATTTTGCTTACAAGAAAAGGAAAAAATAAAGTAAAAGCAAAAACCAAAAAACAGATTAGTAATCTTCAAAGAAAAAAGAAGTCATATTTCTCATTGTCAAATACTTCACTGGACCCTGTCACCTCGAGGCTCAATTCCAAACTCCTATTATAGAATATTATTTTCCCTCAAGTTTTTTTTCTGTCATTGCTATGACGATTTGAATTGTCATTTTAAAACTTGTGACCAGATAATTTATTATTTAAGTCTGAATTTCTCCTGAAATTCCAAAGATACCTACTACTTAATAGTAACATCTTATACTTGACATATCCAGAAGAGTACCACATGTTTCCCCACCAATACATGCCAAACTTACTTCATCTGCAATCTGCTTCAGCGCTGATTGGCAATGCTTTCACTCCAGTGAAGTGCTCAGGCCCATGACTTTGGAGTCACCCCGTATACTGCTCTTGCAAATCTCACCTCCAAACAGATTAGTTTTCGTATTAAAACACACATTGTCCTATAACTTCTCATCATTTTTATTTTTGATCCAAGCCACCAACACCTTCCTCCTCAATTATTAGGAACAATTAACTTCCTAGCTCATAGCTTTCGATCCTGCCCCATTTACACTCAACTGTCAGCATTGTGGTCAGAAGAATCTTCAAAATAAATTGTCTATGTGGTCATTTCCTTCTTTTAAACTCTTTAGTCATTTGTCATTTTAGTCAGAGTAGAAAACTAATTCGTTATAATGGCCGAAAGCCTCTCCATACCCCTTTGACCTCTCTTCTGCTGTTTTCCCATTTATTCACTTCGCTCTGATCTCTTCTTCGGTACTGTTTCTTCCTGCCTTTCTGTGTTCACACTGGCCATTCCTTCTTTTTGCAACTGGTCTCCCTACCTAGCTCAAGTTCTTGATCAATTGATCAAATGCTGTTTTTGATTTGAGGTCTACCCTATCCACTCTTAAAACTATAGCATTTCCCTAGACCCTCCTTTACGTTGCATTTGTTTTCTCCTTAATGCTATCGCCTTTTGAGTATGCTATGTAACTTACTTTTTACACTGATTATTTTTTGTCTCCCTCAGACAGAATGTAAAATTCATGACAATATGTCATTAATTGTAAATTTGGTCATTATGATGACCAAATACATAGAATGATGTCTATCTGTCTTTGAGCTCAAAAACATTTGTTGGAAGAATTAACACACACTTTACTATTAAATTTATCACGTATTACACTGAAATGTAGGCAATAAACATAATATATGTATGCAATATTTCTGCCTCCTCCTTTAGTGAACTACTTAAAGTTACAGGAGGTGCCTTAGTGATCTGTTTGTTCCTTCTATGACTGACAGAGCAGGAGCATTGCCATCTTGGACAAGCCCCTGATTCTAAAGTTCACCTTAATAAAAAGCCACCTAAATCCAAAGGGCATCAGCCTAATGGCTAAGGTCAGCATAACCATAAGCCACAAATAATATCTCCAACCAAAAAACATTCTAAATCCCTCCCCAACCAGAGACATGGTAGCCCCGCGATAACTCCCCTCCCGAAAGCTGCCTGCCGCACAATAACCTCCCCTCCTCCCAGAGAGATTCTCAAAAACTTCTCCACACACATAAACATTCCAAGCTTGTGATAAGCCCCCTCACCCTAAAACTAATATACACTCTCAGTCTGCAAGAGAAAGTGCGCCTGACTGAAACCAGCCAGGAATGCCTCTCAGGTTTTCACTAAAGAAAACCTGTCTTTAACTGCCAGCTGCGTTTCGTTTTTCTTTCCTTTCTTTAACTCTTACAAAGACAACTGATTTTTTCCCCAAAATACAACAGTGCTTGCCCACCATTTTAAGAATAAATGATAGCCAATAATTATTTTGGTTAATTGCTTTAGGAAATTAGAAATAAACTTTAAAAGAATCTGAGAAAAAGTGAAGTTACATTGCAAATATATTTAGAACATTTGCAAAGTGCCAGTGATAATGATAGTAGGATTTAACATAAAATAAGTACTAGTGTCAGAGAATGACTACCCTTTTGGGTTCTGTTCTAATGTAGTTGAAGTCTGAGTCACAGTTTTGGGGAATCTCATATTTAAAGACAATGAAAATGCCAAATAAAGGGACTGCCACTCAAGCAAGGTTTTGAGAAAGATTGTTACCAAAGGGAATGATGAAGTGGAAGAGATTACCAGAGTTTTAAGAACTCGAACTCCCTGTCCAAAATGTTTGTGAAAGAAAATTAGAATCCCAGGACCCCAAACTCACTATGCCAAAAGCAAAGTTAAACTTGGGAACTGAATCACTGACTTTCTTTTGTTTCCAAACAGACAGCTATAATTCCACATGCTTAAATTAAGTAATTTTAAAGTTTAATATTAAGTAAAACATAGATTTACTGAGCACAAGAGGCATGCATAATTGACTTTTCCTTCTACTCCCTTATTTTCTCATGTAAAAAGTAGACTCCACTAGGTGTGATGGTTGGCTCACACCTGAATCCCAGCACTTTGAGAGGCTGAGGTAGGTGAGATCACCTGAGGTCAGGAATTTGAGTCCAGCTGGGCCAACATGGTGAAACCCTGTGTCTACTAAAAATACAAAAATTAACTGGGTGTGGTGAGGCACGCCTGCAATCCCAGCTACTCAGGCAATTGAGGCAGCAGAATCCCTTGAACTCAGGAAGTGGAGGTCGCAGTGAACCGAGATTGTGCTACTGCACTCCAGTCTGGGTGACTGAGCAAGACTCTATCTCAAAAAAAAAAAAAAAAAAAAAAAAATTGAAATTCTCAAAACTTTCTTTGGAAAAAGTGACGGTCACAGGTCCTACTGTGACTTGGGTTTCTTTTTCCCAGATGCATCCTCAACCTTGGCAAAATAAACCTCTAATTGTTGGGGTCCGCGTGTTTCCTAAACAAAGGAATGAACACACAAGACAACACAAGACAAGACAAACATGGCAGCCGCCTCGAATGGCGCGCTCCGCTTTATTTTATACAGTCGTTTGTGGAATGTTGCCAAGTCACAAGACACATTGTTGTTTTTCTGACCTTTCCCTGACTTTCTGGATTTTCAAGTATTTACATATAAACAGGCCCCCAACGCCCTGCTTCGTTTGCGAGAGCAGGACTTATGGGGAACGCCCTGCTTCGTTTGCGAGAGCAGGACTTATGGGGAACGCCCTGCTTCGTTTGCGAGAGCAGGACTTATCGGGAACACCCTGTTTGTGAGTACATAGTCCTCTGCATCTAATCAATTGAGATCTGTCTCAGTCACTTTGTCATTGGGTTACATTTTGGTAACCATGAAGGGATTCTCTGAAAGAGCATGAAGTTAGATCTTGGTCTACAGCAACTCCCCTATCAGGGCCCTGCTACAAGCTGAAGCTCGTATTGTCCTGACAAATGACTTGATTAGCTGAAGTCCAGGAGCTTCTCCCTCCAGAGATCCCTCATCTTCGAATAATTTTTAGTTGAGATCTGAGGTTTATTCTGGTGCTGAGCACCTCTTTTGGGAGTTTTCTGCTTCCGTGATGGCCGAGAGCAGGCTTCCGGTTGGGCTGCATCTCCAGGTACGTGGTTTGGGGTTTCATTTTGAGGTTTGGTAGCTAAAGGTCAAGTTCTGTTAGCTGGCTATCACTTCTTTTTATGCTCAGAGATCTTGACTTTATGTAAATTGTGTGATTGCCTTTTTTTCTGGTTTTTGGTTTTTTAGTTTTTTTTTTTTTTTTTTTTTGAGACAGAATCTCACTCTGTCACCCAAGCCAGAGTGCAGTGGTACAGTCTTGGCCCACTACAACCTCCGCCTCCCAGGTTCACATGATTCTCCTGCCTCAGCTTCCGGAGTAGCTGGGACTACAGGCATGCACCACCACACCCAACTAATTCTTTGTGTATTATTAGTAGAGATGGGGTTTCACTATGTGGGCGTGAGACTCATTTTGTGAGTCTCGAACTCCTGACCTCAGGTGATCCACTCACCTCAGCCTCCCAAAGTGCTGAGATTACAGGTGTGAGCCACCGCACCGGGCCTTTTTTTTCTTTTCTTTTTTAAATTTTAACCTATCTTCTCTTAGATTTAACCACCTCGTGGCTCCCTCTAATGTCAACTGAAACCCTCATAGCTGTGTGAAGTTAAGTTCCACCTCTAAAAAACCCTGGCCGGTTAAGAAAAATTAAAAAGATTGACTACCTGAGAGTTTTTCTTTATATAACAAGCCTGCCATCCCAGCCTTTCTCTGTGTGCTATTAATTGAAAGATTTTAGAAATCTATTATTCTACATAATTAAGGAAAACATCAAATTTCAAAAGGACACATAACAGTGTCATGGCTAGCCTTAAAAATTCTCTTGACTAAATCAAGAGAGAGAAAAAAAATCTGAGCTAAAACAGTTTAAAATTCCCACCATGGCTTAGGTTTGCTATATCTGGTCAGGGAACAAGGGCCACTTAACCTTATGGCATAATAGCTAAAATTCAATTCTACACCTTCACCTCTATGGCAAGGATTTGATTGCTGGTCAGTGAACCAGCTTCTCTTAGTTTGATATTTCTGTGACTTTTGGGGTACCAATTTACTATTGATCTTTCCCCCTTCCTTGAACAATCTTTGATTTTCTGCCTTCTTCTATCTGCAGGGAGTTCACAGGGTTTTGGGCCTTTGTGAGTGGAAGGTCATCTGAGAAACGAAGACCCCAGAGAGTATGGCCTGACAGAAATGTGGGTTATACCTCATTTATAGCTAGTGAAACTGTCCTTCTCTCAGCTATCTTTTGGGTGATTCTGGATTCTGTAAAAATCTTCTTGTCATCTCTTTGGAGACAGCTTGTGTATCCAAGGTTAAGTGATATCCTTGGTTAAGGTACTTGGGAGGATACTTTTTGTTAAAGCAGTTCAAAAGCCAGAAATATTAACTGTTTGTTCTATCTAAAATCTAGTAATAAGAAATTTGAAAGGATTTTTTAGTAGCTCCATCACCAATAGTCGACAATAAAAACTGACATTTAGATTATATATGGATATATATGTAGTTATAAGACCTCTATTTGCTCTCTCTATGAAGCTTTCTCAGTCAACTAAATTTCTGTCTTCTTAAACCTCTGCCGGCTACATGACTTCCCTCTGTCTGTTTCCCTACTTATTTATACAGGCCCATCCTTTCTCTTGCAACCCTTGGTATGACATAAGGGGACAAAAAGAAAAAAATTAGCAGCCCGGGAATTCTAACCCCCAGGCCAACCTCCTCTCCCTCCTTAAGAAAAAACAGAAAAGCCACCACAGATTCTTTTTTTAGAGAAACTGCTGTGTTTTTTATTTGATTGTTTGTTTGTTTGTTTGTTTGTTTTTCTTCAGGGACTCCCAAGAGTTGGAATGAACAGAGTCCTTTCAAACCCAAACCTCTGTTTTTTGTTTTTTGTGTTTTTTTGGATTGTGTTACCTTAACTTTTTGGCTTTTGGAGGTACCAGACATTACTTTGTATTGTAAATCATTTGTCTTTGGTGTATATAATGACAAGGGAATGGGCTGATCAGAGAGTGGGTTGATTGGCATTTGGTTGCCCACCAGCCTTGGAGGAATTTCCTTGTAGCGAAATTCACTGTGAAACTGTTGTGTGGCCCAGTCCCCATGGCATTTCTTCCTCTGTCGAAACCCAGTATTCACTGTGTGTCCTGCCTTGAGTTTAATGTTCCATTTAAAAGATCAAAACTAAATTAAAAGTCCCTTTCTAATTAAATTGACTTTATTATAAAATCTGATGATAAATTTAAGTAATGTTGTATTACCTCTGCATCCAGTTGTTAATCTTCCTCTATCACAACCAAAATGCTTTTGAAAAGCTTAAATTCTCTAGCTTTATATATACTATGAGATGTAAATTATCTATCTTGTTTCACATAAGTGTTGTCTCTTTAGAAATGCAAATTTAGGGTGACCTAGCTAACAATTGCCTAGAGCAGTAAAACAGGTAATTGGAACAATGAATGAAAAAATTGGTATTTAAAACTGGCAAATGAAGAATCTTATAAATCTAGAAGATCTGCTTTTGTTTGTGTGAGTCTGTATGTCTATGTGTTTATATGTGTCACATGTATGTGATGTTTCACTACAAACATATTTGAAAGTTCTAACTAATTGGCCTAAAGAAAAAGTTAGCACTTAAATCTCATATCAAAAAATAGAAACTTTAACTCAAATGCTTTTCAGTTCATATGATTTTAGTAATCATTAGTAAATAAAGACAGTTTTGAAATTATTTGTAAAGTAAAATAGAAATGTCTTCAAAATTTGCAGTTCAGATACTGTTTCTGTTAGATATTTTAAGGTTTAAAACTTGGCTTCTGTAATACTTTCGATCGTTGCTTAACTTCTCTACAAATTTCTGTATTTAGACTTGAGCCTTTTGGACCATGAAAAAGCCTAGCTTTAGGCATTGTCCTTTGTTGTGGGCTTACTCTGAATCTGGTACATATTTAAAATCCCTTACTTATGGGCATGGTGATTCACACCTGTAATCCCAGCAGTTTGGGAGGCCAGGGCAGGTAGATCACTTGAGATCAGGAGTTTCAGACCAGCCTGGTCAACATGAAGAAACCTGTCTCTACTTAAAACACAAAAATTAGTCAGGCACGATGGTGTGTGTACATGTAATTCCAGCTGCTAGGAAGGCTAAGGCACAAGAATCTCTTGAGCCCAGGAGACAGAGGTTGCAATGAGCAGAGATTGCACCAGTGGACTCCAGCTTGGATAACAGACCGAGACTCTGTCTCTAAATAAATAAATAAATAAATAAATAAATAAATCCCTTTAGTTCCTAGGCCTCTGCCTAAAAATAAGAGTTACTAAGAGTTAACATTATAAATAATATATCTTTTTAAAACAAGTATTAGTGAAACAATTTTATATGTAAAATATAAAGGAAAATAGAATGTGTTTTTGGTAAAAAGGTAATAGGAAGGCATTGGAAATATGTTTTTTGTTAAATGGAATAATTTTACCTAGTTTTGAAGTTTTTCTTAAATTGAAGAAATGAAAAAGAATGATAGCTAAAACTGAATGGATATATACGGAAAACAATTGTAAGACATCATGGTTTATTGAAATCTTACCTTATGAGATTAGGTGGATATGTTTATAAGATTTTATTTAAAATTACTTCTAATGTTAAGAATACACTATGTAAAGATAAAATTTCATTTTCTCTTTTGAACAAGATTTTTGTGTAGTATTAACAGATAATAATATATTTTTGTTTACCTTTTGAGTAAACTACAAAAAAGGGGAAAGAGAGAGGAACAGATTAAGTAGGCCGTATGCCATCTTTACTTTATCTTATTTTTTGGGAAACAGAGTCTTCTCTCTATCAAAGAGTAGAAGATTTCACTTTTTAAAATCTTTATCCTTTTGGCTAGTCGAATGACTTACTTTTCTAGAGATCTGTTATCCCATTTTGTAATATCAAGAATTTTAAACTTTTGATATTTGAAAAACTCCAAAACCAAAATTGTATGTCCTAAATTCAGTCTTATTGATCTCATTAACTTTTTTAGATGTTAGGACACTTGAAGTCCAAAAGAGACATGTTCAGATTATTTGATATAATAAAATCATACAGAAAGCATTGTTAAATATGAAATGGTGTTTAACATTTTTTTGTGTCATCCAAAGACAATTAGTATTTTACTTTGATCCTTCTCAAAAGCAGTTAATAATTAGCTATAATGGAAAACCTATTTATCTAAGGAAATTTCCAGAAAGGTCTCTGATGGGTGCTCTTAAGTGAAGGTTTTGGATAATCTTAGAGATTGTGCCATTAGACTAAGGAAAATACTTCCAAGACTCTCACTGAAGAGCTCATACATGCATAAGAATTACTAACCAATACCAAACGGAATGAGTTAATTGTATGAGACTGAACTAGTAGAGGAATGAAATAATTTTTATGACTTTATTTTTGTTTGAAATATTGCTGATTATTTTTGTTTTGTTTCTGAGAGTCAATAAAAGTTTCTTTTTTTTTTTTCTTTTGAGCAAGGTATAGCTTGTAACAACCAAGTAAAGTATACCCTTGTGAGTAAATTTTGAAACATATTTCTATCTATCTGATTTATCCAGAATTTGGAAACTGTTTGTGAGTATTCTTAATTTACAGTAATATAGGTATTTGCATAGGTTCAATAAGAATCTGTTTCCCTCTGTAATAGAACACAATTAGAGACACTGGTTATTATACCAAGGCTTTAACTGGAATGACATATTTTAGGTATGAACCTACTGCTTTGTGGAATTGAGATTTTCATTATAGAGCTGACAAAACCCCCTTGGAAATACTGTTTTTGTGTCTTGTCTCTGCAGGTTTTTTACAGGGATCCTGAAAAGAATGTTATATCCTATTAAGAATGCCACTTTCTGACAGGCCCAGGAACCTCAGGTTTTTTAAGGAGAGGAAAAGTTACTCAATTCATACAGACCAAACATGTGATCAGAGACCCATTTTCTTCTATAATACTTTTCCTGAAAGATTTTGAAGAAAATGGAGGAAATGTCTAAGAAAAATAGAACCCTTGGACTCCAAACTCCCTATGCCAAAAGGAAAGGAAAGTTAAGCTTGGGAACTGAGTCATGAGAAAACTGCCTTCTTTCTGTTCCCAAACAGATAGCTGTAATTTCACATGCTTACTTAATCTTATGCAAAAATGTAGATTTACTGAGCACAAGATGAATGCATAATTCACTTTTCTCTCCACTCTCTTTTTTTCACGTGTAATATGTAGATTCGCTGAGCACAAATTCAGAGTGCTAATCAGATCCTTACCAGAACATAAGCACTTGCCTCATTGCTTACTCACCCTCCTTTTTTTTTTCCCTTCCCCTCCTGTTTACTCTTTTCCCTTTAAATATTGAAGTTCCCAAAACTCTTTTTGGAAAAAGCACAGGTTGCAGATCTTACTGTGACTTTTCTTTCTTTTTTCCAGATGTACCCTCAACCTTGGCAAAATAAGCCTTTAAGCAATTGAGATCTGCTTCATTCACTTTTTGGTAGGCAAGTTCAATTTTTGAGTTTATTTGCTTTTCATGTTCTTTGTTTGTTTCAGGCCATAATTATTAAGTATAAAGGGTTAATTTTGTATTCACTTGATTACTTGTAACAAGTTTCCCTTGCTGTTATTGCCATGCTAATAATTGGAAAGAAAACCTTGAAATGTTCCTAGCCATAAACTTTAGAGACTAACTTGAATCAAGAACCCACAACAAGATCAATAAAATGAGTGGAGAGAATTGAAAACAATGAGCAAAGATGCTTAGAGTCAAAGGTACAAAGATGACTATAAAAAATAAAATATATACTTTAACTATCACCTCATTTTAAATCAGCAAAACTACAGATACAACAATAAAAGTATGTGTGTATACATACATATATATTTACACACATAAACTATATAAATACATATAAAGAGTGTGTGTGTACATATATATCTGACACATATATTTGTTGAGAGTTACATATGTATATATCAATAAAACTTTATTTCACTTCATTCCAATGTTTATTATACATATTGTAATTTGTATATGGTTCTCTTGATAATCTTACTAATTCTTTAAAGCTACAAATATAGTACTTACCTCCAAGCTGAACTCTTTACACTAATTCATTTTCAGATTTGGCAACTAACTAATCAAACAGAAGGAAAAAATATACTTAATTAATGTAATTATGGCAGAAAACAAGGAAAAGGCAAATAAAGATAATTTGTTCAAGCTTATTTTTTACTCTTATTAAAAATGATGTTATTTCAAAAGGGTACATAAAGCAGCACAATGTACAATTCTTTATTAAATTAGAGGATTTAGGTAGGAAAGGATTAAAGATTAACAAGCACATAATAGAAAACTGGTAGACAGTGTGTTAAAAAAAAATTCCAGCTGTGGAATTATCCTGAATTTGGAATGTGACATTTACAACTCCACAGGAAGAATAGCACAGCAACTCCATCCCCAGATTTATCTGAAGAAACCTCCCACATCATGTGAAATATTTAGAAGTACATCTGAGACTCTTGCCATGATCTCTGCCTCTCTCTTTTTACAATCAAAAGGATTCTAAATGAGCTTTTCCCAATGTGTAAAATTCATTTCACTGTGTTGTAGTTTACTTTTGTTTCCATTATTCTCACTATTAATATAGTTTAAGTGAAACTTTCCTGAATGATTTTGCTAATATCAATGCATCTTTGTAAAAGACTGCCAAATCTAGTCATTGATTCTACTTCTGGCATGTCATCCTATACTTCTTTTACAAGAGTAAAACTAGCATTGCAAATAATTATTATTTAACATCTTAACAACATAATTAAATTTTATATTTCTGTTTCTTCAAAGAGTTAAGCTTTATTCTGGTTTGAATTTGACAGCATTTGTATTAATGTGAGCATAAAAAGTATTCATCTAGAAGGATATAGGTACTTTAGTAGTTTCAGTGTATGAATGCTACATTCTCTTGGCAAGACTATATAATTTAGTGGAAAGCAGCTCCTTGATTTTTAGGTTACATTTGACTGAACACTTAAACCTGATAAAAAGCAGGTTCCAGCAGTGTATTGGGCACCTAAATAGGTTTCACATAAATATTTGTTGAGCGATTGATTAATCTTGGCATTGCAATACTTTGTTTTCTAATTTTGGCAGTGTGGAAAATGTCAGGTTCCATGCCTTCCCCACCCTCAACCAAAAAGGCAACATGTTTCATTCATATTTGAAAAAACATATTCTAGAAATGTCACAGTAACCTTTTAAGTTGACAGTCTCTGCCTAGGAATTCTTGACAGCAGCTATGCACAATTATGCCAGCTCTATATTGAACTTTCTTACATCATCTTCCCAAAAGTGATAGTCTGAACAGACAGCATGTAGATGACTAGATAGAAAAAAACACAAACTCAATGCACTCTTTTATAAATTTTATTTTTGAGACAGAAATAAGAAAAAGTGAAACTTAATTTTTGTGTGTTTTTATTGACAAAGAGAATTATTATTTAAAGATGATCTTATAATGCCTTAACTGCCATATGTATAAAATTGATACTCCTGTAAATTACTAATATAGAATGCTGAACACAATTAATGTTGTACCTTGATATGTTTCTTAGTATACATCTTTTAATTTTGTTGAAAAAGCAAGAAAAATAAAGATAAACACAAAAGTTCTTCTCCAAATTAATCAAAACATAAGGGACATCACTTTAGTGGTAGATTTGAGTGCATAAAATGTCCCTTATAAACAATACCTTTAATGTTTGTACCTGGAAAACGTATACATGGAATCTTAAGAAAGTGTCTAATGTATAATAATGAGTAAGAAGATGTAGATGGTGGCGATGACGATGACGATGATGATGATAGTAACAAAAATCTATTTGCCTGTTATGTTTCAGGATTATTCATTGTCTTACATATAGTAACACATTTTATTGTCACAATGAATCTCTGAGGTAAGTACTCATCATCGCCATTTTACATATGAGGAAATCCAGGAACAGTGAGGTCAAATACAATTACTCAAAGTTCTATTCCTTATCATAGTGTAGAGCTGCAAAATAAAAGTGAGTCAGGTCTAAGGCTAGTTGTCTTATCTCCACTTCTATTACTGGTAAGAATAAAATAATATTGATCTCTCAGGGGAGCAATGATAGAAGATTTCTATCAACAATGTTATGGAGAATGAAATTTTTAGTTTAAAAAGAGGTAGTATTTGAACCACACATATAGTCAATATTCTTATAATATAGCAGTCACAGCTGACTTTCTATGAATTCTAATAGATGTGTATATAATTTTTACTCAGAATGAATATCAATAAACACACATTGATTATTACAAGTCAAATACAGGAGAATTACTTCCAGTGTATTTTTAGATTGACTTACATTGGTAAAAGTGAAAGTCATAATGAATATAAATATATTTAAAATTTTTTTGTTGGTTGAGGAAGTGGAAATAAGTATGTAATGGTGAAAAAAAAAAAAAAAACACTGACAACAAAAATGCTTTCATTTTCCAGTTTGTTTAAGCAGTTAACTCCACCTGAAAGTAAGCATCCACTTATCAGAATGCATCTAGAATACTAATAGTAAAAATAATAATATAATAATACCAATATGGTGAATTTGATTCTTAGGCCAGACAATATAGCGAGGCAACTTCCCATTTATTTTATTTATTTACACAGTATTTGAACTTCTTCTCCTAGCTAATATTTTGTTGATTTTACCGCCATACTTATTCGTGCTTCTTGCTAGTCATGTTTTTTGTTGTTGTTTGTTTGTTTTCTGTTTTGTTTTGTATTTTGGAGATGGAGTCTCATTCTGCTGCCCAGGCTGGCATACACTGGCACAATCTCAGTTCACTGCAATCTCTGCCTCCTGGGTCGAAGTGATTCTCATGCTTCAGCCTCCCAAGTAGCTGAGACTACAGGCATGCACCACCATGCCCAGCTAATTTTTGTATTTTTAGTAGAGACGGGGTTTCGCCATTTTGACCAGGCTGGTCTCGAACTCCTGACCTCAGGTGATCTGCCCACCTTGGCCTCACAAAGTACTGGGATTATAGGCACGAGCCACCGTGCCTGACTGTCATGTTTTGCGTATAGTAGTGCTACACCAAAAACAGCCCCTAAATCGCAGTAACTTATAATAAATATAATTACTGTCTCTCATGAATCTATAGGTCTATGTCAGCTGAAGTTTGGATTTACTTCTCATTTTGACATCAGTGGATACCTAGCAACTATCTTATGTTCTTTTCATGGTAGACAGGAGAATCTGCATAATATCAACCAATGATATTAATATCTAAAGTTTTTGAGAAAGTGTTTTTGTAGTTTCTGCTGGTTCTTCATAAGAATAGTAGTTTTTGAGAGTTATCTTAGATGATGAAGTGATTATTGCTTTGAAAGACATATATTTGTAGGAATAATGTGGGGTTTTGAATGAAGATGCATTCCTCAATTCACTTCTTCCATGGATTTAGCATCGTCAAAAAAAATGAGACCGCTGAACCTAATTCAGGATTTACGAATATTTGAGCTACCTAGGATATGCGACTCTTAGTTATAAACTCCTGCGAGTGTGGCCACATGCTATTACTTCTCAATATAATTGCCTGGTTCCCTGTTGTCTGCCTGTTTCGGGGTCAAGAGAATCCTTCCTGTAGTCTTTTAATAGGTAGGGAGGAAGGCAGGAGCAGGCTTATTTTGAGTTCACATTTACCCTGATAGTACCATCCTTTAGATACTCACTTTTGTCTGTAATGTTTTTCGGTAGGTCCTAAATTTTGTCCCCATTTCCAGGTGAGGTCCTTAAAATAAAAGTTTACTTTCATCAGAATTTGAAATGACCTTGAACAAAAGCAGTAAGAGCTCGGCTTACTTTGCTGTCTCCTGAGATAATTCAGTTTTTATTTTTAAATAAAATCAATAGATATAGGTTTCAATAGAAGACACACAGAAATAACAGCCCACCAGCACTAGGCATGAGAAACAAGAAGAAACATGACAATACTATTTATCTATAATTTACATCTGAGGAAGCTGAAATATAAAGTGTTTAAGTAACTTTCTGATGATCACAATCTTCATAAAAATGGCAGCTGGATTTGAACACAAGCCACCTGTCTCTAGAGTCTAGGCCTGGTTGCATAGTCTTTTAATCAATCCTGTAATGCTCATGAAAATTAAACCTGATGTAAGAAGCTTAGGAAGATTGTCATGGATGACCAGACCTTGTTTCAATGGCAGATTGGAGAAAGGAATGACAGAAAGAGGTTAAAGAGATCACTAAACGCTACCAAAACCTATTTGGGGAACAATATATTTTGTTCAGAATGATACTGGGAACGAATGTAATCTCAGTCTTATTTCATCCAAGATAAAAATAAAATTTACAGTGGGAATTTAGTAGCAGGGATGTTACGGTTTTTGAGGGATGATTAGAATCACAAAAATGCAGAAGAAAAATAAGATGAACCTGATAGTAGCCTAACTTGGAATGTGGCCAGGGAGTACTTTTTACTCTTTCATTGCCATTTAAAAAAAATATACTTTGTGTCAATTGGACCAATATATAGTTCTTTTTTATTTTCCTTTTACTTGTTATGAGTTGCTCAATTAATCAGTATTTACAGATAGGCTGAGTGAAATGTGGATATAATTTCTTTGTTTTTCTCTCTAACTTAGACTTCCTACACCAATATGCAACTTTGAAAATTCAATTTTACTTGTCTGTTTGAGAAATTTAGATTTAGACAGGGAACAGAATAATTTTACTCAAGAATGCTAACCACACACTTACACTTCCTTCTACTCTGGTTAATATATATACTACTGAAGGTATCAGTGATGGAGAAACAAACATGAGGCAAGGAAGCTTTCTTCTATGAGAAATAAGTGTGACGTAGTAACTATTTGAACTTGGGGAAATCAAAGTCAAGAGTGGGTAAGAAAATAAAACACCAAATATTTCTTTAACAGTTATATATAGATTTGATGTGTAGCATAAAAATATCTGAGAGAAGCTTCAGATATCACTTCTTCTTACTCTTACATTTACCATAATTCACACACTTCTCAGCTTTCAGCTTTTAAATTATTTATTTCTATGATAAGATTTAGTTTGTGGCCAGGCATGGTGCCTCACGCCTGTAATCCCAGCACTTTGAGAGGCCAAGGCAGACGGATCACCTGAGGTTGGGAGTTCAAGACCAGTCTGATCAACATGGAGAAACCTCATCTCTACTAAAAACACAAAATTAGGCCAGGCGCGGTGGCTCACGACTGTAATCCCAGCACTTTGGGAGTCGGAGGTGGGAGAATCACCTGAGATCAGGAGTTTGAGACCAGCCTGACCAATATGGAGAAACCCCGTCTCTACTAAAAATACAAAAAAAATTAGCCAGGCGTGGTTGCGCATGCTTGTAATCCCAGCTACTTGGGAAGCTGAGGCAGGAGAATTGCTTGAACCTGGGAGGCAGAGGTTGCAGTGAGCCGAGATCATGCCATTGCACTCCAGCCTGGGCAACAGAAGCCAAACTCCATCTCAAAAAAAAAAAAAAGTAAGAAAAAAAGATTTAGTGTGTGGTACCATTTATTCTTAATTTAAGGAATTTTTTTTTTTTTAAATACATTTGGTTTAGACCTCACCAGAATTTTCATGTATACATATTTACACCATATATATTATATGTAATAGATTACACACATATATGTAAAACATACATATATTTACATACAGACATATGAATATAGACATGGTCAGGTCTATATGGTCTTTTCTAGTTTGCACATATTACATATAACATGTCTAATATATACATATATAACATGCCTATGTAATATATACATATATGTAAACTAGAAAAGTAGATGAGTAATACCTTTTTGATAGTATGTGACAAATTTTGTAATTTATAATTTTAACTAAGTCAAATATACAATAAATTGAAAGAATAATTTCTTATTCCTGTATACCCTTTATAAATGACAACAATTTTGAAGAGTTTTTGAAATTTTATTTATTCTTACAATTGATCCATCTATTACCTATCTATCATCTACGTTCTTATTTTTATTTCACTCAAACTGTCATATTTAAGTGGAATAGTACAGTCTCCTACTATTAGTATATTCCTATTTCTCCTTACATTTCTTGTCCTTTCTGCATTTAATAAGTGGTTAATGTGTTGTTTAGTATTACTGTTATATCTTCTTTGTAAATATTTTTAGCATTATAAACATTTCTTCTTTGTTTTATTTAATGTTTATATTTTGACTAAGTTTATTTGGTATCAAGATGGCAACTGCTGCTTTCTTACAATTTCTATTTGCATGGTTATCTTTTTCTCATCCCTTTGTCATTAGTCTTTTAATTACCTTTTATATGCAGAATCTCATAGTGGGAGTTAATATTAGGTGGTCTAGATGGATCAGATAATAATTTGTGGCAAATGCATAAAATTTGTTGACTAAAATTAGGTAACATTTTTGTAATCATATTTGGAAAGTTATTCTAGAGCAGGATATATCAGTCTGTAAACATTTTGTAAGAAAAAATACTTTGATTCATGGTTTGTACCTGTGTGTTTTCTGGGAGAATTTCATGATCACGGTTATTCATATAGTTCAAATGTGCCTAACTCAGTACAAGAGAGTTCCATCATGAAAAACTGAGCTTTCTAATGCTAAGGTGTTTCACATTCATCCAACAGCTGAGCCTCAATGAACACACTGAGCCTTCAAGTTGCAGTACAAAGAAGCTTACACCTCAGATTTTGGTTGTTACGGTAATGTGGTATCCTTCATCTATAATGAAACTATTTCATGACTAAAATCTCTTTGAGTTTTGATATTCTATCAATATTCAAACATTTAAAACAATTGTTTATTAATTCAAAGAAATAATTGAGTTTTGTGTTATGAGCCAATGTGATTTTTTAAATAGGTAAATTAAGACCATTCACATTTATTGATATGAATCAATTGTTTGGTCTCTGTGCTCACCTTATTTTATGTTATATTAATGTTTTAAATTATATATATGTATATCATAGTGTGTAGATACATAATAGTATTGCATGTGTATACTATGTTACTGTGCTTATAGATTACAGTAAATACATATTTCCTGTGTTAATTGGTTACATTTACAGTGTTTATTCTCTATGTGTTATGTCTTGTTTTTGCATTTAAAATATGTTTGGTATTTAGAAATATATATTATTTTGTTATAATGAATCTCTTTGTATTTTTACACTTTGAAGACCACTGTCTTTTTTGTACCTACTGTTTTATTTTTACTTCCTGGTATACCAACTTTAATAGTATGTTTGGACTCTCACCTATTGAAAATTCAAGGGCCATTGGCCTTACTCTAACTTTGTGTTTCTTTTCTATTTCTCCTCCCATGTTTCAAGTCCACTTAAAAAAAAAAAAATGTCAGAATATGTAATGCTCATATGCTGTGATGGTTAATTTTGTGTATCAACTTGACTGGGCTAAGGGATAACCAGATAGCTGGTAATCATTATTTCTGGATATGTCTCTGAGGATGTTTTTGCAATAGATTAGCATTTGAATAAGTGGACTGAGTAAAGTGAATTGCCCTCACCAATGCTCGTGGCATCATCTGATTCATTTAAGTCTTGAATAAAACAAAATGTCAGACAAATGGAAAATTTGCTTCTGTTTGAATTGAAACATTTATCTTCTCCTGCCCTTCAAAATTGGTGCTCCTATTTTCAGGCCTTCAGACTTGAGTTAAATTATACCACTAACTCTCCTCTTTTTGTAGCTTGCAGATAGCAGATTGTGAGAATATTTTCCCACTATAATTGCATGAACCAATTCCTATAACAAATTTCTGTCTCTTCCTACATATATATCAATAGATAGATACAAAATGACTCACAATTATATATAATATACAATATAATATATAAATATATATAATACATTTATATATAATATATAATATATATAATACATTTATATATAATATATAATATATACTATATTATGTATTATACATTTATATATAACATATAAATATATATTACACATTTATATATAATTTCTATTATACATTTATATATGTATATCTATTATACATCTATATGTTATAGATTATACATTTATATATAATATATATCGTCTCTATACTCACCTTATTTTATGTTATATTAATGTTTTAAATTATATACATATACCTATATAATATATATGATTATATAGCTCATCTGTATTTCATTATTTCTCCATCTCTGGAGAACTTTGACTAATACATACATTATTGTTCTGCCGAGGTCTGCACCCTTGCCTTCTTCTCTTTTATGCTATTAAATATATTGAATCTTAGAATTTATTATTATTATTATTATTATTATTTTTTTTTTTTTTTGAGACGGAGTCTTGCTCTGTAGCCCGGGCTGGAGTGCAGTGGCCAGATCTCAGCTCACTGCAAGCTCCGCCAACCGGGTTCACGCCATTCTCCTGCCTCAGCCTCCCGAGTAGCTGGGACTACAGGCGCCCGCCACCTCGCCCGGCTAGTTTTTTGTATTTTTTAGTAGAGACAGGGTTTCACCGTGTCAGCCAGGATGGTCTCGATCTCCTGACCTCGTGATCCACCCGTCTCGGCCTCCCAAAGTGCTGGGATTACAGGCTTGAGCCACCGCGCCCGGCCAGAATTTATTATTTTACTGAACTTTCCCTCGCTATCTCCTTTTTGGATAAAGCTTATCTTCTACTAGAGTCCCCCCAAAAAACATTCATGGGCCATACCTGAATTTTTACCATTTCAGAATGTTTCTTTTGAAGACTTTGTATTTAAAGTGCAATACATAAATCTTTGACATGCACTTTGTTTCCTGAGTTTCTTGAAAATCGTATTACCCCGTTGCTCAATTCTCTATGTTCCATTGGAAAAGTCTAATGACAGCCTAATTTCCATACATTTTTAAGTAACTTAATATTTTTGCTTAGAGTTTCCAGTAATTTTTTTCTCTACCTTACAGTCTATAACTGTTACTAAAATATGTTTCAGGATTGATTTTTTTTTAGTGCAACTTTTCCAGGGTAAATGGTGGAAGACTTCAACAGGTTTAATTAAAGTTTTAAAAATTATTTTTAAAAGATTTGTTGTATTAGAGCTTTATACATTCATTCTGCCAGTCCTGTGAGCCCAAGCCAAGCCATCTCATCCCCTGTGACTTGCACATACACGCCCAGATGGCCTGAAGTAACCGAAGAATCACAAAAGTGAAAATGCCCTGCCCCGCCTTAACTGATGACATTCCACCACAAAAGAAGTGCAAATGGCCGGTCGTTGCCTTAAGTGATGACATTACCTTGAGAAAGTCCTTCTTCTGGCTCATCCTAGCTCAAAAAGCTCCCCCACTGAGCACCTTGTGACTCCGTCTCCTGCCCACTAGAGAACAACCCCCCTTTGACTGTAATTTTCCTTTACTTACGCAAATCCTATGAAATGGCCCCACCCTTATCTCCCTTCGCTGACTCTCTTTTCGGACTCAGCCAGCCTGTACCCAGGTGATTAAAAAGCTTTATCGCTCACACAAAGCTTGTTTGGTGGTCTCTTCACACGGACATGCATGACACATTCAGTTTGTTGTTGTTGTTGTGGTTCTTCTTCTTCTTCAAAATCTCCAATTATATGGATGACGAACTTTCTTAGCTTGTCTTTTGTTTCAACCACTTTTACCTCTGAACTTTTCAATTTATTTATTTCATTTCCATTTCCTGTTGTTGCTTTAGTTTGTCTTGAACGTTTGCTTCATTAGATTTCATTTCAATCTATTTTTGATGCAGAATGTTTGCTCCTTAGTTCAGCTAAATCTGGGTTCTTGTATCACGACCAGAAAAATTAGGCACCTGGACACACTGAAGGGTGAGGAGAGCAGAATTTATTTGGTGAAAAAGAAAAAGAAAGAAAGAAGGAAAAGAAAGAAAAGACACTCAGCAAAGTGAGAGGGAGTCCTGCCAAAAGGTGCCTACCTCACGGATTGAATACCAGGTCACCACACAGGAGCTGAAGAGCCCAGGCTCCTCCCCTCTGCACAAGACACGAACTTCCTGGGTTCCACCCCATCCCCCCAGTGTACATGCAGGTCCCCAGTCCCTTGCGAACATTCATAGACAAGACACTGGGCAGGTTCTCTCATCTGCACAAAAGCATCTGACCTAAACACTTGTGGGCAGCTTGGAGATTCTCCGGGGATTCCCCCTTATTTTCCCCCCGCATCTATCATTTTCACCTAAAAACTTGTAATTTGTTGCTTATTTCTGACATTTTTGTTTCTTTTTGTTTGCTTTTTTAAATCAAATCAAATCTCTTCACATTTATTTCTGCTTTTTTAGTCTTAATTTTGGATATCTGATTTGTAAACCAAAAAGTATCTGAAACAGGTCTCAATTTTGAAGTTTATTTGCCAAGATTAAGGATGTGCCCAGAAGAAATCACAGAATTGCAGAAAGAGTTTGTGGTTTGTGCTCTTCTTCAAAGATGCTTTTGAGGGCTTCAATGCTGAAAGGGAAAAAGTAGACTAGAGGTAAAAGAATGGTATGGTAATCTACATGTTGCAAGAGAAAAGGAGCAGGGAGGGGAATAGTTGATTATGTATTCATCTGGTGCTCAGTAAATTGGCACTTTACATAAGATAAGGTGAACAGAGAGTAGCTACCTGAGGAGATATTTAACCTTTTATCTGTACTTATCTGCTTAGGAACAAAACGAAAGGCAGCTACTTGCATGAGCAGCTTCTTGCATGACTCAGCTTTCATCTTAATTTTTTTCTTTTAGGCATAGTGAATTGTTGTCCTAAGTTTTTATTTTCCTTTCACAGATTCTAGGGAGCTTTGTTTACTACTTTTTAAAATCTTAGAATGCTTACTTTGGATATTTATTTCAAATAGAAGTAATACTACTAATTTCTGCTTTTGTGAAAGTATGTGTGTGCATGTGTGTCTTTGTGTTTGGGGCGTACAATAATCAATGGGTGAAATAGTTTTATTTGCATTTTCTCTTTTTACCATAGATATATACAGAGGATTTTTTAAAATATAAATTTATTAACCTTAGGCATTTTATAGAAAGTGTTTGTATTCATTTTCTAAAACTTCTGTTAAAATTTACCAACAATTTAGTGGATTACAAGAGCAAACATTTTTAATCTTACAGTTTAGTATTTCAGAAGTCTGACGCAAGTCAGATTTTATGAGTTAAAATCAAGGTGTTCACCAGGCTGAGTTCCTTTCTGCCAGCTCTAGGGGAGAATCTGTTTCCTTGCCATTTTCAACTTCTAAAACCACCTGCATTCTTTAGTTATGGCCCCCTCCCTGTATCTTAAGTTCCTCACTGGTGGGTTGAGTGTTTCTCATATCACATCCCTCTTGCTTGCTCTTCTGCTACCCTTTTCCATTTCAAAGGACCCTTCAGACTACATTGGCCTCACCTGGAAAATTCAGTATAATCTCCTTATTTTAAGTTCAGTTGATTTTCAAACAATCCATATGAATCTTCTCTTTTGTCATGTAAAAAAACATGCACAGTTTTCAGGAATTAGGAAATTGAATGTTGGTAACTTTGGGGGCCATTATGCAGTCTACACAGTGTTCTAAATTTCAAAACATCCACCTCTCCCAGTTTAGTAAATTTTATATATTGGAGATGACCTCATCTGTGTTGGCTGTAGTGGTTGAAAGTGAGATGTCAGTGAATCTGGTTTCTACTTCATTTCCGTAGAATATTTATCTATTTGATTTTCCCTTTGTAATATGGTTTAGGTATGTATTCCCTCCAAATATCATGTTGAAATGTGATTCCCAGTGTTGGAGGTGGGGCCTGGTGGCAGGTGATTAGATCATTGGAGCCAGGCCCATATGAACAGTTTAGCACCATCCCCTTGGCAAGAAGTGAGTTCTCACTCAGTTAATTCATGCAAGATCTGTTTGTTAAAAGTCTGGGACCTCCCCACTACTTGCTCCCTTGCTCCTGCTCTTGCCATGTGATGTACATGCTTCTACTTCACCTTCTACCATGATTGTTAGCTTCCTGAAGTCCTTACGAGAAGCAGATGCCGGCATCATGCTTTCTGTACAGTCTGCAGAACTGTGAGCCAGTTAAACCTCTTTTCTTTATAAATTACCCAGTCTCAAGTATGTCTTTATAGCAACACAAAAATGGCCTAATTCACATTGTTTATCTTCTCCTCCAGGGAAATGTTTCTTCATATCTCTTCTAGACCTGTTTTCTTTCAAGATACTTTCCTGTAGTTGGTGCTGTGAACTACCGATCCCAGATTTCAATATTTCAAAATATTGTTTCAGTATTTTGGCATTCATCTAGCTGAAGGCAATAAGGGTAATTTTGTTTGTAATTTGATAAAATACTCCTTTTTACTCCCCACTTTTTCATGGAATCTATTAAGTATCCTTTCCTCAAATATCTACATTTGCTTCTGTACCTAGAGGCTTGCAGTAGTGTAGCAGCACTAATAAAAGTTGGTGTTTATATCTCTATTTACAGAGAATAACATTTTTTGTGACATTCTCTGTTTCCTAGGAATGGTGACATTATGAAATTTTTATGTATGTGTGTGCATTTTACTACTTATGAGTCTTACTACTCATTTTACTACTTATGAGTCTTATTTTGGATATTGGTCTTAATAATTGTTTTTGGAAAGAATATGTGAAAATAATCAGATTCAAGCAACCACCATTATCCTTCAGAGCCAGAGCTCTCTTGTGTATTATTCTTTCTAATACAGGAACTACCATTCTTTCTGATGAAGTGTATAAGCCATGGGTGTCTTTGCTTCATAGTATAATTTTCTAGTAAAGATGGCTTTTAACAGATTTTTTAATGTTTTCTTAGTTACAAACCCTATCATACAGTAACCTTTTATTTCTTTAACTTTTAGGTACTTCTCAAGACATAATGCTAGCTAAACTACAACTAAAATAAAATCATTTAGAAATGTAAATATTAATTTTTTTACAACAAATAAAATTGGTAAAAATAGAATATATTAGAAATGGTAAAAAAAAAAAAAAAAAAGGCAAAACCAAATATGTTAGATAAAAATTCACATTTTCACTTAATCAAAAGATCAGGCCGGGCATGGTGGCTCACATCTGTAATCCCAACACTTTGGGAGGCTGAGGTGGGTAGGTCACCTGATGTCAGGAGTTCTAGACCAGCCTGGCCAACATGGTGAAACCCTGTCTGTACTAAAAATACAAACCCTGTCTGTACTAAAAATACAAATCCTGTCTGTACTAAAAGTATAACAACTGTAGTTGTATACGTAATACCTTCGATCATTTTCTGTTTTCAAAGCTGCTTTCTTATTCTTGTTTATGTTTCTAATATCCTCTTCTTTTCAATATTTAATACACACATATGTGCACACACACATATACACACACTCATTTTGATTCTCTTCTGTAGGTGGTCACATCACATTCATATGTCATGTTATTTTAAATGCTCAAGGGATTTGCTTTCTCTAGTTAATAATATCTAACTGGGGCTGGAAGAGGGGTGAAAGTCTAAACCCTATATTATGTTCTATGAGCTAAAATAACAACATTGCTTTCAAAATTTTTTTATTGAGATCTACCATAGAAATGTGCTTTTCATAATGTAGTTTTTAAATACATATGGCATATAACTACATTAATATTTAAAATGCTTATTGAATGCCTATAAAATACCAGATGCAATCTGACTCACTCAGTATCAGGATTGAACAAAAGCCACAAATATTTCAATCCTCATGCATTTAACATTTTATAACAAATGCATGTGTGTGTATTTGAAAAGCTTAACTTACAAAGAACTTATTAAAAAATACTTACCGTCATTCATTTGATACACCTTGATGTTTTCTTTTTCTTTTTCAATTTTATAACTTTATTTGATGTATCTGACGACCAACGATTAGTTCTCATCCACACTGACTGACTGTAGATTTTTGAAAGCGGTAACAGGTACATAGGTAACCAAAGTATAGAGCTTATTTGGTGAATCTTCATCCTCATTACGTTTTCTGGACAGCCGCACACGGATTCGGTATGGGACATTCCTTACTCCTTTGGCCCAGACAGCTTTGTTGAGTTTAGTATGAATGTGCACATCTGGAGTTCCCATCTCCTTCATGGCAAATTTCCGAATCGCTTTGAGTGCCCGAGGGGCACGCTTCTTGAAGCCCACTCCATGGATGCGCTTGTGAATGCTGACGGTGTATTCTCAGGTCACCACCTCACTGATGGCAGAACGGCCCTTTTTCTTCTCGCCACCCTTCTTTGCGGGAGCCATTCTGCCGGGTCCAAGTTGGAAAGGAAGAGCGCGAGGTATTATGGGAGAAGGAAAGCCCCCACCTTGATGTTTTCAATTCATTCTCATCTTATTTAAATATGCTTATTGTGGCCCATTAAAATATTTTTTGTTACAAATAAGTTTTGTTTAGCAGTCTGACAAATACCTCTTTTTGGTGATAGAGGAAGGGTTTGACCTCTCTCATTTTCCTTACACATGTTTTCCTACAACTCAAAATAATTCCTCATGGTGTCTGCTTAAGGCACTACAACATCTTGAGCCTGCAGTTAGCCATTGTGATTGACAAGTATCCCATATATGGTGCTGAGAGGTAGATTGAGAGTAATGAGAGAGAATGTAGTGAAGCACCTTACTTTATACATTACGGGTCCCTGTTTGTCCATATGAGCATCAGAGCCCTCCCATTTTTGCCCTGTTACAAGGCATCAGTTTTGCTTTCTTGTCCTCAGTAAGCTGATGAGAAGGCAAAGATCCCTCTTGGTCAATTTGCAAAGGAACAAAAACACAAATAATGTAATTTTCCCCGACTATCATCTATGATTTACATATGGTCTCTTGTCTTCTCTCACTCCAAGGCAATGACTCTCCAATGTTGAATCCCATTCCTTCTATTCCTCTGACATGGGCTCCCCGTATATTTGTATGTACTTTTTAGAATTCAGTAGTAGTTGCCAAACCCAGGTCCTTCAATTATACTCCTTCTTTTGTGGGTTCAGAGTAGAAACTGAGAACAAATGTATGTTCCTCATTTTGCTAAAAGCTTGGATGCCAGTTCAAGACTTTAAAGTGTTCTCATTTTATATATCAGCTCACACCCTCTCAAATATTTGAGAAAAGTGGACTTTAATTATAGAAAAATAATATGATTAAAGGAAAAAATAGTTAATACTTGTTTGACCAAAGAAGAGAAACAGGAAGCAAAGATTTATATCTACCTATCAAAATTTTACGTATATTTGTAATTAAGACTATAAGAATATTTTCAAACTGTCGTATAAGGAAGCAGGAAAAAACTTGCATAATCCTGTCATTATGATAATGATCAATTTTTTAAATTTTTGTAAACTACTTTAAAAATGTCAACTAATATATGAAATTTATGCCATTAAAATAATCTATAGAAACAAAATTAATTATATATTAAAATATGCTTTAAATTATGTGATTAAACAAGGCTGACATAGGTATGTAGAAATGATGGTTATAATATTTAAATATGTAAATAAACTTTTCGTGATGCAGTTTAACATATCAATATTCAAATAAATTTTCAACATAAAGTTAGAAGAACATTTAGGGTTTAGAATGTATTTAAATATATGCTGTGTTTTTTTCAAATTTTTAAGTTATTCTAAAAGGTATTGGTGTATCCTGAGATTATGAAGTCTCACAAAAACATATATATATATACACACACACAAATTCATATATATGTGCATATATACAAATACAAACTTATAATGTTTTCATACATTCATATAAAACTGTTATTTGTATATATATAATTACATACTCATGTAATTATGGATATTAATACAAAATATTTCTTTATGGCAGTTTTTGTTATAGATTAGCAGTTATAGATTAAATTGCTATTTTACTTAGTGGTAGACTATTTTTTCAATAAAGTATAAATAAATGTAATTTGTTGGGTTTTGACAAATATAAGTGATGTTTAATACCCACACCAATTAACCTATACAGGCATATCTAGTTTTATTATGCTTTGCAGATATTGTGCTTTTTGCAAACTGAAAGTTGTGGCAACCCTGCATCAAGCAAGCCTATCTATATCATTTTTCCAACAGCACATGCTTGCTTTATGTCTCTGTGTCACATCTGGTAATTCCCACATTTCAGACTTTTGAATTATTTTTATGTCTGTTATGTTGATCTGTGATCAGTGATATTTGACGTTACTAGAATAGTTTTTGGGGAACCATAAACTGCACTTATGTAAGGCGGCAAACTTAATCCTTAAATGTGTGTTTATTTCTCCTGCTACACCAATTGGCTGTTCCCCATCTCTCTCCCTCTTTTCAGGCCTTCCTATTCTCTGAGACATGATGTTAAAATCAGGTCAATTAACAGCCCCACGTTGGTCTCTAAGAGAAAGAAAGAGTTGCATGTCTTTCACTTTAAATTAAAAGCAGGAAATAATAAAGCTTAAAGAGAAAGGTGTGTCAAAATAATTAGGCTTAAAGAGAAAGATGTGTCAAAACCAAGATCAGCTGAAAAGTAGGACACTTAGGCTACACAATTAGCCAAGTTGTGACTGAAAAATAAAAATAAAAAAAATGTTTCTGAACTATCACAAGGAGAGAAAAACCAAACACTGCATGTTTTCACTCATAGGTGGGAATTGAATAATGAGAACACTTGGACACAGGGTGGGGAACATCACACACCAGGGCCTGTTGTGGGGTTGGGGGAAGGAGGAGGGATAGCATTAGGAGAAATACCTAATGTAAATGACGAATTAACAGGTGCAGCACACCAACGTGGCACATGTATACATATGTAACAAACCTGCATGTTGTGCACATGTACCCTAGAACTTAAAGTATAACTTTTTTATAAAAAAGACAAAAAAGTGCTACTCTAGTGAACACACAAACGTGAAAGTGAAGCACCTCTTATTCCTGATATGAAGAAGGTTTTAGTGGTCTGAATAAAAGATGAAACCAGCCACAAAATTCTCTTAAGCCAAGACCTACTGCAGAGGCCTTAACTCTCTTCAATTTTTTAAAAGCTAAGAGAGGTGAGGAGTCTTCAGGAGAAAAGTCAAAAGTTAATAGAGGTCGGTTTACGAAGATTGAGAAAAGAAGTCATTTCCATAACATAAAAAATGCAATGCAAAGCAACAAATGCTGATATAGAAGCTGTCGGAACTTATCAGAAGAGACAGCTAAAATAATTGTTGAATGTGGCTACACTAAAAACCAGATTTTCAGTGTATGAAACAGCTGTATCTTAGAAGATGTCCTCTAAGGACTTACATAACTAGAGACAAGAAGTAAATGCCTGGCTTCAAAGCTTCAAAGGATAGTCTGACTCTCTTGTTAGAAGCTAGTGTATATGTGATGACTTTAAGTTGAAGCCAATGCTTATTTACTATTTGAAAATCCTAGAGCCCTTAATAATTATACTTAGAGCTGGGCATAAGGGCTCACACCAGTAATCCCAACTACTCAGGAGGCTATGGCTGGAAGATTGCTTGAGGCCAGATATTTGAGAGCAACTTGGGCAATATGGTGAGACCTCCTCTCTAAAAACAGATACACAAATAAATGAAAAACTTTGCCACGTGTGGTAGCACGCACCAGCAGCCGCAGCCACTCAGGAGGCTGAGGAAGGAAGATTGTGCACAGGAGTTTCAGGCAACAATGAGTCATGATCATGCCATTGTACTTCCTCCTGGGTGAACTGAGAAAGATTCTAATTATTAAAAACAAAACAAAACAACAACAACAACAACAAAAAAGTTATGCTTAATCTACTCTACCTGTGCTCTATAAATGGAATAACAAAGCCTGGATGACAGCATATTTGTTTACAGCGTGGTTTACTTACTCAATATTTTAAGCCCACTTTAGAGATCTATTGCTCAAAAAAAAATTTTTTTTTCAAAACATTACTGCTCATTAACACTGCACCTAGCCACCCAAGAGTTCTGTTGGAGATGTACCCGGATATTAATTTTGTTTTCATGCCTGCTAACACAACATGCATTTTGCAGTCCATGGATTAAGGAGTAATTATTGACTTTTGAGTCTTATTATTTTTAATCCCAGCTACACAGCCCCCTGAGTGGCTGGGATTACTGACGTGAACCATTAGGCCCAGCTCTAAGCATAATTATTATGTGTCCTAGGATTTTCAAATAGTAAATAAGCATTGGCTTCAACTTAAAGTCACCAATCTTATTTTTAAATTTCTCCATGGTTCAAGAAGTAATTTTTGACTTTTGAATCTTTTATTTTGAAAATATACATTTTATTGATGCTACAGCTACTGCAGAAAGTGATTTTTTTTTTCTGACGGATCTGGGTTACATAATTTGAAAATCTTCTGGAATTGGATTCATCATTCTGGATGACATTAAGAACATTTGTGATTCATGAGAAAAGGTCAAAATATTAATATTAGGGTAGGTGCAGTGGCTCACACCTGTAATCCCAGCACTTTGGGAAGCTGAGGTCAAGAGATCAAGAGATCGCCAAGTCAAGAGATCGACACCATCCTGACCAAAATGTTGAAACACCATCTCTACTAAAAATACAAAAATTAGCTAGGTGTAGTGGCCTGCACCTGTAATCCCAGCTACTTGGGAGGCTTAGGCAGAAGAATCTCTTGAACCCGGGAGGCAGAGGTTGTAGTGAGTCGAGATCATGCCAGTACACTCCAGCCTGAGTGACAAGAGTGAAATTCCATCTGAATATATATATATATATATATATATATATATATATACACACACACACATGAGTTTTTATATATATTAACACGAGTTTGGCACAATTTAATTCCAACCCTCACTGATAACTTTGAGGAGTTCAAGACTTCAGTGGAGGAAGTAATTGCAGATCTAGTGGAAATAGCAAGAGAAGTAGAATTATAAATGAAGCCTGAAGACTTGACTAAATTCCTGCAATCTTATGATCAAACTTTGACAGAGGAAGAGTTGATTTTTATGGGTGGCCAAAGAAAATGGTTCCTAGAGATAGAATCTACTCCTGATGAAGATGCTGTGAACACTATTAAAATGACAACAAAAGATTTACAATATTACATAACTCAGTTGATAAAGTAGAATTTGAGAGGATCAATTCAAATTTCGACTGTGAGTAAAATGCTTTCAAACAGCATCCCATGCTACAGAGAAATCTTTAAAAAAGGAAGAGTTAATCGGTGAGGCAAACTTTATTTATTTATTTATTTTTAATTTTTAAAAATTGTGGGCGGATGCACTCACACCTGTAATTCCAGCAATTTGGGAGGCCAAAACGAGTGGATCACCTGTTGTCTGGAGCTCCAGACTAGCCTGGCCAACACGGTGAAAGCTCGTCTTTACTGAAAAAAAAAGAAAAAGACAAAATTGGCCACATGTATTGGCAAGCATGTAATCCCAGCCACTCAAGAGGCTGAGGAAGAATGCTTGAAACCGGGAGGTTGCAGTGAGCTGAGATCTCGCCATTGCACTCCAGCCTGGGCGACGAGTGAAATTCCATCTCGAAAATAAAAAGAATTGCCACACCACCCCAGCTATTAGCAATCACCACTCTGGTAAGTCAGCAGCCACCAACATCTAGGCAACACATTCCACCAGTAAAAAGATTATGAGGCTTGAAGGCTCAGAAGATTGTTAGCATTTTTTAGCAATAAAGTATTTTTAATTGTTATGTACATTGTTTTTAGACAGAATTCTAGTTCACACTTAATAGACTAAAGTATAGTGTAAATATAACTTTTACATCCACTGGGAAACCAAAATATTCTTGTCACTTGGTTTATTGTGACCTTCCCTTTATTGAGTGCTCTGGAACCAAACCTGCAATATCTCCAAGTATGCCTGTAGAACATTTTCATCACTGAAGTATGCTCCTCAGGTCCTGGTTCCATAAGTTCACATTCCTCAGCTTCCCAGTATAAAACATTATTTTGCCACTATCAGTTATTTCTCCCTGTCTAGAGCTTAATCTAAATGAAACCCTGAAATATACACGATTTTGTAAGTCTTTCACTTGACACAAAGTTTTTGAAATTCATTTGTATTATTGCAAGCATCAATGTTTGTCTTTTTTATTGCTGAATAGGAATTATGTAAAGGTCAATGTTTCTTTACCCATTACCTGTAAATGAACATTAATGTTGCTTTTCATTTTTAATTACTATAAGTGGAGCTTCCGTGAATATTCTTTTGGGAATATTCCTGTGTCGTGTGTTCTGTGATTTGGAATTAATGGGTCATATCATAGATCTTGCTTAACTTTATAAAAAACTCCCAAACTGTGTTCCTAAGTGACTGTAACATTTTATACTCACAGCAGGAATGTGAGATCCAACTGTTTCACATACTTGCTAACATTTGATTCTATCAGTCTTTAGTTTTGGTCATTAAAGGGAGTATAAAGTAATTTTGCTTGGCAGTTATGTTCATTTCTTTGATGACTAATGATTTTTGGAATTCTTTCATGTGATTCAAAAGTCTTAAATACATTTTTTAAATTATGTGATCAATTTTTCTTTCATATTTAATGATTTTGGTGTCTTATCTAAGAAGTCTTTACCTACTTAGGGTCACAAAGTAATCTTAGTTTTCTAAAACTTTGTAGATTGAATCTTTATGTTTACTCTAATTATTCATTTCTGTTTAATTTTTGTGTATCATTTGAGGTAGGATTATAGAGTCATTTTCCCTCAGAAATATCCAGTTGTTTCAGTAGCATTTATTGGAAACATAAGCCTTTTCCCAATTAATTTTTTATCAAAATTAATTGCTTATATACGTTTGTATCTGTTTCTGGACTTTTTTTCTGTCCCATTTATTGATTTGTCTTCCCATATACTCTCAAAATTACTGTATATTTATAGTAATGAAAGTGTTAAATTTAAGTAGTATAAATCTGTGGTATTGATTCTTTATATTTTTCACATGTATATTGGAATGAACTTGTCCATTTATACAATAAAAGTGTGATGGATTATTTGTAGTAATTATTGAATTTACATATTATTTTGGAAGAATTTATATATTAATGATATTTAATCTTTAATGATTTGATCTATCACTACATTTATTCAGATCTTTGATCTCTCTCTGCTTTATAATTTTTATTATAGTGGGGATATCATATTTGTTGCAAATATATTTCAAATTTGAAGTTACTATGAATGGTATTTAAAAAATGGTTATTTTCAGTAAACGTTTCTAGTATACTTATGACTATATACATACACTGATATATATATACATTTATATATGCGCTTATATATACACACTAATATATATATATATATATACACACAGAGAGAGAGAGAGTTATTGTGGTTTTGAGATGGTCTCACTCTATCACTCAGGGTGGAGTGCAGTGGCATGAACTCAGCTTACTATAGCCTTGACCTCCCCAGACTCAGGTGATTCTTTACTTCAGCCTCCAGAGTAGCTGGGACCACAGAAGCACACCACGTCACCTGGCTAAGTTTTGTATTTTTTATAGAGATGAGGTTTTGCACGTTGCCCAGGCTGGTCTCAAACTCCTGGGCTCAAGTGAACTGCCTGCCTCAGCCTCCCAAAGTACAGATGTTACAAGTGTGAGCCACCACACCCAGCTTATAATATATTTTTATATTTGAGTCTATAACCTTGCTAAATTCCTTTATTCATATTTTTTGGTTGTTTTGTGATGAACTAGTATTTTATATAAAACAGTCATTCTTTTTTTTTTAAAAAAAAAATTTCTTCTTCCATTTTGATCTGAATTAATAGTTTTCTTTCCCTCTTGCATTATCTATGAATTCTAGCACACTGTCAAACAAAAGTAGCAGGAGGAGATACTCTTATTTCCATATTTGGGAATTTGTAGTCCATCAAATATAATTTTAGCTATAAGTTTTTCATGGATGTCTTTTATCATATCGATGACACTCTTTTCTATACCTAGGTCTTGACTGGGTTTTAAATTTTGCCAAATGCTTTTTGTGCATCTATGAAGAGTACCATATAGACTTTATTCTATATTTCGTTGATGTAGTACATTTTACTGATTGATTTCTGAATGTTGTACAGACCATTATAAGTCATTTACACATGTCAACTCATACAATTCCCATAACATATCAGTGAGAAAGGTACCATTAATTTACTCAAGGTCATGGAGATAATAATTTATCAAAATAATATTTAACAGTGGAAGGTCAACACCTGAATTTATGCTCTTAACTACTGTATTTAACAATAATCTTTTAGAATCTGTTACATGTAGGCAATTATTTATACAATAGAAAATAAATGTAATAAAACCTACATTACAAATAAACTTATACAAGGATTTCAGAAATCTAAAATGATACAACTGCATACTCTTTCTAAACTTTTTTCTAAGTTTGAGTATTTGTTTGTCTTAGACACTAAGATGTCTAAGTTCTATTGTTTTCTTAAGCAGAAAATAACAAGTGTGTCTTCTTGGCAGAGGTCCTCCTTCCTGTCAATTTCATTCGGTTTAATGATGAGAAAAACACAAAAATATTTAAAGACTCATTGTTGACTTTCCAAGCCCTTAAACATGCGAGCACATTTTTAAAACTAATGATGATTTTTTTTTCAACATGGAAACTTACAGATTTTAACAGGTCAGCCCTTTCGAGGACTTTCATTGAATTCTCTAGTTCCTCAAGCCAGTTATCTACTATAGTATATGAACATACTTTTTTTCTTTGATAGTAATAGTATCAAAAATACCAGAATATTATATTACAGAAAATTTAAAATCAAAGTGAATAACTACATTCGAATTTTCATACTAAATAAAATCATTATTGAAGTTTTTTTCCTACATCATTATCACCTTATATGGAATCTTAATTGAATTAGGATGCAGTTATTTAATTTTTTTTCCCCCTAGGACAATAGAAGATACTGATTTCTATGATGAATAACACTTTCCTTTGTATAGAATTTTGTTAGTTCAAAATATAATAATAGGCATTATTTTACTTGATCTCCAAATTAAAAAAAAATTGGCATATTAAATAGGGAAATTATCCCTATAATAAGCTTCATGCTTCTTTCATTAGTTACATTTCAATAGCATCTGGCTTCTGCTGATGTTGAGACATTTATTACGCTACTGACTTCCCTTCTTGAGTAATTTTTGTTAACCCTTAACCCCTAAGGGTGAAATACAAATCAGCTGCTATCTGTATATCACTATGTGCCGGTTTCAATTTCTTTAAGAACTTTTTTTTTTCAGAGGTCATCGTTTAAAAGGTGACATAAAGCTGAAACTGGGTATGCCCTCCCTGTGGTGAAAGCTTTGATCCCCTGCTGATTTCTGCTATAGCTTCGGTGCCAAACACCACAGGAAGCCCCTTGTGTTGAGGCACTTTACCGGTATCAATCTGTGATATAACACTTCAGTGTTGAGAGACAGGACTAGCTAGATTTCCTAGGCTGATTAAGAATTCCTAAGCCTAGCTGGTGAAGGTGATCGCACCCACCTTTAAACACGGCTCAGCTCAGCTCACACCCAACCTATCAGGTAGCAAAGAGGGTTACCTAAAATACAAATTAGGCTAAAAGCAGGAGGTAAAGAAATAGTCAAATCATATATCGCCTGAGAGCTCAGGGGGAGGGACAATGATCAGGATATAAATCCAGCCATTCAAGCAGGGAGCGGCAACCCTTTGGGTCCCCTCCCGTTGTATGGGAGCTCTGTTTTCACTCTATTAAATCTTGCAACTGCACTCTATTCTGGTCCCTGTTTGCTCCAGCTGGAGCTGAGTTTTCACTGCCATCCACTGCTGCTGAGCAGCACCATGGCAGACCCGCCACTGACTTACCCCTCCGGATCAGGCAGGGTGTTCCCTGCCCTTTTGATCCAGTGAGGCACCCATCGCCACTCCCAGTTGGGCTAGAGGCTTACCATTGTTCCTGCGCGGCTAAGTCCTCCGGTTCATCCTAATGGAGCTGACCACTAGTCGCTGGGTTCCACGGTTCTCTTCCATGACTCACAGCTTCTAATAGAGCTATATCACTCACCCCATGGCCTAAGGTTCCATTCCTTGGACTCCAGGAGGCCAAGAACCTCGGGTCAGAGAATAAAAGGCTTGCCGCCATCTTGATGTCTGCCACCATCTTGGGAGCTGCAACAGCAAAGACCCACCCGGTAACAGTGTTGTGGCTAGGACATTTCTCTCCCCCGTGTGGAGCTTCATGTCAAGCTCCATAAGGGCTTTCACAAAAAAAGCTCTAAGTGACTTGTAATTTTGACTGATTGGTATGTAGCCATATATGAATGTGGTTGAACACAGAAGGAAACCATCAATATCCACATTTCTCTGCGCTGAAACATTTTTTTTCACTAACTCAGCTCTGGTGTTTGCCTTTAGTCACCATCTCATATCATGACATTTTCTAAGATGAGTTTACCTCTGGCGTGACACTTGTCCTTCTTTCCTAGAATGACCTCATATGGGTCTACTTCACATATGCTTAAAATGTTTCTAAAACTTTTGGTTGCATGAAGGAAAAAATGCTTACTTTTACTTGGAGATATTGGTGAGGGTTTCATAGAGAAAATGAAAAATAGCTCCATCTGAATAGTGTACCAGAATCTCACAGCAATCAAAAGTGGTGAATCCTGGCAGGAATGCAAAATAGTACAGCTATAGAAGACGGGCAGTTTCTTACAAAACTAAAACCTACTTTTATCATATGATCTAACAAGAGTGCCCCGTGGTGTTTATCCAAATGAGTTGGATAGTTATATCCATACAAAAGCCTGCATACAAATATTTATAACAGTTCTATTTATAACTGCCTAAACTTGGAAGCAACTAAGCTGACCTTCAGTAGGTGAATAGATTTAAAAAAACAAACTATGGAATATTTTGCAGTGCAAAGAAGAAATAAGCTATCAAGCTATGTAAAGTCACAGAGGAATCTTGCCTATATATTACTAAGTGAAAGAAAGCAACCTGAAAAGGCTGTCTACTATATGATTCTCACTATATGGCATTCCAGAAAAGACAAGAGTATAGACAGTGAAAATATCATAGTTTCCAAGTGTTGGAGAGAGGGAGAGATGAATAGGTAGGACACGGAAGATTTTTAGGCCAGCGAAACTATTCTGTGTAATACTATAGTGGTGAATACATGTCATTAATACATTTGTCAAACTCTCTCTCTCTCTATATATATATATAATATATATATATACTCTATACACTATATATATTCTATGTGTGTGTGTATATACTATATATACTCTCTCTCTCTCTCTCTCTCTCTCTATATATATATATATATATATATGTGCAGCCTCCCAAAGTGCTGGGATTACAGGCATGAGCCTGTATACACATACTGGCCAGGCGAGGTGACTCATGCCTGTAATCCCAGCACTTTGGGAGGCTGAGGTAGGTGGATCACCTGAGGTCGGGAGTTCGAGACCAGCCTGACAAACATGGAGAAACCCCGTCTTTACTAAAAATACAAAATTAGCCGGGCGTGATGGTGCATACCTGTAATCTCAGCTACTCGGGAGGCTGAGGCAGGAGAATTGCTTGAACCTGGGAGGAGGAGGTTGTAGTGAGCCAAGATCATGCCGTTGCACTCCAGCCTGGCTGACAAGAGGGAAACTTGTAATCCTAGCTACTCAGGAGGCTGAGACAGGAGAATGGCATGAACCCGGGAGGCAGAGGTTGCAATGAGCTGAAATCGCACCATTGCACTCCAGCCTGGGCGATAGTGCGAGACTTTGTCTCAAGTGTGTGTGTGTATGTGTGTGTATATATATTTATATATGTATATAATTTATTTATTTTTATATAGATATGTATGTATATATTGCATATATACGAAGAGTAAGACCTAATGTAAATTATAGACTCTGGGTGATAATAATGTGTCAATATAGGTTCATCAGTTGTAACAAATGTACCACTTTGGTGTGGGATGTTGGTAGAGGGGGAGGCTATTATGTGTGGGCCAAGAGATATGTGAAAATTCTCTACACTGTCTGCTCAATTTCACTGTGAACTTAAAACAGCTCCAAAAAAGAAATTAAATTTTTAAAAAATAATAAAATTATTTTGGCCAGAGAAAATATTGTATCCGAATCAAATACCCACTGATGGGTGGACAAGTCTGTGAGGTTTCTGACATATCAAACTGTGAGAAATACATATAATCACTGGAAATGTAACAAAGTAGACAAAATTATTTTTGTCAGGTATTTTGTAGAATTTAATGCTCTGCATATTAGGATAAAATTCATAAAATTGCCAAAATCCAACTTTTTAAGCCAAAAGAATACTGTTAACTTTGTATGTCTTAAGCTAATATTGAAAAATGAATGCTGATCCATGGTTTCTATAGAAGGCTGAGATGCCAGTGCAGTTTTTCTTGGTTGGTGGTCAATAAAATGATTTAAAGAAGGGTGAGTCCTGTGGGCAGTTTGTTTATTAAGAAGAGTATGGAAGACTAACTAGGCCCAGTGGAGAAATGCTTGTGACACAAAAGAAAGGGGAACGGATTGGACAATGGTACCAGGAGTCCACCTCCTTAGCATATGTTTTCTGTTATAATTACATATTCAAGAAGTATTTACAGAATATTTTACTGAAGAGGCATTCACTTACACACTGGGATGACTAGATGTCGCAACTGAGAACTATGCACAATCAGGAATACTAAAAAGAGCTTGGGAAACCAGAGAGAAAAAAGAACTCTAAATTTTTGAATTCTAAGAATCAGACAGGTATGAACTGGAAATCATGGAGGATCTTGAGCACCATCTAGGAAGACAGGCGGTTCTCTAGAAGCATGAGAGATTCCTAAGTGAGATCTGTTTTACACTTTAGAAGTAATTTTGTCTGTGGTGTAATAAACTTATTAGGTGTGCATGTAAAAGAAAGCAGTGACAATTGAGCCAAATTCAATAAGCCAGCCAAGAAATGATGGATATTGAGCCAAACGGTAGTAATAGAAATCAATAACTGCAGGAAATTTGAGAAGTTTTAGTATAAATTCGTAGTATGATGGGTCTCTCACTAAGGTTTCCTTTGGCTATTGTATGTGTATGTCCACTGCTTGACCTCTAAGGCTAGGTTGCACGCCAAAGCTATGGTGCCCAAATCAAAGAGCAGGTGTCTCTGAGAACCCAAATATTCTGGAGAGCACCTGAGAACCTCCCAAGGAAAAGAGTCTCATTGCTCCAGCATAGCAGAAACAGAGCTAGCAAATTAGCTTAAAAGCAGTTTTTTTTTTCCGAGGGGGAGGAGGGTGGAGGCGGTGACACAAATCCCCAAAGTTGTCCTGCTGCTGTCGAGGAATATCCTGTATGTAAGTCCTAATAAACACGTCTCATCATCATTGGACAAGCTTGACTTGTCCAAGTCATTCTTTTGTCTCTTGGCTCCGTCCCAGGCTGTGGGAATTTTTTTTTTCTATACAAATATTGGTTTTTCTCACAACAAAAGTATTTGGTAAAAACAACCAGTTTTAAACAAAAACAAAAACAAAAACACAGATTAAACAAACCTCAGTGGATAGTTTAAATGTAGCGAATGGGGGAAAAAGAAGACACAAAGAAGACTATGAAGTTCTTTGTGGGGATATTGGAGAAATATTGTTGCCACTCCTTGAGCAAAAGAAACAAAGATTCAAAAAAGAAGCACATTTTCAAACTAAAATCATTTTATTTATTAAATCAACAAACCATGCAAAATATGAATGCAAAGTGCAGGGTATTTGATGGTTAATATGAGTTTACACCATGGACAATAGAAAGGCAGGGATTTTTAAAGCAGTGGAATAAAATAATAAAGTGAGTAATACATACACCCCACGGATGGAACACAGTGGTATTTGAAATAAAATAGATGCAGCAATGAACTTGGAAACATTTGTTGTCAGGTAATGGGGGAAATGGATTTGGAAGAGCTACACTATTTGAATTCCTCACATTCCTGCTCGGAACCATGGGTAGTGGAACTTGATCTTGGACTGGAGCAGTGAGGGCCACCCCTTGGAGTAAAGACATAAATAAATGTTCTTGAGAGCTAATTATTCCCAGGAGGGGGGAACATCTCTTACCCAGAAGATATGGCCCTGGTACATACCTGCCCTCAATATATTCTGTTCATTTTATACAACATCTGGGAGCATATCAAGACAAGGCATAACAAAACTGGAATGGGATTTGCAAATCATAATCATAATAAATAAAATGAGAATCACCAAATGTTACAGAAAAATTTCATAATGAGACCAAGGCAACAAATTTAATATAATTAAACAGAATGTAGATAATAAATAGAAGACCTTAGAATGAATATAATAAAAAGCTTCAAAGAGTTGACTTTGAATATTTCATCTGTAAAAAGAATTGACAAATGAACTTGGAGGTTGAATTTTTATCTTCAAACTAATGTAGATTTTTGTTGGATAAAGCATATTGTGTAATTTTAAAACAAGGTCTTCTTTTAATGGAGAAAACTTACAAATAAAGTAGTTGTTTTTGCCTCATAGTTTCTTCACGGTGACTTTTCTTTTCAAGAAGAGCATGCCTAAATATTTTCAAAATAATGCTGATTGTATAAGAGAAAGAAATAGATCTTCTCTGCAATACAATATCAAGACATTCACAATTTTCTTGACTTTGAGCTTTTGCTTTAAGACTATATGTGCTTAGTTTAAACAAGCAAAACCTTGTAATTCGTGCAATTGATTTTTTGTGTGAAAATTACCCAAAGGTATAAGAAAGGAATATTAAGTTTTATAATGGCATCTAAAGTCCTTCTTGGCTACTTCAGTATACAGAGTTCACATTTTAACTTGTATTTCTGAATATGATTATGGTATTAATTTCCCTTTTGCTGTGCGTGAGTTCTTTGAGGTTAGGCATCATTTTTTCATTTGTGTTTTGTTCACGGAAATTGTGCATGGGACCTACCAAACAATAGACATTCAGACAATGTCTTATGAATGAATGAAAAAATGATTATTTACAAACTTGCTTAAAATATTTTCTTTTTCGTCAACAATTCAATATCTTCTACAAATGAGTCTTTAAAAGAGTAATTATCTTACTGTGTTACTTTGTGACTTGAAGCAATTTTTTAAATAAACAGTGTTATAAACTAGCTGTAAAGTTAGCTCCAACTGGAAAGTATGTAGGAAGTAGGCTACTTCAACATTTAAAAAACAATATAGACAAAAGTGACCTCTTTTGGCCTGGTGTGGTGGCTCACGCCTGTAATCCCAGCACTTTGGGAGGCCAAGGCAGGCAGATCACCTAAGGTGAGGAGTTTGAGAACAGCTGACCAACACGATGAAACCCCATCTCTACTAAAAATACAAAATTAGCTGGGCGTGGTGGCACGTGCTTATAGCCCCAGCTGCTCAGGCGGCTCACACAGGAGAATCACGTGAACCCTGGAGGCAGAGGTTGCAGTGAGCCGAAATTGCACCACTGCACTCCAGCCTGGGAGACACAGCAACACTCTGACTCAAAAAAAAAAAAAAAAAAAAAAAAAAACCCTCTTTCTTACATCTTACTCGTCCTTGTCCAGTTTCTTTCACATATGTGATTTCCGAAAGATTGTTCCTTTGAAATTATTAGGAGATTGTCTGACATCTAGTGGGCACTCACTAAATGCTTGTTAAATTATGTTGTGAAAGGACAAGAGAAGGAAAGGAGGGCAATGGCAGCTGAGAGTGTAACACAACTAAAAATACCCAAAATTATAGCTCAGATAGGAAGCAGGGGATGGCATCTTAGAAGCTTCATGAGGCATTCTAGAAGAGGAGGAGTCTTTTGAATTTTTCAAACTAAGAGGAGATTCAGAATAATACACAGTGATCAAAATATGCACATACATTTTAAGAATAGCAAAATTTAATAAAAATATAGTTAGGATTACATTGGTAGATAATTATAATTTGTACCATACGCATATAAGTTAATGACAATATAAAAGATACATTGTGAAGTTTTAGTCTGACTAGAATGCATTTTGTATTTTATGGACAGTAATTGAGTTAGCAATTCTTTGCTTATTTAGAGGCTGAAAATAAGAATAGTCACATTATAAAAGGAATCAGTAAAAATAATAGCTGAATAAAGAAATAAACATTTCACTTAGAACATACTAGGTCAGGTGTAACTAGATCATGAAAGGCTTTAACTTAGAATATGCTGCATACTATTTGAAATAGAAAGCACTCTTTGTGTTTTTAAAAAATATTTCCTATGCTTCTTTAAAAGTGATGGATATAACTTGACACGTTTGTGCATTTTTAGTATTTACAGTGGCATTTTTAATGAAAGGTGGTGAGTACTCCATTTCTCTTTCTTGAATTTTACATGCCAACATTATTCAAATTAAAGTCCTTTATAAAAGATAAGCCGATGTGTATACTCAATGTGTCTTCATTACTCAGACTCACTGTCTATCCATTCATTTTTGGCCTGAGATCAGGTACAGGCACAAATACGATAAGAAGGTGGCTCTCGCCGAGAGGAGAGAGCTTGTGTTCAGCTATTGGTGTGGTGCCACTGTGTAAGCTGCCAAGCACAAGCACAATTTTACTGGACACCTGTGTTCTCCTGAAAGAATCTGACCTAGTTGTGATGTGGCCCAGTGCCATAAAGGCAGATGGAATTTCAGAGGCTTAAAATAAAACATATAAATCAGCTTTCATATGGAATTGATCTCCCTTGAAAATAATACCAACATTCATGTAAATCAGTTTGAACAGAGGATGCATGCCCTTTTAAAGTTGTCATTTACTAAAATTCAATCATTAGAATTTGTATCAAGTTTTGGGTTATGTAATTTTAAATGTTAGCCCAATGTTATATGATAATTTCAAAATGATATTAAGGAATCACCTGGTTTTCCTATATTAAAGAAAAAAAAAAAAAAAAAAGAAGCAGCACAGAGTTTAGATGCCAAGGAAAGGAAAATGTAAAAAGTCTAATTTGGCTATTTTAACATAAAAAGGAAAATGAAACTTTGTTTAGAAGATGAACTTAGCAATATAATCAATACTGATTCTTTATACTCCCCTTTTGCTGTTTATTTTTAAACTTCGTTCAAGTTGCTGCAGAATCAGCATAAATCTGTATTGATGGTATTTTTTCCTAGCACCTCTAATCACATAAGTGTATAAGCTAAAGAATGATATGTAGTTTTGACTGAAAATAGAGACCAACCAAAGAGAAAAAGATATGAATGAGGCCAAGCACAGCAACATTTTCCAAAGTCCGCTGTACTTTACTGGATAGTACTTGAAAAAAAAAGTCACCTCATTATTTGATCCTTAATCTAGACATTTAAAAGGATTAACAAGTTATTTTATACTCTTGTCCAAACACATGCATATTCATATTATTCAAATTAAGAGACTATTCTTTATTTATAGCACCAACTTGTTGCTTGGTGCTGGAAACCAGGCACTTTGCTAGCTGCAGCGTGCATAAAGCTGAATGAGATGGTTCCCCATTTCAAGGAGTTTGCTGAGGAGTGTTCCAGCATTAGTAAAGTTGTGTCCTACAGAATCACAGGGGACAATGCGTGAGTGATGTTGGAAACTCACTGATGGCTTCACAAAGAAGAAGCTGGACTATCTAAAACTTTGAAGGGCGAGTTGGGTGTTAGAAGTGGATAAATGTGGAAAGATAGTTCAGGCTGCAGGGGTGATACTTTAAAAGGAAGGAAGGAACAGTGAGGATTTCTTTTTTCATCAAAGATTTTCATCTAGGGAAGTAACATACTTATTTATTATGTTATTTAGCCCTTAGTGTCCTCTAGGGCAGAAAAGGAAACTGATTCAAAAACAGGACAATTTATTTATCCTCTACCACCACTCCTTTTCAGAATCTTTCTACCAGCCACTTAGTCATTTAAATTAAACCACAACAAACAACTTTCTTCTTTCTTCTTTCTCATTTTCTATGTGTAGACAAAGCTTTCACCTGGGTTCTCTCTTCTCTATATCTGCTTCTAATAGGAGGCAGCACTGCCCAGGGGTGACATATTCTGTGTATGAAGTCACATATCCAGGTACTTGGATGCCAGCTCTACCTTTCACTGCCTCTTGCACATTTGACGTATTTTCAATTAATCATACGAAATCATATTTTTCAGGTCCGATTGCAATGGTTAATTTTATTTGTCTACTTGGCGAGGGTATGGCGCCCAGTTTTTTGGTCAAACACCAGATGTTGCCATGAAGGAGTTTTTTTTTTTTTTCCCCCCTCATGTGATTAACAATTATGATCAGTAGACTTCGAGTAAAGCAGATTATCCTCCGTAAGGAGAACCCCAATAAGTTGAAAGCCTTAGGAGAAAAGCCTTAGGAGAAAAACTGAAGCTTCTTAGAGAAATAATTCTGCATCAGGATAGTAACAAAGAAATCCTGCCTGAGTTTCCAAACTGCTGCCCGCCTTGGAGATTTCTGACCTGCCAGCCACCATAATCATGTGAAGCAAACAATTCCTTAAAATAATTTCTCTCTCTCGCTACACACACACACACAAGACACACACACACACACACACACACACACACACACACACGTGCAGCTGACCCTCCAATATTATAGGCTTTATTTTCTTCTGTCTTTGCAATCCCTGAGATAGCAAAACCAACCACCCCTTTTCCTCTTTCTCCTCAATCTCAATACTCAAAGATGAAGAGGATGAAGATCTTTATGATGATCCACTTATACTTAATGAATAGTAGATGTATTTCTGCTTTCTGATTTTCTTTCTTTTCTTTTCTTTTTTCTTTTTTTTTGGATAGAGTCTCACTCTGTCACCAGACTGGAGTGCAGTGGCACCATCCTAGCTCACTGCAACCTCCACCTCCTGGGTTCAAGCGATTCTCCTGCCTCAGCCACCCAAGTAGCTGGGACTACAGGCGCGCACCACCACGCCCAACTAATTTTTGTGTTTTTAGTAGAGATGGGGTTTCACGATGTTGATCAGATGGTCTCGATCTCTTGAACTCTTGATCCGCCCGCCTCAGCCTCCCAAAGTGCTGGGATTACAGGTGTGAGCCTCCGATTATTTTCTTAATAACACTTTATTTCCTCAAGCTTACTTTATTTGTAAGAATACAGTATATAATACATATAACCTACAAAATATGTGTTAATTGACCATTTATCTTATTGGTAAGCCTCTCAGTCAACAGTAGGCATTTATTTATTAGTTACATTTTTGAGGTGTCCAGAGTTATATGCAGATTTTTATTGTACAGGGTGACAGTGCCCCTAACTTTTGTATTGTTCAAGAGTCCACAGCAAACTAACACAGGAACAGAAAACCAAACACCGCATATTCTCCCTCATAAGTGGGAGTTGAAAAATGAGAACACATGGACACAGGGAGGGGAACATCATACACTGGGACCTGTTGGGGGTAGCAGGAAAGGGTAGGGAGAGTATTAGGACAAATACCTAATGCATGCATGGTTTAAAACCTAGACGACGGTTTGATAGGTGCAGCAAACCACCATGGCGCATGTATATCTATGTAACAAATGTGTACGTTCTACATATGTATCCCAGAACTTAAAGTTAAAAAAAAAAAAGGCAACTGTGTATTAGAAAGAAAAAGAGAGATAGAGGTAGAGAGAGAGAGAGAGAAAGAAATATCTTTTTTCATATATAAAATAATATGTATATTATATACTTAATATAAAATTATATAGAGAGAAATAGAATATGTATAATAAATAGAACATGATTCTGTTTCTCTTGAGAACCTATACACAAATTTAACTTACGGGGCTATTTTTGGTATTACATCAAAACAATTCATGCAAAGCTCTTATGATACAAGGCACTAAATAAGTTGAGATAATATTTTGTGTTTTATTATTAAAGTATCACTCTGCTACCTTTGTTCTTTGGACTAGATAGTTGTAACATCTTATTGAAAATGTCTCTGGATTACAGTGCTTTCCCCCTGCAATTTGTTCCCCATACAGCTGCTAGGATGCCCTTCCTATGGGTTAAAGCCCCAAAAATGATAATATCAATAATAATTTCAGAAGTCATTGCTAAAATTTGGGTAGATTTAGAGTATCTTTTTATCATATAAATTTTGTTGTTTTATTTAAACCTATAAACCTCATACAAGGTATATTGTACATATTTAGCTCAATATTTAACATATGGAAACCAAAGTCTTATAGCTGTCAAATAATTTGAGCAAGGTCAAACCATTACTAGAGTAGAAGCAGGATTCAAACCAAGTTCTGCCTCTCTCAGTAGAGAGGCACACTTCATCCGTACTTCAATGCTGCACTTTCAAATGTAACATCTAAAAATGTTCTCCAGCTAGCCTACCTGCCCCATACCTTTCACCGTTTTTTCTTCTCTAATAATACTTTTCTCACTTTGCCTGAATAATCCACCCCTTTCAGATCACTGTCTTTGTGCCTCATCCTTCTTCCCATAATATCCTCTCTCCTACCTGGTGTACCTGGCAAACTGTTTCAAACACTGTAGGATTCTGCTTGAAAGCAACGTTTTCCGGGAAAGGTCTTCTATCAACCAACTCACCGGAAGATGAACTGTGTCATCTTCCTCTGCCTTACTGAAGTAACATATATCCTCATCTATTACAGCATTTATTATATTTTTCTTTAGTTATTTTTGCCTCCTTCAAAATTTGTCTTAAAGTCAAACCGCTGGGCGCGGTGGCTCGCGCCTGTAATCCCAGCACTTTGGGAGGCCGAGGAGGGTGGATCACGAGATCAGGAGATTGAGACCATCCTGACTAACATGGTGAAACCCCGTCTCTACCAAAAGTACAAAAAATTAGCCAGGCGAGGTGGTGGGCGCCTGTAGTCCCAGCTACTCGGGAGGCTGAGGCAGGAGAATGGCGTGAACCCAGGAGGCAGAGCTTGCAGTGAGCTGAGATTGGGCCACTGTACTCCCACCTGGGCAACAGAGCAAGACTCCATCTCAAAATAAAAATAAAAATAGAAATAAAGCCAAACCAGAATATGTCCTACTTATTTTTCTCTTAAATTATCTGGCTGAATATCTAATACATAAGGGATATTTGATAGATATATTTATTAATCAAGTGTTTGGGGGAAATAGTGTAAGTTTTTTAAAAATTTGGTTTTAAAATACCAGCAATATGATGATCAAATTAAAATTTAATTTGTTATGTTTTTACAATAGAGACTAAAACTGTTGTTAGTAAGAACTAGGTTAAGCAACGTGATTTAAAATAAACCTTGATTACATTAATTATAGCTCCGAAGTGCTTTATATTTTTCTGAATTTACAGATTTTTTAAAAAAGAAAACATTGCATGACATAAATTTAATAGACATTCTGGAAACCTTGTAATCCACTGGGTAATTATACAGATTTCTGCTTACATCTCTGACCCAGGAATTAAAAAGAAAGAAAAATGAAAATTTTTAACTTCAGGCAAAAATAAGCATCATGCTAATTACCCATGACTCAATTATATAAGCATGCAATTCTGATACTATGAACTACTGTATATATTCCTAATAATACTGAAAAGATGAAAATGGACTGTGTGCAAAATGAAGTGTTCTACAGAAGTTATAAAAGATGAAATATAAGTGGTTGCCGAGCAGAATATCAGCATGTAAAGTCTGACAACTTTGGTTATTTGTCTAGGTGTTACAAATTAAAATGCTTTTACCTGTGAAAGACACAGGAATTTTTGAGCATGAATGTGCATCTTGATTTGAGACTTGCAGGAAAATAAACTGCTAATTTCCTTCTAGCTCAAACTCATTGGTGAAAACATAAATGCACGAAACAACTAATAATAAAGGAAAATCCCATGACATATTGGCAGGCATTTTTTTAAGTGTTAATAAAAAATTTGAGGATCAGCCTCTGATTCTTTCCTTTAATATTTCTGCACTTAAGGGTTTTACTTATGTTCTTGTGCCTCTGTTTTCTAATCTATAAAATGAGGATGAGAAAAATTCTTTTCACACTCACAGAGCTAACATGAATGCCAAATACATCAATCCTTATGAAAGTGCTTTGAAAGTAGTAAAATACTACAATGATATTGCTAATTTTATTAACATTGCTATTCATTTTATATTTTACAAAAATGAATATTATGCCAGAGTATTGTAAATGGAGTAAATGAAGTACTATGAATGAACAAATTTTTAAAAAGCATTTGTCGAATGTTCCAGAAAATGTGTCTTTTAATCTGGGCTTTGAAATACTTTCTAATATGCTAGATATTTAGAACAGTATTACGAAAAATAAGCTCAGAGGAGATAACTTTGTTTTAGAAGGAGAATGAGTCATAATTCCTCAGCTTGTTTGACTTAATGCAAACATCACTAAATGACTCTGCAGAAGGCTCAGGCTGAAGTAGTAAATGTTAAAAGATTCCTGAAAATATGAGATTCAGAGAGAGTACAAGCCACTCCTGTGGAAGAAAGGCACTGTCTGAATTCAAGCCATTTCGCTAATTTCAGAGTCAAGATATGGTATTTTGACGTCTCAGATGATTCTTGAATACAACTGAAGAACAAAGACACAGAGAAACAGTTGTTCCTGATATTTCAATGCAGGTTCCTAGAGCAGAGGCCTCTTTATTGAAAGTGAGGAAATAATAAAATACAAAACGCCCTCAAGTAATCTTCTGCCCATTTCCCCAGACTTGTTCTTTAGGTACAAAAAAGCAGTCCAGTCGCACTTTTGGGTTGCATGTGGCTTGTGATGTATCAGTTGGCAACGGCTCCTCCTGTACCATGATGTTACTATCATTGTGCAACCTACCAAAAGCATCTGGTAAGGGGAAGACTTGATCTTCAGCTGGATGATTTGAAGAAGCAGAATATCTATAGAAGTAGTACCAGAGCAGATCTGATATTCAGAATCTTTAGAGTCCTATTTCTGACACCAAAACCAGAGGTCTCACCACTGGTGTCTTTTCCTCAAGGTTATTGTGTAAGAATCAATGGTATCACTCTTAATGAGCTTAATCAACTACACTTGTAACTCATCAAAAATGAGATTCTTTATATTAGTATAAATAATTGCCTGAGTAAATCACAACTTAGTAAAATGAGAACAAAATTAGAAAGTTTAAACTGAGATCTTTAGCTGCATCATGGTGTCTGTTTTTCATACTGTTTTATTCAGCAATTTGAGGAATATATCATAACAATATGAAGGAAAGACATAGGCTAAAAATATATTCATTGTGGCAATATTTTAAAATAGATGATTAGACGTAGCAATAATATCTGAAGAAAAAATTATTTACTAGTTTTATAGAAAATCCCTCTAGTCGCATACTATGCAACCATTAAATAATGTGGAAAAATTGCAGGAAAAAGATAACATGTAGAATTATATGAAATGTATAGGTGTATGATATGTAATATATAATATACACACACAGTCAGCCCCCTGTTTCCATGGGCTTCATATCCATGTATTTAATCACCCACAGATCAAAAATGTTTTTAAAAAGCAACTGTACCGAACATGAACAGACTTTTTTCCCTTCTCACACGATACAATATAACAAGTATTTACATAAGATTTATATTGCATTATGTATTATAAGTAATCTAGATATGATTTAAAGTATACAAGAGGATACATGTAGATTATATGCAAATTCTATGCCATTTTATATCAGAGATTTGAGTGTCCACAGATTTTTATATCCTTGGAAAGTCCTGGAATCAACCACCCACTGAGATAAGAGACAAGTGTACGCATACACAAACACACACACACACACACACACACTTGATTAAAATGATGTGCAACTATAAACTATCAAACTGTTGTCTGCAGTTATTTCAGAAAGTGCAATTTTATGATTATGTTTTATCAAAATTTTTCTCTGGTGTCAAAATCTTTACAATAAGTCCTAGTACTTGTATAATAAGAAAATAGTTATTCTGAAAAGTAGTCATGTGAAGAGAGGCACTACGTAAGTATGACATGCATCAAAAAGAAAGCCAGTTTCACTTGATGTTTATAGTAAAGAATCCCTTAGAACATAAATGTCGGAAGACTATATATTGCTTCCCAGATCAGATTCTTATTATGTTAAACCTTGACACATTGAGAGTAAGCTATCAATACTTTAAAATAATTACTGAAGAAAAATAAGCAATCAAGCAAACTAAACTAGTGGAAAGAAGAGAAAAAGAAAAATAGTCAAAACTGTTGACAATGTTTTAAAATAGAAGTTCTGACTTAATAAGTTGAACGATTTTCTTTTCCATTTAATTTTTGACTTACCTAAAGCAATGTTTCTGTTCTGTGTAGATGCAGGTACTTAGAGATATCTAAAAATTTCTCAAGTGTTATTAATAAAGTATCTCAAAATCACACTGAAGCAGCAGAAGGTAAAAGACATTCTGATATCTTGTAAATTCTTACCATGTAGATGATATAATTATTTTACCAATGAAGAAATCAATCAACCTAAAATTAATTATATCAGTATTTCAGAACTAGTATTTATTATTGTTAAAACATTATCTGTATTCAACTCTCTTGATGAGAATCAAGAAAGCAAAGAGCAGAACAACATAATGACCAATTAACAGAAAAAAAAAAAAAAAAACAGACAAACACGCTAAGGGTAACAATAGTGGCAAGTGGAATTTATTGAATATGATAAATTGCTATTTGAGGACAAAAAACACTTGCGTCAAATGTGAAAACAAATGAAATACCATACATTCTCCATGAAAATCTATTAAGCAAATATATTGCTGTTTAGAATTGTACATTTTTTTAAAAAGCAACAGAATGCTTTTACAAAATATTGACCATGGGGGGATAAATATCAAGCAAGAGAAACTTTCAATTAGTCTTGAGCTGCTTGAGAGGTCCTGCTTGATTGGGACAGTGGATTTGTTTTACTTTAGATCTGTACTCTTAGGTGATGAGAATTACTGTTTGAGATATTGTGTACAGTGCCAATTCCAATACACGAAGAGCAGAGTGGCTGTAAATTGTAGGAAATCTATTCGGGGGCACCATGGGGAAAAGTTACTATAAAGCTGATGAAGACTAAACAGACCGTATATTTTGGTTGAGGCTACAAATCGATATCAAGATCAAACCAATAGAAATGGATAATGTCTCCAATTGAAAAAAAAAAAAAAGCTAATTTTGGATCATTGTAAAAGGTAAAATCTTTTTGAAAACCAGTAAAGCCTGTGAGATCTTATTTTCTGCTGTATTATAGCATCTGGCATATATGTTATTCAGTGTATATTCTTTAATGTTTATGTACCTGTGGCTAATTTCTATTTAAGAAAAATTTTTCTTTGAAAAACAGATGAGCATAGTATTTTCTTGGTTTCCATTACACCATTAACTTGCATATAGTAATCACAAAACATTTCTATGGTGATAAATGGTGTTTATGGATAAATATGATTAGTGAGTTTGATAAAAGGTCAACAGTATAGAAAAAAACAACTCAGATTTCTGCCAATGGCCAAGAAACAAGAGCACTTTCCAGAAAAATGCACATGATAGGAAGAAGCTTGTTATGAAGAAGATATGAATGACTGTAAGTGTGAATTGGCATATGCAATGCTAAAGAGGGATTAGCTTTCCTGGGCCTATTTAATGTCATACTTTTTATCCGGGATGTCTCTTCTATTTCTGATTTCTCTGTCTTAGTTGCAAACGTGTTGGTGTATGTTTGTTTTTGGAAGGCAACTCTCCATGATATTTTTATATGTCTTGTGAAAGCTTTTGTATAGCAAAAAGCCTCAGATGAGAGAAATAGTGGCTCTCTTTGGGACACAAGGCAGACATGTTTTCTGATGAGTGTAATAAAGATGTTTTCTCCCTCTGGGGCAGAGTTTGGTCAGTTTGCTGGGAGCCTCATCACAAAATGTGGTTTTCCTAAGCTCGGAACTCCTCAGCTGTTGCACAGTCTCCCTATATGCAATCCACCTGGACTCCCTCCCCCATTGCTCCAGTGGGGCTTGTGGGAACAGGTAGAAGCGCATGTAAATAGAAAATCATGCTGCCTACTGTTCTGTGACTAATAAAATCCTTTATCTGTGACCCAGGAGTCTCATGTCCTCTGCCACAATCTGAGAAACTGTGGTAGACTAATTTCACAGTTCTGTAAATTTCTAATGCTGAATTCTTGTTATTATTATTTATTTGGTGGAATGGCAAAAGAAAAGCACGTATATAGTATATTTATGGCTGAAAATCCACTGATAAAATGCAGAAGTAATAGCCTTTTGAATGTGACTAGAACAATAAGTTTATTTTAAATATTTCAAAGCTTTCCTCTTTGGATAAGAAAGGCCCTTATTTTTAATAAGTAGTTATTTTGGATAAATAAAATAAGGCAATAGAATAAATTTTCACTTTTGATGGGACAGCAGTTGTCAAAAACCAGAGGTAAATGGACCTCTACATTTGTAATAAACTGATAAGTGTTTTTTTTTTTTTTTTTGAGATGAAGTTTTGCTCTTGTTGTCCAGGCTGGAGCACAAGGTCGTGATCTCAACTCACTGCAACCTCTGTCTCCTGGGTTCAAGACATTCTCCTGCCTCAGCCTCCCGAGTAGCTGGGATTACAGCACCTGCCACCACGCCCAGCTAATTTTTGTATATTTAATAGAGACAGAATTTCACCGAGTTGACCAGGCTGGTCTTGAACTTCTGACCTCAGGTGATCCACCTGCCTTGAACCCAAAGTGCTGGGATTACAGGCATGAGCCACTGTGCCCGGCCTGAATGTTCTTTACATGAGATTAAGCTCTGGTCATTTTCAGGGATTGCAGCAGAGCCTACTGTTGCAGGTAACATTAAACTTGAGTTTCCGCCTTTATTTCCTTGCTCATTTTGAGCAAACAACTGGGGAAGCATTCTCAGTGTTGATTAAAACACTAATGAGTATTGGTCATTATCAACTCCTCTGTCTCCAGTCACATTCATCATGAAGGTAAATACCCAACTGTGAAAGCATTCTGCCCTGTAGAAGAGGGTAACTATTTGATGAAGTTAACTGTAATACTTTAGGCACTGCACACAATAAAAATCTCCACTCCGTATTTATTTTTTAGACTATGGTATTAAGTGATAATCCTTATTGGCATGCTTGGGGCTAGGGGATGTTCCTCATGCATCAGATTGCTCAAGATATTTCAGTGGCCAACAATGTGTTGTATAATACTTCTTCTTATTATTGTTATTTTGTCTCATTGCCCTACTTTGTTCTGATTTACTTATTAAAAGATGTTGGAGACGTTTTACACTGAATCATGTGCATAATTTAAAGAAAATAAATCCCCTTGAAATTCTACATTCACAGCAGTTTACAATGAGCTTATTTTTATTTACTTATTTTTGTTTGTTTTCAGATGGAGTCTTGCTCTGTCACCCAGGCTGGAGTGCCATGTCACCATCCCAGCTCACTGCAATCTCCACCTCCTCCTGGGTTCAAGCAATTCTTCTGCCTCAGTCTCCCCAGTAGCTGGGCTTATAGGTGCCCACCACCACACTCGGCTAATTTTTGTATTTTTAGTAGAGACAAGGATTCCCCATGTTGGCCAAGCTGGTCTCGAACTCCTGACCTCAGGCCACCACCCACTTCAGCTGAGCTTATGTTTTGTTGTATCTTATAGTCAGTAGACTGACTGAGTAGGACTCTGATATTTTATGTATCACAGTGTTCTATCCACTCGGTGTTTCTACTCTATCTGTAATGTGATTCATACTAAATAAACCTTGTTATACTATGAGTATATTTCTTTATGATCCTTATTATCTTATTATCTCTTATTAGAACTTATCTCTCATAAGATCCTTATTCTCCTTATTATCTCTCCTAATTAAATAATCAAATGATTGCCGCCTAATTTATCTTCACACACTCATCTTACTTCTGTCCATCATCAAGGAAGTCTTCTATTTACCTAACCACAAACACACGAGTCCGTCACCAACTCATTTTTCTACAGTGAATCTAAGTGAGGATTCTGTGACAGAATTTTTCAATTTTTTAAAACTAGTCTTAAGTATTTAAATTTGTTTCTCAATCTTAAATATATTCCTCTCCTCTCCAACCAAAATGAGGTAAATGTCAGTCTTTGGATTTGATTTAAATTTACACCAAGCTCTTTCATCTCAAATGCACACATCTCATCTCTGACTGCTTATCATCAAGATGACTGAAAGCAATTGCTTTAAGTGCCTAACTCAATATATCTACATTCATCTGTAGAACTTCGGCACCATATATATCACCATGTTCCATGCTCCTGTGATTCTCTCTATGCAGAGTATAAGTCTCATAAGACACGCACTTGGCATTTGTCTTGAATCACTGTGTTAACCTAACCCTGCAGTCTTTCCCTCACAAGATTGGATGAAAAAATTACAGTCAAGTGTCAACGATCGAAAACTTGGGAAGAAAAGAATAATGAAATACTGAGCACTTGTTACACAAATGGAAGCTAATATGCGTTTCTGAAGAAAAGATGTTTGAGCAGAGATTTTTTTTTTCTGAAGTATTAAAATGTTTTTCCTTGTTCACCAATCACCTTTTCTGTTCTTCAGTCATTGCTGATCCAATATCATTTGTACATTTGATATTTATCTGTGAAAATATAAGAGGAGGAGCATAAACAAAAGAAATCATAACAAAAAATTCTCTTAGAATAATGAATAGATTTCAATATACAAAATCTAAATATATTTTGAATTAATATTGTCACAGCAATCTGGCAGTATTTACGCCTAAGAAAACCATACCAAACTTAAACTTTTGAAAATTTTCCCTACATAGAAATATTTTCACAGAATTTTTTACTGGTCTGTGATAAAATTACAAATTCTTATTCAAATTATAAATAAGGAAAATAGATTATATAAAAAAAATTGTTTTTGTTTGGCCGGGTGTGGTGACTCATGTTTGTAATCCCAGCACTTTGGGAAGCCAAGGCAGGTGGATCACCTGACGTCGGCAGTTTGAGACCAGCCTGACCAATGTGGAAAAAACCCATCTCCACTATAAAACACAAAAATTAGCCGGGCGTGGTGGTGCGTGCCTGTAATCCCAGCTACTCAGGAGGCTGAGGCAAGAGAATTGCTTGAACCCAGGAGGCGGAGGTTGTGGTGAGCTGAGGTCGTGCCATTGCACTCGAGCCTGGGCAACAAGAGCGAAACTCCGTCTCAAAAAGAAAAACAAAAACAAACAAAAAATTTGTTTTTGTTTTTTACAACACATTCCCATAATCTGCTATGAAAATGTTGCTCAATAGTCTAAAAACTATACAAAATATTGTGCTGATAGAATGTCTCTATTATCTGTGATATTAATTAGAGATAGGTTAGCTTAATATTCATTATAGCAAAACAAATACTAATTAGTATCAAGCTGGAGAGTTTACTCTTACAAATTACAAAATGATTTTTAAATAACTAAATTAAATGTAAACATATATCACTAAATCTTCCTGTTAATTAGTTCCAAGTAAGGTGGCATTTACTGTTTTGTCACATGTTGAAATATTTGCAAACATGATCTACTACCAAACTTTCAAACTATATCCTGACACTAATGTCTTAGTTAAATATGCCAATATTGATTTCTTAAGTAATATTTTAATTGCTATGAGACTTCATGATACTTTAATAATATAGAACAGGTTATATTATTGCTTCATAGAATTTTGATGGAAATTTTGTATAAACCTAGTTATAAAAATTATTAGTTTTATATGATTTAGACTTAAGACTTATGCCATTTAATAAATTAGTGCTTTGATTATCTGTTTATTGATGATATATTCAAACTATACTTGGTTCTTTTATCTGTTTTTAGTAAAAACCTTAATATAGTATAATTAATGGGCTTTCTTGGTCTAGCTTTAATTGCATAATTTGTCGCAATGACATGAGGGATCTCATGCTACATTTCTATAAATAAATATTTTAGATATTATAAAATGGTAGTGTCATCTATATAAAGAAATCACATTTAAAATTATTGTTTTCTTTCTGTCATAACAAAATAGACCTTCATTCCACCCCCAGAATGACAAATAGGTCCATTCAACAGATATATTGATACTAAATCTATAAATACATAGTAACAATTTATCAAAATATATAAATCATTAATTGATATGACTCAATGGAAAATAACCTATTCTCTGATAGCAGGAGGCGTTAGTTCCCATTAACTAATACATCAAGCAAACAAAAATATCAGTAATTATATAGAATATCAGCACAATGAAATAACTTTGAGCAACAGTTCAGATATAAAACACTGCCCAACATTGACATAATGTGCATTTTTATGTGAAAATAAAATATTTAGCAAAATTGATCATGTGATAGGTCGTTGTACATTATTAGTTGAGATTCAATATACTTTAAAGTTGTAAAGTCACTTAGAAGATGTTCTCTAATCACTGTGGATTTAACAATTAATAGAGTTTTCTGTAAAATATAGTGAGTGACACATTTCTAAATGACTGTTGAATCAAAGAAGAAATCACAAAAGAAATTAGAAAGTAAGCTAGGTGAGGTGGCTGACACCTGTAATCCCAGCACTTTGGGAGGCTGAGGCAGGTGGATCATGAGGTCAGGAGATCGAGACCATCCTGGTCAACATGGTGAAATCCTGTTTCTACTAAAAATACAAAAAATAGCCAGGCATGGTGACATGCACCTATAGTCTCAGCTACTCGGGAGCCTGAGGCAGGAGAATCGCTTGAACCCAGGAGACTGAGGTTGCAGTAAGCCGAGATCATGCCACTGTACTCCAGCCTGGGCAACAGAGGGAGACTCCATCTCAAAAAAAGGAAAAAAAAAAAGAAATTAGAAAATAATTTGAACTTCATGATCAGAAATATATGTCATATCAAAATTTGGGGTGTACTTAAGGGACATTTGACATGGTTTGGCTGTGTCCTCACCCAAATCTCATAGTGAATTGTAGCTGCCACAATTCCCACATGTTTTGGGAAGGATGCAGTGAGAAGTTATTGCATCATGGGGCTGAGTCTTTCCTGTGCTATTCTCATGATAGCAAATAAGTCTCACGAAATCTGATGGTTTTATAGAGGGGAGTCTCCCAGGGGTTTCCCTTATATATTTACTTGCACAAGCTCTTTTCTCTTGTCTGCTGCCATGTGAGACATGCCTTTCACCTTCTGCCATGATTGTGAGGTCTCTCAAGCCACGTGGAATCATGAGTCCATTAAACTTCTTTCTTTCATAAATTTCCCAATCTTGGGAATGTCTTTTTCAGCAACATGAAAATGGAATAATACAGCACTTAACTAAAAAATTATAGCTATACATGCATATATTATAAAAAGAGAAAGACTCAAAATCAGTAAGCTATTATTTTTCCCATAAAAGTAGAAAATAAAAGTAAATCTTATCCAAAGAAAGTAGAAATAAAGATAAGAATATAAATCAAATAAATAGAAAGCAGACATGTAGTAGAGAAACATCAAAACTAAGAATTCATTCTTTGAAAAGATTTATAAACTTGATAACTCTCATATACTGCTATAGGCAGTAGCTAGTAGAGATGAGCCTATCAATACAACATTTTCAATTCTAGGCTTAAAACCTCTTACCCCAATGTAAACGTATGTTCAGCAAAAGACTTGCATCTATATATTCTTTGCAGCTTATTTCTAATAGTTCCAAACTGGAAATTAACAAATATTCATCAATTATAAAATACATACATAGATTGTAGTATATTTATGTCATTGAAAGCCTTGCAGAGATGAGAATAAATAAGGTATGACTATATACAACAATTTGAATGAATCTCAGAGACATGATGTTTAACAATACTCTGACAGCAAGGCACGTATCATGCATTATTTTATTCATATAAAGCATAAAATCCATGCATGAACTACGTTGTTTAAGTCAGAATAGTGGTAAATCTTGTTGAAGAAGAGAGGGACCATGAAAAAGTATAAGGGACACCTCTGGGAGACTGGTGATGTTTCTTGGTCTGAGTGGGGGGTTTATTTCGTGAATGCTGGACAAATACGACACCTGTCCTTTTTTTTTTTTTGTATGTATTTTATAATTCAATAAATTTATAAAGAAATAAAGAACAGTCACATTCAGTTTAGTCTAATTTAACAAAACATGTTTCAATATGTATTCCAATGTAAAGCACTTGGAGGTATACATATTCAATTGATATCTAAAATATTAAGATTTCTAAATACACCTGTGTTGGGACTCACAAAACAATACTCCAAAGTGGAATCCCCAGAAGCAGTTTAAGAAGCAAAGTTCCTCTTTGACCTTTTCCTGCACTTCTGTCTCTCACCCTCATTCTCCGTGGAGGCAAGCCGTAGAAACTAGAATCCCTCTTCCTCAAGATGGATCATGGAAACCAGAATCCCTTCTCTCCAAAGCCACCCATAAAACCTGTAAACATTACTCTAACCTTCTCCCATCTTTCTTTGTAAAAAATGGCCATAAAAAATTCTCTGACCCACCTCCTTTGATGGTAGGTCGTAAGACCCCCATTGCAGAACAAGACCTGCCCCATGCCTAGAAAGAAGGGATGCTGCTCAGAGAGGCCCATAAGAAGCTAAACTAACAAGCCTTGTTCAATTTCCACCCTGGTCTATTACTACCAGATCACACTCTTTCATCCAGTCGCATTGCTACACAGTTGCCACAGCATCTTGGAATCTAAGCATAAAATCAGATAGCTTCTCCTGTATCTTTGAGTCTTCAATCTGAAGGCTTTCATGCCATATGAAACTGACCAAATAGATCTGCTTTGTTTCTCTCTTGTGAATGTGTCTTTTGTTATAGGGGTGTTGGCAGTGACCTTTATGATAGGGAGGAAAGAGGTTACCCCCTTTCCGCCCTTATAGCTGTTTCATCTTTTAAAGTTGGAACTGTTGCCTTTACAATAAAAACAAACACAGCGTTTAAGAGTGACACAATACAAAGATTTATCATGATTTCATTTCTTCATCAGATAAATGACAATAAAGACTTATTTGTGCAAAAAAAAAAGTGATAAAGAGGATAACACTTTAAAAATAGTTTGTTTCAAGAGGCAACACTTTTAATTTTATAATCTTTGTTCATCTCACAGTGCTATATGCTACATCCCCTCAAATAAATGTTTTACTAGTATTTTTAGCATAGCGTAATTAACATGCTAAAATATCAATTTAGTAAAACGTTTACTTGAAGGTATATGTTCATATAAGTAGTTTGAGATGAATAAAATCTCTAACAATGAGAATGATAGCTTGAAAACAAGAGAGACCCATACTGAACCCTTAGCATGATACTATTCTTTACAAGTCCAATAAGGCACGGGCTGACAAGTTGACTACACTGAGTTCTTTCTGACCTCTTCAATGTATGGGCTTGTTCTGACAGGCATGGATTTTGCACATCCTTTCTGCAGAGCGTACACAGCATCATTGCCTTGGGGCTTAGGAAATGCCTATTCCACACTCATATATTCCCACTCAGCATAGTGTCTGACCTGAGAAACGACTTCCCAGCAAAGGAGCTAAGAAGTGGCCTCCACTGGTCAATGCATTTATAACACCATCCAGAAGCAGCCTGCCTCACAGGGCACCAGAGTCACCTTCTAAAGGCACAGCTGAAATGCTACACTATGAAAAAATGTGGTGCAATCTTTTATAATGTAGTGGAATCATTAAATTAGATGCTTTAGTTTGCTACTGTGCCACCAATAAGAAGAATGAATGGATCTTAGAAACAAGAGGTGAAAACAAGAGTGGCCCCGTTAACCATAACTCTAAATGATCCAATAAGGTAATTTGTGTCTTCTGTATGTGCAACTGTGATCTCTAGAAGGTTGGAGACCCTTGTCCCCAAAGAATATAATATTATTAAAGAACAGAGCAAGGGTCCCATTACACCATAAACAAGGCTGCATCAGTGCACTTTAAACACTTTATATCCTTGGACCAGCAGGTGAAAATAGGACTCACTATCACAGCAGAAGTAACTAACTATGATCTTCAGAGAAGGTAAGGTTACATTTACACAATGAAGGCAAAAGGCAGCGTGTGCAGTCCAGATGATCCAGTGGGATGCCTCCTGGTCCTTCTGTGTCCCATTGTAATGGTGAGTGAGCATGCACAGCAACCCTAGTCTGAAAAGAGTAGGATTACTAAGGATTCAGACCCTTAGGAGTAAAGCCTTAGGTTATATCACTAGGTGATTTATCAAGACTGGAGCAGTGATAGCTGCAGGTGAGTGAGATTTGAATGAATAGTGGATGAAGGTAAGGGAGAGTTACAGTCTTGAAGCCAACTGCAGAAAGGGTTGGAGGGGGTGAGTATTCCCTCCTCCATCTCTGTTTTCCTTTCAGAAGAAAAGTCCACAGGAACCATGGAAGAACTGCTCCCTAAACCTGCACAGACAAGTAAACCTGATGAAGGATATGAAAGATATATGCTCAACTCTCCTAGTGTGGGATCCTTAACGACTGTGAGACCTCTGTTTGTACAACAATGTTTGGGTCGTGGCTACACTTCCTGTGGCTTCCCTGTGACTGACAATGGCAAGAGTACCAAGACAGGCCCGTTATCAACAGAAGCAGGACTCCTCCTATGGACAATGTTGGCAGGGCTATCTATGTTTGCCAGTTACCTCCTTATCAAAGGAAAAGTAAAATTTCTCCTATTTTGTTTTGCAACTTGGAACGAGGCACCAGTGAAAATTAAATAAACTTCATGGACATTAGGACACAGGGCTGCCATCTTTCTTCATGATTACATTTCAAAAGCAAGACCCCCAAATTCTTGAGAAAGATGACCCGGGGTTGTAAAACTAGCAAAAAGCTATTAAAATGTTGTAAATCTCAAAGGGGCAGAGAAAGAAATTACAATGATGCATTTTCTAAAGTAAATGCTCCTAGAAAAGGGAAGGGAGAGACCTCTGTGGTTAGGCCATCTGGATTTTGTCAGGGCCAGAGACCACAGACCTAGAAGCAGAAAGAAGCCAGTCTGAAGTTTAATTAAGCTGAGGGGAACTTTAAGCTGTCTTGGTCACCTCCCAGGCAATCCTACACTTTTTTCTGTACCCCTCCACCAATGAGTCTTTTGCATGTCATATTCCTTCTTGTAGTCCTCTTGTCACGGGGTGCTGGACTTCAGTTCCCATTAATTCCCTTATCTTGTAGCCCTTGGTTAGAGCACATGTCAGTAGTTTTGGCTATTACTATTATTTCCATTGCCTTTACTCCACTTTACTATCTTGTCAATTATCTTGTTAATTGCGGTGGTATTTTTGTCCTCCAACTGGATTCTTCTTATCTTTTGAATGGAAACACACGTACATGTATGCTTGTGCACACACACACACACACACATTCTGACTCTAACGAATTTCTTATCTGCAGCACAGGAAGAATCCTAAGTTGACCTAAAAACTCAAAACATCTTAAAAACTCAAAACATCCTCTTGTAAACGTGTCACAGTATATATGCTCTTGTAATTCCTGTAGTACTTAAACAAAGGCAATTCTAAATATAAATACTGTATTTACTGTTATACATAGCTGAATACATACTTTATTGATTACATATTACCATATGAGTAATATAGGCATGAATATTTCTAACTTCTCTCAGTATTTTCACAGATTTTATTTTTAAGGTTTTCATTTAACCTGTCATGATACTAGTGAAGACTAAACTACTAAAACCATTAGTCAATCATTGATATGCTTTCAATTATTTGAATATATTGGACATAATCTTTTCAGTTCTCATTTTAATATTTTTCATTATTCAACCTGCAGAACTCTCCTACCCCAATCCATACACACGAGCAGAGCCACTTCTATTATACTTTATTTTCTCTATCACTGTATTATGTAGTGTTAAGGGGAACTTGAAGGAAATTCATATTATTTGAGGTCTATAATATGCCTATAACCGGGTTAAGAATTTCATGTAAGTCATCTTATTTCATACCCCCAATACTGGGTGGTTGGGAACACCATCCATATTTGTAAGAAGATGAAAACTAAATCCAAGTGAAGATAAATTACTTACTCAGGTTCTCAATTAGAAAACTGTAGAGTCAGGAATACAGTGCAGGCTTGTCTGACTCCAAAGGCCATACCTTTTCACTCTATGACTTATCTCCTTTTCCATTCTACTATTAAAGTCATCAACCAATGAATGCACATGAACTTAGCAATATACATTACAGTGACATGTTTATATATTTTATTAGCATTAAAGTAAGCTAATGGTTATTGCCATATTACTCAGATATATGTTGCATAGTCTTAATGGTTATTGCAATATTAATAAGGTATGCAGAGAATTTCTGTGGTGGTGATTGCCATTTTAAGAAGATATATGAGGAAGTTTATAGGCTACAAAAATAATAAATATGCTGAAGAAAAATACTGTCATGAAGCATATTCTAAGAACTGCACCGCATGAATGGTTATGGATTATGAAAGTAATTTTCCTGGAAAGTTTTAATATCTGTTAAATTTAAAGTTAAAAGGACATAGAGAAGATATGCGTAAACGGTCTCCCTGTCTTTAGGATATTCCAGCTCCAGTCCGTCTGCTAGATACCCTTTCTCCTAAAATACAGCTTTGACTGTGTGAAATTCGTTTTCTAGGTTTCATTAATTTAGCACAGACAGGAGAATAAAGTCTATTTCTGTGAGATGATATGAAAAGCCATTCACGACCTGACTGTCATCAAAGTTGCTACTTTCGTTCTTTCTTACTTTTTTTTTTTTTTTTTTTTTTTTTTGAGAGAGAGAGACTCTCTCTGTGTCTCCCAGACTGGAGTGCAGTGGCGCGATCTCCGCTCACTGCAACCTCTGCCTTCCGGGTTCATGACATTCTCCTGCCTCAGCCTCCCGAGTAGTTGGGGCTACAGGCGCCCGCCACCACGGCGGGCTAATTTTTTTGTATTTTTAGTAGAGACTGGGTTTCACTATGTTAGCCAGAATAGTCTCGATCTCCTGACCTTGTGATCCGCCTGCCTCGGCCTCCCAAAGTGCTGGGATTACAGGCGTGAGCCACCACGCCCGGCCCAAGCATGCTACTTTCTATCCCTGCATGTTTCTTTTTTAGAATAAATCTGATTTACTCACTGCATAAACTCTGGATACATATTATGTCTTCTTCTGAGCTGTCAGGGTCTACCTATAGCTAATAAATGTCCTGATAGCTACTTCTACTTTGTTCAAATTATACAACTTAACACCTTCTTCCTATCTTGTCTTATTAATAAATATATATGAGATATATTTGTAAGTAATGTTGCGGTGAGCCGAGATGGCGCCATTGCACTCCAGCCTGGACAATTGTTTTAAGTGCTATTTTTTCGGCACACATTTCAATTATCTTTTGCTGTTATACAAGAACACACTGATTTTCTTACTTACTGGACTCTTTGTCTATGTTTTATGGTTCGCATATTATATCCAACATGCCGATAATGTAGTCATAAAGAAGTCAGCAATGGTTAGTGTTTGTTCTTTCAAGGCCTTAGGTGTCTCATTTGGGTGTATGTGTAGCAGTGCTTGTGAGCAAAGGTTGGCACACAGCAAGGAGTATCTGATGGCATTGCAAGGATGTCCAGTACTGTGAAAAAGAGAATTCATAGAGGGCAACTGCATATTGTTACTGATATCTTTAAAAGGGGAAATTTTGGCCGGGCATGGTGGCTTATGACTGTAATCCCAGCACTTTGGGAGGCCGAGGCGGACAGATCACAAAGATCAAGAGACTGAGACCATGCTGGTCAACATGGTGAAATCCCATCTCTACTAAAAATACAAAAATTAGCTGGGTGTTGTGGCAGGCGCCTGTTGTCCCAGCTACTTGGGAGGCTGAGGCAGAAGAATCTCTTGAACCTGGGAGGTGGAGGTTGCAGTGAGCAGAGATCACACCACTGCACTCCAGCCTGAGTGACAGAGGAGACTTCTCAAAAAGAAAAAAAAGGGAAATTTTACAAGTGTTCATCAATAACTCTGATTTAAGGTTTGGTAGATTCTCTTCACTAAGGTAATGAACTGAGCTTTGAATTGCAGTTAATAAGATATTTCAATATAAATCACAATTTGTGTAGTTTTAATAGTTTCTCTGGATATAATGAGATGATCATGTTATTTTTTCCCCGTGATCTGTAATATGGTAATTGATATAAAAGATGTTTTAATGTTAAATTGTTCTTGCATTTCTTTAAAAAACACAACTACACTATTTTTTTTTAGACTATTGATAACTTACTTAAAATCTTTTTTAATATGGAAGAGTGAGTTGAAATCATCATTTTTCTTTATCATTGTGGTTCATCTAGTTTATCGATATTAATAATTTTTTTCATCCCATTATTTGCCCATTCACCATTCTTTCTATTCCTTTCTTTAGTAATTCCATTTAAACATGCTAGAGCAGACCAGGAGCAGTGGCTCACTCCTGTAGTCCCAGCACTTTGGGAGGCCAAGGTGGGCAGATCACCTGAGGTTGGGAGTTCAAGACCAACCTGACCAACATAGAGAAACCCTGTCTCTACTAAAAATACAAAATTAGCCAGACATGGTAGCGCATGCCTCTAATCCCAGCTACTCGGGAGGCAGAGACAGGAGAATTGCCTGAACCCGGGAGGTGGAGGTTGCAGTGAGCAGAGATCATGCCATTGCACTCCAGCCTGGGAAACAATAATGAAATTCCGTCTCAAAAAAAAAAAAAAAAAAAAAAAAAAATGCTAAAGCATCTTTTGGTTCATTATACTACCTTTTATGTTTTTTCTTCTGTCTGTATTATAAAATGTGGCAAAGCTTCAGGTGTCCTTGTTGGCTGCATTGAATCTACTGATTAAATTTGATAAGTTTTTAAGTTTCATATGGAGTACACTCTTAGAGATCCCATCTAAATAATTTCAAAATGATCTCATCTATCTTGGATTCTTAAATGTTTGGATCCACTATATGTTTAATTCATTTCTTTATTTTTTAATGAATTAAATGGCTTTATTCAAAAGCCAATCTAATAGCGCTACAATCTGTCATTCTTGGGTAGTCTAATTCTGTTACTATATTTACTAATATATAATTCATGATGTATTTTTCTTTTTGGCTTAGGTATTTAATATAACTTTAACATTATTGAGTATCAAAAAACAACTTTTTCATTTTTAAATGTATTGCATATGATTTATTTCAATATCTATTTTTAAATCATTGTATGTTAAATCTTGTGTTTTCTTATGTTATATTTAATATTGATATAATTAATTTAATTTTTGGACATTATTTATAAAAGCTCTTTTTCATTTATAACAACACACAGTACTAGTATTTTCCAATATTTATTGAATTTGCTGTTTACGATTAGCTTTTGACTTTCTATTAAATTTTGTTAGTGTAAAATAAAAATCTAAATTTAATTTCCATACAGTCAATTACATCAACAGTAATTATTGAATAGCTAATATCCCACAGATTTTACCTTTAAAATTTATAATATAATAAATTTCCATATTGGGGGAAAAGGATGACTAGCATGAGATGCTGGATTTGTCCTAAAAATGGTGACGACAAAAATTGAGAAGAATATGTAAAACTGGATATGAAAAACTGACATAAAATCTGTGTGAAGATTCTATAAAAGTAGAAAGCATGTAAAAAAAGCATAACATCCCAGGATATAGTGTGTGTGTTTAGGGAATAATCAGAGGAAGCTAATAGATATGGATAAATCTTTCTATTAATTTAAATGGTGTTGTGAATCTTGGACTGTTCCATTGCCATTGTATCGTTTGTAATCTCTTAGGTATTTTGTAACATTAATAAAATGTTAAGGTGAAAATAGTATCAATGGATTCAGAATAATATATTGATAAATTTTAATTTATATGTGTAATTAAATAAATTACAATTTATAATAATAAATAGAAAAAGTTAACAGTTTAACTCTTTAAAGCCTATACCACACTTAAAACAATCATAAAAATGTGTGAAATAAAATACATTTAATTTAAAATTAGAAAAAGAATTTATAAAGCATGTCTCCCATTACTGGTATGTTAAACTTCAAATCTACTAATGTTTTAAAACAAAAAAAAAGTGTAATAAGACAAAAGAAAAGGTAATGTCTGTTAGGATAAGATAATCAAAATTTTCTTTATTTGCAGATTATATTGATTACAGGTTTTAAAAGACAATAGAGTCTGAAACTACAAAATGATGAGAGTTTATGTGATTTCCAAATACAATATTGACTCATAATTTATTTTTGTCTAGAACAGTACTTACTAAAAAATGAAGACAATAATATTGCTGCAAATAAAAATTAAATTATCTAAAGGTTAATACTTAAGAGACAAGATAATTAGTAAGAAAAATTATGCCAATCAGCAACATAAACATAAAATTAAAGGTAGAGATAAGTAATTCATAGATTAAATATCTTCATATTGTAAAACTGCGAATCCCTCTACCACTTCAGTAACAAAAAATATGTTTAAATTCAAAGACAAAAATTCAGGTACACATTTTCTGGAACTCTTCATATTTATAATGTTAACAGAATAAAAGCCCATCACTAACTTTTCAACAGCAAAGAAGTAGAAATTGACTCAGCAGATGTAAGAATATACTACAAAGGCAAATAGGTTTTAAAAATAATTCTACCAAACAACAACAACAAAAACAGGAAAAGAAAGAACCAATAGACCACACTGGAAAGCTTAGAAACAAATGTACAGACAGAGATATGACAATGGAGACACCTGAAGTAAATGGGGATTGGATAGAATATTTAGTAATTAGTCTAAGATAAAATGGCTCACCACACACAATGGACAAAAGCCTAAATTTTGTCACAAAGTATGTAAAAATAAATTAAGGTTATGAAGCAAATTACAGAAAATGTCAAATTATAAACATAAGTAACTGTGTAATCTTGAGGCAGGCAAATAAGTCTTTAGAAAGATTAAAAGTACAGGAGTGATGTCAGCAAAATGTTTGACTGAATTGACTGATACACATTCCCTCCCCTCCCAAATAAAGGGATTAAAACAATAAAAACACTATATTTCTACTGCTGTGATTGAGGAAATGTGTTGGAGAGCACCAAGGTAGTGGCAACATCCCTGTGGAGCACCATAGACAGGGTAATGAAACACTATATTTCTGCTACATTGTCTTCTCTGCTGGGATTAGTTTGGATTAACAAGAGGCTTCTTCTGGGACAAAGATAAGCTGGAGACCTCCAGCTGTCCCCATCCTATCATAGACAGCTGCAGTCCTTGCTAGAAGAGAGTCTTGTAGTCCTCACAGGCACCAAACCTAGTTTGTAAAGTTGCCTGGAATTCACAAGGCTGCATTTTCTGAGTAGAAGCCTATTTTGTGCACCCTCCCACCCCTTAGCTGCTATATAGCATGGCACCATGTTGAAACCAGACCCACCGCTAGAGTATATCCTTACCTGGGGGCCAGAAGCCACTGCATCTTTACACACTGGAAGTGTGGCTGTCATTCCATTATACTCACATAGTTGGTTGCACTATAACAAATCCAGCTGTTTGGCACTTAGGAGCAGCAGAATAGCTAAGCAGAATATTAACAACACTCAAACCCACATGGTACCTCAAAACCCAGGGAACAGGCAGAAATCATGGAGAGGAAACCAATGCACCACTAACCAGTCTGACACAACTACAGACTTCACTGACCAGGATTATAGCTGAAGAAACTGACCAGAAGCTATGCTGTGTCTACCCAGAACCAAAGCCAATGCTCCATACCCAACTGACACATTAGGACGCATCTACAGAAAAAACTGTTTCTCTACAAAAGTTACTTCACGAAATTGGAAAAGAAGACTTTTCACTAGATGCACAGATAGCAACATATAGGAACACAAGGGGGAAATATGAAAAAGCAAAAACAACAGCAGCAACAACAAAGGAACACAATAATTCCATAGTTACAGACCACAGTGAAAAGAAAATTTGCAAGGTGACTAAAAAAATGGAAAATAATAACCTTAAAGAAACTGAGAGATACAATAGAATATAAACAAATGATTCAATAAAATCAGTTATAATTCATGATTTAAATAAAAAATTAACAAAGACATATAAAAAACCCAAAAATCTTAGCTCTAAAGAATTCAATAAATAAAATAAAAACTACAGGGGAGAACTGTGACAACACAGTAGATCAAGCACAAGAAAAAAGTTCTGAACTTAAATACAGGTCTTTTGAAATAATCTAATCAGAGGAATAAAGAAATGAGAATAAACAAAAAATAAAGAAAACACGTGGAACTTATGAGACATCATTAAGTGAACAAATATACAAATTATATAAATGACTAAGGGAAAAGAGTTGAATGAAGGCACAGAAAATATATTTAATGAAATAACACCAGCTGGGTAGGATGGCTCATGTCTGTAATCCCAGCACTTTGAAAGGCCAAGAGGGGCAGATCACGAGGTCAGGAAATCGAGACCATCCTAGCTAACATGGTGAAACCCCGTCTCTACTAAAAATACAAAAACTAGCTGGGTGTGGTGGCAGGCACCTGTAGTCCCAGCTACTTAGGAGGCTAAGGCAGGAGAATAGCATGAACCCGGGAGGCAGAGCTTGCAGTGAGCCTAGATTGTGCCACTGCACTCCAGCCTGAGTAACAGAGCGAGACTTCATCTAAAAAAAAAAAAAAAAAAAAAAAAACGGAAAAAAAAGAAAATAAAGAAATAATACCTCCATAAGTCCTGAAAGAGATATTAACATCCAGATTCAGGAAACTCAAAGTCCTCAATTAGATTTAACCCAAAGAGATCCTCTTCAAGGCACATTATAATCAAACTGTCAAAAGTCAGACATTTTAAATGTTGCAAAAGAAAAGTGCCAAGTCACATACAAGGAGCTCCCCATTAGACAATCAGCAGATTTCTCAGCAAAAACCTGATGCTAAAAGAGAATGGAATTATATGTTAAAAGTTCTGAAAGAGAAAAATGCAGCCAATAATACTATTCCACCAAATCAATCTATACTTCAGAAAAAAAGAAAAATAAAGATTTTCCAAGTCAAGCAAGCAGCTGAAGGAATTGATCACCATTAGAATGGCCTGAAAAAAAATCTTAAAGGAGTACTAAAATTGGAAATGAAAGGAAAATAATTACTGTTATAAAAACACATGAATATATAAAAACCACCAGTAGGGACACGTTTGTAACCAAACTCAGAATACCCTAGGGACATAATGGTGTTGTATCCATTTCTTAATCCTCTAGCATGAAGGTTCTAAATTCAAAATAGTCAAAAACAGCAGCTACAAATTGTGGTTAAGGAAAACACAATAGATAAAGATGTAAATTAAGGCAACAAAAATAAAAGTTGAAGGGGGCAGGAAAACAGTTCAGAGTATTTTTCTGTGACTAAAGTCATGAGTTATCAGCTTAAAGTAATCTATTATCACCAGGAATAATGGCTCACACCTGTAATCCCAGTATTTTAGAAGGCTAAAGCAAGAGCATTACTCGAGCCCAGGAGTTGAGACAAACCTAGGCAATATGGCAAGACCCATCTCTGCAAAAAATATAAAAAAATATATATAGCTAGGCATGGTAATATGTATCTGTAGTTTTAGTTGCTTAGGATGGTGAGGTGGGAAGATCCCCTCAAGCCCAGAAATTTTAGGTTACAAAGAGCTATGATCACACCACTGCACTCCAGCCTGGGCAACTTAGTGAGACTCTGCCTCTTGAAAAAAGTCCATTATAAATACAAGACTCTTTATGTTAGCTCCATGATAACCCAAAGAGAGAAATTAAAGCAGATACACAAGCAAGAAAGAGATAGGAAACAAAGCTTATCACTACAGAAAACTACCAAATCACTAAGAGAAAAAGAGAGAAATAAAGAATCTATAAAACAACCATAAAACAATTAACAAAATGTTGCGAGTAAGTCTTACATATCAATAATAATCTTAAATATAAAAAGAGTATATTCTCCAATTAAAAGATTGGCTGCATAGATTAAAAATAAAAATAAGACTAACTATATGCTGCCTACAAGAGACTCACCTCAGGTTAAAGACAAAGTAGAGTGAACGTGAAGGGATGGAAAAAGATATTCTATGTAATTGGAAGCCAAAAGTAAGGGATAGTAGTCATACTTAGATAAAATAAACATTAATGTGAAAATCTGTAAAAATGGACAAGGAAGGTCATTATATGGTGATAAAATGATCTATTCAACAAAAGGATCTGATAATTGTTAATATATATGCATCCAACACTGGAGCTCACAAATATATAATGCAAATAGTATTAGATCTAAAAGGAGTGAAAGACTGAAATATAGTAATAGTAAGGAAGGTTAGTGGCTCACTTTCAACAATGAAGAGATCATCCAGACAGAAAATTAGCAAAGAAACATTCAACTTAAACTGCACTATAAACCAGTGAACCTAAAAGATATTTACAGAACATTCTATTCAACAGTTGCAGAATACACATTTTTCTCCACTGCAATAAAACATTCTCCAAGATAGATTACGTGTTAGGCCACAAAACATGTCTTAACAAATTTAAGAAGTTAAAGATTATATCACATGTATTTTCTGACCATAATGATATAAAACCGAAAATCAACAAGGACAACAAATTTCACAAAGAACATATTCCTAAATAACCAATGGGTCAATAAAAATTTATTTGGGAAATTTAAAAGAAAAAGCTTATTGAGAAAAAGGAAAATGGGAATGTATTCTGACAGGAATTATAGGACATAGCAAAAGCAGAGTCCTAAGAAGAAAGTTTACAGCACTAAATGTCTACATCAAAAAAAGAGAGTTCTAATAAACAACGTAACAATGTACCTCAAAAACTAGAAACACAAGAACAAACGAAACCCCAAATTGGTAGAGGGATAGAAATAATCAAACTCAGAGCAGAAATAAATAATATAAAAGCTAGAAAAAATTCAATGGATCAACAAAATGAAGAATTGGTTCTTTGAAATGGTAAAGAAAATTAATAAACCTTTAGCTAGGCAAAAAAAAAAAAAAAAAAAAAAGAAGAGATAATATGAAAGATGAAAAAGGTGCCATTACAACTGATAACACTGAAATACAAAGGTAATTAGATTATTATGAGCATTTGTCTACCAACATATTTGATAACAGAAGGAATGGATACATTTCTGGACATATACAACCACCAAGAGAAAATTATGAAAAATAGAAAGTCTGAACAGACCAATAAGGAGTAAGGAAATTGAATCAGTAATATAAAGTTTCTCATCAAAGAGAAATCTAGGATCTGACAGCTTCACTGTTAAATTCTTCTAGACAGTTAAAGAACTAATAACCAATTGTTACAAACTGTCTTAGAAAATTTAAGAGAAGGAAATTTTTCCATACTTACTTTACAAGACAAGCATTACCATGATACCAAAATCAGAGAAGAACACAACCTAAAAAAGAAAACTACAAGCCAATATTCCTGATGAACATAATGGAATTTTTGTTTTTTTAAAAAAAACAGTAACAAACTGTATTCATCAGCACGTTAAAAATATCATTTAATATGATTAATTGGGATTCATCCTAGGATGCAGGAATGTTTCAACACAGGATATGCTGATAAAACCTTTCAACATATTAGGCACAGGAGGTATGGAGTCAAAACAGTTAAGGTAACATGTGACAAGCCCACAGCTAACATCATACTAAATGGGGAAAAGCTGAAAACTTTTTTCTGAGATCTAGAACAAGACAGGGATGCCCACTTTCACCATTCTTATTCAGCATAGTACTGGAAGTCCTAGGCAGAGCAATTAGGCAAAGGAAATAAACAAAAAAACATCCAATTTGGAAAGGAGGAAGTCAAACTTTCTTGTTCGAGAATGACATGATCTTATATAATAAAAGCTCTGAATAGCCCAACAAAAAAACTTTTAGAACTAATTTAAAAATTCAGTAAAGTTTAGGATACAAAATCAATATTCTAAATTCAGTAGCATTTCTGTATATTAATAGTGAACAATCTGAAAAAGATATGAAGAAAACAATTCTATTTACAATTGCTACAAAAAATAAGATAGCTAGGAATAAACTCAATCAAGATAATGAAAGATCCCTACACTGAAAAGTATAAAACATTGAATTAAAAAATTGTACTGGACACAAATAAATGAAAAGATATCTCAGGACACTAACTGAAATAATTAATACTGTTAAATGGCCATACTACTCGAAGCAATTTATAGATTTAATGCAATTTGTATCCAAATACCAATTACATTACACACACACACACACATCCTAAAATCTATATGGAACCACAAAACATCCTGAATTGTCAAAGCAATATTAAACAAAACAACAAAGCTATTAAACAAAATCACACCACCTGACTTCAAAATACACTACAAAGCTCTAGTAAGCAGCATGGTACTGCCATAAAAATAGACACATAGACCAATGAAACAGAATGGAGAGCCCAGAAATAAATTCGTGCACCTATAGTCAACTGATTTTTGACAAAAGTGCAAAGAACATGCACTGGAAGAAAATATATTATGTACATGCAGAAAAATGGAACTAAACCAGTAGCTCTCACCATATACCAAGATAAAATCAAAGTGGATTAAAGACTTAAACATAAAACCTGAAATTCTGAAACTATTAAAAGAAACATTGAGGAAAAGCTTCATGACATTGAACTGGACAGAATTTTTTAGATAGAAACTCAAAACACACGCAATAAAAGCAAAAATATACAAATGGGCTTATATTGGAGTAAAAACTTCTGCATAGCAATGGGAACAATTAATAGATTGAAGAGACAACCCACAGAACGGGAGAAAATATTTGCAAACCATCCATCTGATAAGGGGTTAATATCCAGAATATATAAGGAATTTAAACAAATCAATAGCAAGAAAAAAATAGCCTGATTGAAAAATATGCAAAATATTTTAAAATATGCAAAATATTTTAATAGACATGTTTGAAATGAAGACATGCAAATAGCCAACAGGTGCATAAAAGTGCTCAGCATAGCTAATCATTAGGTAAATGCAAATCTAAACCACAATAAGATACCACTTTATTTCACTAATAATTAATATTTAGAATTACTATTATCAAAAAGAAAAAAAGAAAACAAACGTTGGTGAGGATGTGATGAAAGGGAAATGTTACATATTGGTCGTGGGAATGTAAATTATACAGGCACTATGGAAAATAGTATTGATATGGACAGGAGGTAGGAGAGTGTGGCCCCTAGTGAGGGACCCGTGGCCCTAAATGACAGCAGCCATTCCTGTTTTTGTGCCCAAATGTTGCCTTTTGGCCCACCACGCCCCTCTATCCTGTACCCGTATAAACCTCAAGCTCCAGGAGCAGAACAGCAGAAGAGCGGCAGAGCAGCAGACTGGAATGGCAGAGAAGGAGAGAAGTGAAGGAGCATCTGAACGTGGAAAGGAGTTTGGCTAAGGGCAGTTAGAGAGGAGATCGGCGACGGCACTGCTGAACTCCAGGGAAAGATCATCTTACACTCCATCCCCTTTCTAACTCCCAATCCATCCCGCTGGAGCCAGCTCCATCACTCAATAAAATCCCTGCGTTCATCATCCTTCAAGTCCATGTGATCTGATTCTTCCTGGACACTGAATAAGGACCCGGGTACCAAGAGGGCAGAGTGTAAAATGCTGTCACTCTGACTCTCCACTGAGCTAATTTAACACTCAGCCATCCCTTAATGGCCCAGCTAAAAGCATTGTAATACACTCCCAGCTGCTACCATGCGGCTGGAGCCCAAAAGCCCTCACCCTGGTTCCTGCACCTGCGCACCTGCATTCTCCCCCTCCCATAAGGGGTCTGAGTGTTCGGCGGTGGAGCAAGGGAGCTACACCCCTGTCGCAAGTCCCATACGGGAGTCAGGGAACTCTCCCATTTCATCATGAAAGTTCCTCGAAAATTTAAAAATGTCAATTGAGAAACAATGGACAAACCTGAGGGACATTATATTAAGTGATCCACTCATATGAGGAATCTGAAAAAAATAAAAAAAATGGATTTCATAGAAGTAGAGAATAGAATGGTTACCATAGACTAGAGAGGAGTTGGGGGAGGGGGGGATCTAGAGAGGTTGGCCAATGGGTACAAAGTTACAATTAGATAGGAAGAGTATGTTCCAACAGTCTATTGCACAGTGGGGCATATGGTTTGCCATAAGGTATCATTTATTACAAAACAGGTAGAAGACAAGAGTTTCATTGTTTTCACCACAAAGAAACAATAAATGCACGAGGTAGCAGGTACACTAACTAACCTGATTTGATCACTATACAATGTATACATGTATCAAAACATCAAATTTTATCCCATAAATATGTACTACGAAATTTGTCAATCGAAAAAATTAAAAAAGGAAGATAAAAAGCATAATTCATAAGCAGAAAAATATTTGTTTGAATGTATTGAACCTAACAATTTTATTCAAGGAATAAGTCTATGGAATATATTCATTAATGCTTGAAATTCATATATTATGTATAATACTGACAGTATCTGTGGAATGCCACAGAAAAACTGCATTGCAGTGCATAAGGGCACAGACTCAAGTCAGATTGCCAGTGTTCAAACACTGACTCACAATTTGTTAGGTTTGTGTCCTTGGCAAATTTCTTAACATTTTGTATATTAGTTATTTGTTCCAGGGTTATTATGTTCATAGCATTTTTATGAATATTAATTAAATTAGTACATGGAAAGTGATTAATGCATCACCTGGAATACAATAAACTCAAGATATTTAAGCTATGAATTTTAGTTTTATTATTTTTATTATAGTTTTCTATAATAACATGAATATACAATTTAGATCATCAAAGATAAACTTATAATCCAGTAACATACATATGGGAGAACAAATAGTCATATAGGCACAGATATAATTAGGAAATTCATATACAGAGAAACAAAAGATCAATAATAAATGATGAAGAAATATTTTTACATTTACATATTCTTGGAATGAGAGGTAGTCTGTGTTTCTAGATTAATATGGTTTAATTAACAGACTTTTTAAGCTGTACATCATTGATGGGGAAGGAGATCTTAAATTGGATGGGATCACATCATTTACAAATAATATGAACACTGCTTAGACTCACAAGTAATCAGAAAAATGCATTTTTCTTAAAAAGAGACTATATACACTTATTATATGAGTTGAAAATTTAAACTTTAAGTAACACTAAGTTCTGACGAGGATTTTGGAAGGCAGAAAGCATCCTGCACCTCTGGCGGGAGTGTAAATTTGTCAATGAATCTGGAAAGCCATTTGGAAGAACTTAATAAAAATAGTGATGTGCCTAATACAAGCCTCAGCCTAGATATATACCCAATATATACATTCAAGATAAATTATTATGAAGGACATAAAAAGACTTAGACATTGGTACCTTTAGAGATTTTCTTTTTGGTATGAATGAGGATTTTGAAACCACCCAAATTTTCATCACTAGGGGAATATCAGACTCTATGGAATACAGTGAGCACCAAACGATGTATACATAGCAATGTGGACTGAACTAACACACATAATTATGTGTGAGAAAATCCAGAGTGAAAAAGATATAATGCAAAATATTCATGTAAATTAAACATACATGCACAGGCTAAACAACATAACTAAAGTCGTAAGTAGATGCTCAAGGACATGGAACATTTTTTGAGTATGACATCTACTGGTGGTAGGGGAAGAACAGGGAAGATTAAGGATAAAGTGTTAAAAAAAATAGATAAAATTGTTCATTTTTTTGCCCAGTGATGAAAATGTGCATTAATGAGAAGATAGGTCCTGCATGATAAATTAGAATATAAATTCATGAGAAATTGAATGAATATTATGCTGGTTTGAGTCTCTAAATTCTGTTTTATCTGTATTTGGTTTGTTTCTGCAAAAGCACATTTTTTGGACCACTTTTACTCATTGTTTAAAATTTTATTTTCTAGAGTTCTTATCTCTTCACTTTATTCATCATTTTTAGAATATTCTAAAATAATACATTTTCAAACTTGCCTGTCAACTTTCATAAAAACATAATTGGTCTTTGATATTGCATTCAATTTGTAGATAAAAGGGGAAGCATTTGCCTGTTTGCATCATTGGGTATTTTTATGCATGAGCATCTTATATTCAGTGTTTATATTATAGTTTTCTAAGATACTATTAATATATTTTTTCTGTAAAGGACCTGTAAACATCTTGTATGAATTAGTGTTGATTCTGTGTAACATTTGCTTCTGATTCAAGGATGATTAAAATACTTTTTGTTACATTTTCCAATTAGTTATTAGGCAAGAAACCCAGATACTCTTGTACATTGTTTTCCAACAAACTTCTTGAAATTTTCTGGTGGTTTTAATAACTTTCCAGGTAACTTCATAGTTTTCTTTTGTGTAGTTTTAGGCAAATTAGATATTGAATGCAAGTAGTGTCATTTCTTTTTTCTCTTCTTATGCAATATTAAAGTCTGATTTTGTTCTGATAGTGTGTTTAATTTCTATCTGTTGTTTATAGCATTTGTTGATCATACCATTTATTTTATTGTCACCCAATTGCTGGATCTACTTGATGTATATTTTCTATTGCACTATACACTTAGCTATTATGGGATATTCTCTATTTAATTATGTGCATTATCCAGCCGATGTGTATAAATGGAGGTATTATTTCTGGATCCTTCTATGCTTTAAAATGTTTAAAAAGTGGTGTACTTTTTTTTGAGTAATTATTAGAAATATCTCCTGAGGGAACTAATTTGGCCAGATTTCATACTGTGGAATAGGCTATGAGTACCAATACAATTATCTTATGCATTTTTGTGGTTCATATATTTTGTATTTCTCAGAATATTTTGCAACTTTTTTCAATCTGTGCATCTTGTCAGCATTTAAATATTTATTTGAATATGTACAGTATTATTAACTCTAGTTTATTCTCTTAATGTTTTTAAATGTATACCTAAACATTTTTTATCGAGATTGACTGTTTTGTGCATGTTATTTACAAATTTTAGGATTGTTATCCATTTTATAAATAGATGCCTTAATATTTAGTAATTTACTTCAATATGTTATTTTCAAGTAAGTCCTCAACAAGAAAACTTATATTTTTAGTTCTGTACTTTTTTTTGTAGAAAAACAGATTTTCTGTATCCCACATGTTTTGCTATTTTCTCTTTCCAAAAGTCTGTCTCTAAAGTCATTTTCCTTTCGTTCTCATAAGAATATATTTTTACTAAAAATATTAATTTGATATACACTTTTTTTGTTAGAGATGCCTAATTTTACTGCTTTGTGTTCAGGCCACATGGTTTGCAAAGAGGAAGATTTTGGAAATTGTTGAAGTTTATTTTGTAATCTAGCACATAGTGAAATTTTAGGTATGGTTTATGTATCTTTGAAAGGAAAATCAGTTATAGGCTTATCGAGTACAAATTTATCTATAAGTGTTATATTGTTTATTCAAACCCATTGCATGTTGTTTCTTTTTCGACTTCTTGGTTTCCAGGTTTCAGAAATCAGCCTTTCTAAGAGACCTATATTAAAGTTTCTTAGATCCAACTTGGCTGCATTATTTTGTTTTAGGTATTTTTAAAATATACAGCAAACAGCTGAATTTTGATTTTTAAAAAAGATTTTTATATTGAGTCTTTTACTTTTAGAAGCGACTTAATGAATTCATAATAATGGCAAATGTAGTGTTTTATTTGGCCCATGATTTTATTTATTTTTTTTATTTTCTTCTTCCCTTGCTTTTGACGTGTTCATCTGGCTTTGCTTTTTAAAGTTTAAATCTTTCATATCTTGGGGTTTTATTATGACAAAAGCTTCATGTGGGTATTTAAATGTTTTCATGCGTGTCATGTGGGCCATGTGTGTCAACACTATTTATTAATAATGTATTTTTTTCACTGGGTGTGGTTGTTCCTGCCTATAATCCCAATGCTTTGGAAGGCCAAGGCATGAGGCTCACTTGCCAAGAGTTCAAGACCAGCCTGGTCAACATAGTGAGACCCTCCCTATAGATGCTTTAATTCAGCTTAAATTTATAAATAAACTTATGTATTTATAATCTTTACAACATTGAGAGTTTCTATCCAAGAAAAAAATGTATGTTTCCATTAATTAAAGTGTTCTTTTTTTTCATATTCGGTTCCATTTGTATTATCTAGCATAAGTTTGGCAGATCGCTAGTTTGGCACTTATATTTTTACTGCTATTATAAATGGGATTTTTTCCTACATTTACATTCTTTAAAAACATAATTGTTGGTATTGAGAGCTAGAATTTCTTTTTCTTAATTATTGTATTCCTTCCATTCAGTGTGCAATTTATTTCAGAAATTTCTCAAAGTTTTTGTGCAGGCATGGATCATCAGAGAGATCCAAGTCTGGTGATTTTTGAAATTTGAAGGTAAGATAAATTGAGGGAAAATGAGACTGAAAATATTCATAAGTAACACATTTTAACTATGAACAATAGAATTAATATATACTGAAAAAGAAGAAGTCAGAACAAGAGGGTAAGTTGTGGACTCAAAGGTAAAAAGAGTTTCTGTGAATGCACTTGATCTAGAAATAGAGAAGGGAGTGATGGACATTTAAGGTGTAACTTTGGATTATAACCTAAGGAGAGGATAAGAAGGTTGCGTGAAGACAAGTAAGCAAAACAGCAAACTGATTCTCCAGGAGTTTGGTTGAATCATCTCTGTGAATGGTGTAGTTACTAAGGATAATAGCATAGTTACTAAGGTTGGGGGCAAAAGGAAAGTCTGTCTCATGAAATTTCTAATTGTTTACCTGAATTATTTTCACAGGTTTAACAGACAACAAGTATAATTTTATAAAAATGTTATTTTTGCATGTTTCTTATTAATATTATATCTTTTATATTTTTATGAATTAATTGTACTAAAAATCATCATTGACAGCTTTTATTATTATAATTGTAGATTGTTCATAATAGAAATACTTCTACTCTACTCTAATTTTATTATTTTTCATCATTTTCAATAAGAGGTTTTTTTTTTTTTTTTTTTTTTTTTGAGACTGAGTCTCGCTCTATTGCCCAGGCCAGAGTGCAGTTGGAGGATGTCAGCTCACGGCAACCTCCTGGGTTCAAGCGATTCTCCTGCCTCAGTATCCCTAGTAGCTGGGATTGGAGGTATTCGCCACCACACCAGGCTAATTTTTGTATTTTTAGCAGAGATGGGGTCTCCTTATGTTGGCCAGGCTAGTCTCGAAGTCTTGACCTCAAATGATCTGCCTGCCTCGGCTTCCCAGTGTGCTGGGATTACAGGCATAAGCCACTGTGCCCAGCCAAGAAAAAATTTTATTCAATCATTGATACAGATTTATTTCATAACGTGTTACTACTGTCTATTCATGAAGTTTCTAATTGAAACTTGGAGAAATGAAAATTTCTCAAAGTGAGAAATTGAGAAATGAAAATTCAGTAGCAATTTATAATGAGATAGGCTGAGATGTTAATTCAAAAAATGAGCATAGGTTTTACATACGCTCACCATATAAAATTATATATATATATTATTTATATATACACACATTGTGTGTGACCTGTGCATTATGTTCTTTCCCTCTACTCTAATGTAGTCAAATTCTTTTAATGTGTAAAACAATTACATAAGTTTACATGTACAACTACAGACACTTAAGTGGACACAAATATGCATATGCATGCATGTATATGTAATGTACCATATGCATTTATATATGTATATACTGATAGTGATTGCACAACTTATACTTCTTAATCTGCTTTGGCAACTGATACTAATCCTCAAGAGAAGTATCAGACAAAATGGCAGACAGACTGTGAAACAGTCTAACATAATTCACCAGACTGATTGCTGGTCAATTTGAGAAGCCGTCAGCTTGAACAGTTCATTTCATTAAATTCTCAATAAATTGTCCAGTTTGTTTAATTTGAACATTGCTAGATGGATGTTTTCTAAAACCTGAAAAAATTTAAAACTGAGGTCTAATTACCATTATGACTAAAATATATTAGTTTTGTAACTGGCAAAATACCTTCTGCACTATCCTATGAAAATGCTCTATGTCACAGATTCTGAATTATGCAATTTAGAAAATATTGAAAAATGACACAAACATCAAATAGAAAAATGCAATAATGCCAAATAACAAGCAAATATTGTGTACATGTTAGTAAAATATTTTAAAGCGAAGTTATAATATAGATTTCAAATATTTCTAGTTCTTATGTAAAAATAATTAAATTGAAACATATGCAATATCCAAATACAGAGCACATCTTTGATAATTATCTATAATTTTTCTCTTAAAATAATTACATAAAGATAAAACATCATTCAGACTTGATTGAGGGTAATCAACATTTTCTTTCTATCCTACACTGCATCTGTTAATCCTACACTGATCTCAAACAAGAGATTCAGAAATCCAAGAACTGTCCCCTGATTTTGGCTCAGAAACTTAAGCTGTCAGAATGAAAGAGGATTCAGGTTTTAGCAAAATCGGCATTGTACTTGAAGATTAGCCATTAGCTTCAAATACTTGCCAGGAGCAGCAGCTGGCCTTTAAAAGCTTCACATGCTCATTTCATTTCTGCTCATTGATTTATTCAGAGTGAGTGAAGAAGAATAAACAATAAAGAAAGAAGGATGAAAGTACTTTCATGCTGGTTTTACTCTATTGGAGCTAATTGTGTTTTTGCCATTCAAGGATCAGTCAGTTTAAAAATAGTAATTAATATTTTTGAGCCATATCAGAAACTTCCTTAAACAACAAACTTCATATTCCATGTGCTGAACACATGTACATATGTATAATTATGCATGTGTATATATGCATATGTACAAGTATACCTGCATGCATATATACATATATATTGTAAGGAGTCATAGTTAATCTCACAAGTAGAGATACTGTATTCAATGCATAATTTATAGTCCTTCTCAAATATATCCCAAGATTATATAGCTTAACAATATGCACAGACGGTGATAACTATCATAACTGGCTGTCAACATGATTTTAATACATTATTTTTAAAATAAGCACTGAGGAATTAAGTGCATTAACTAAGGTCATCTTTCCATACCCCAAATGTTTTATTCATCATCCTATTCTCTTTATCACTCACTCAGATGGTCAGCAGTAATAACTTATAGTGGTAAAGCTCCTTTTATTTCATATAATGTGACAATAAGTCAATATATTACAATTTAAAAAGTCTGAGAGTACCACCAGGATGTTAACGGGATTAAAATATTCCTGTCATTTCAGGAGCTGTAGAGTTAGAAATATTTAATATGGGAAAGAGCATTAGTATTCACGTTGTTGCTCGACTATGATGGGAAAGAGGTTTTGCTTTGAGAAATTTCTTACTCCCAAGGGTTTAAAACTTCTTCATAAGAATGGGAGTTGGGAGAGAGATTTAGATTCACTTCTAGGTAAACTCATTCTAACAATAATACAACAGAAAAATGCAATACAAATATGAACAAGCAAATATTGTCCAAAATTGAATTAGAAGGGTTGCAATGTAGGCAGTTTCCTCTCTATTCAAGTGTTCAAGGATAGAGCTGGGGACTACACAGAGGATTCAAGGAGCAGCAAAGTAGCTGTACACGTTTACTACCCTTCAGATGATCATCCATTAAAAAGTTAGAACGTTTCTAAAAATACCAGACTTTATATGAGTGGGAGTTAACAGAAATATTTTGGAATAATCTAAACACTTTTGCCCCATCTCCCCTTTACTTAGTGATATTTGACTTTATACTTCCAAATCGTATGTTTTCATTTGCCATAGATGTTACTCCAAATGGCAGTGTGTTGTCTTAAGAAGCAGGAAATATGCAAATTCAAGAAGATATCTGAAGTACTTTTAACAAATCTGTGAGTTGAATAAATTTTAAAATCATTAAAAATGAAGTGAGAAAAGTTCTTCCTCTCACAGGATTTATCATTATGGAACATCTGGCATTTAGAATACAGATATTAAAATAAACATTCATGAAATTTTACATTATTCACAATGTATAATTGATCTGTCTTGGCAGATTTTTCAAATTAGCCATTCTTGTTTTTCCTTAAAAACACATATCTTATATGACCCAAACATTTTATATTACATTAGAAATACATTGAAATGAGAGCGATATTATGTACTTTCAAAGACAATTAAAAGCACCTTTATGGTATTAGAAAATCAAGTGAAGAAAAACTAAAATTATATCATATTCCTAGTAGGCAAGTACAATAAACCAAAATATCTTCACCAGTTTAATCATTTTCTAAAACATGTTTTCTTCTTTCTTAGGGAAGCAGCTGTGTGGTTGTCATATAAATGTGGCTTTTGAAAAACAAAATGCATAATTAGTGGTCATTAAGGAAGTAAGGTTATTCTGCACACACGCCAGTCCTTTCCATGCGTGCATACAGAGGAATCTAGACTAATAGCAAGAATAGAAACATTACAGTTTGAGGGCTGTGAAAGATAGTACAATCATAACTTAGAGTAGATTTTCTTCAAAGTTCTTAATTATAGGTCACTTAGGTGGTGAGACAGATGGTAAAATGGTTAAAGTAGATAACAAGACACAAAGACAGGTGACAGAGATGCTAAGAACATTTTTTTTTTTTCTAAGATGATGTCAATCTTAGCACTCTGTGACATTGGGACTCCTAGGGCAGGATCATGGGGTGGGGGTCACTACTAATTTTAAATCATTTAAGAACTGATCATTTGACTCAAGTGAAACAATCAATTATGTTCATTATCAACTTGAAAGAACATGCTAAAGTACATTAAATTGTCTTTTGTAAACAAAATAATATTCCTGCATGCCTTTGAAAGTTTATTAAGGAAGGGACAGCCTAAATTGTATGTGTAGTAAGGCTAATAATAACAATACCAAACTTTTGGAGAAATCAATTTATATTAGCCAAGAAATTTTTAAACACAACATATACCAAGATACATATTTTTTAATTCATACAGGAAACCATCTCATGGTCTCTTGGAAATCCATTTCTGTTGGCATGACTCTGCTCAGAGATGAAAGGAGAAGGGTAGAGGCTGGCATGTCTTTTTAACCTTGAAAGGAGGAAATAGAACTCCCTCTGTGAACTGACTACAGAGAATGTAAAAGGGTAGAAACGGATAAAAAGATTTCGGAGCAATAAAAGCACTAGCAGCCATAAGAACAGAAACACAACAAAACACCTCTGTTAGGATTATTTAACTAATATTTATTTTACAAATATTTACAAAAATTTCACATTCTGTTTTACTTACAAGCAGTGGATTAAATAGAGATAAATAGACTAACCATGTCTAAAACTTTGAGAAGTAACTATTCTCTGGAATGATGTGAGAAGTTTGTAATTGCTCCAAATTCCACTAGAATGCCATTGCAACACTTCAGCACAGCGGTAATTTATATACACAGTTTTAGAGTCTAGATGGTTCTTTTGTGTTGTAGAATCCAGACTCCTGGACATGTCCATGTGTCTCTCCTTTGAACAACAGTAATAATAGCAAAATGTATTATAGGTTCATGATAGAAGCACTCAAGAATCATTTGAGTATCACTAAAAGTGGTATAAGTTGGCATTAGAGAGGTAAGAAAATCAGATGGGCCAAATAAATGACTTTATAAGGATGGAAAGCATGAATTGAGATGCTTTCTCTACCCTAGATGTCCATTAAATTGATTTTAAAACAGGCAATGCCATTATTATCTTTTTATTCTTGAGTAATACTCATTTAAGGAAAACACAGGACAAAAGGTAAAAGAAAAAATCCTTTTTTCTTTATTTATTTAAGAAAAGATATGGCCTATTCCTAACAGTTTGTAATACCTTCTGTGTGAAACACTTAATGGACTTAATAAGGATCAAAGAAATGCAATGAATTCCCTTAAAAAACTACAGTGCAATTTATCTCCTAAAATAAAATATATAAGAATAAATCCTTTAAAATTCAAATTAAAAGTAATGCAAACTTCTTTGGACATATTGCAGTATGGCTAACTTGGAGGAATATTTTAGCATTATTATCTTGGAAAAGGCTAAGAAGGTCATATAGATTCATATGGTTTTAATTTTTGCATCTATGTCGTAGTAAATAAATTTTTGCATCTATGTCATTAGTAAATTAAGTCTCATTAATAATATGAAAATATTATAAAACTGCTAACCAATTAGAAGCATCTAATAATATATACTCAGAACTTTTGAAAAGGAACCACTAATAAGTTCTCAAAATGGAATATAATGTTAAATGTTTTTCTTTATTAATATATCCAGGAGATCCATATTACAGAAAAATAACATATCAATTCATAGAAATAACAACCTCAAATATAAGCATTAGTGTAACCTAGGGGAAGCATCCAGCTGCTCTGTATTGGTAGAGTCATTCTGGTTGTTTAAGGGTAGTGTCTCTTCTGATTAATTAGTGTCTCTGCTCAAATAGTTGTTGTGTATTTTAAATATCTCCGCTAAATTGGCTAACAGATATCATGAAATGGTAGAAAGGTTTCATCTCTGTTACGTGGAATTTCAATGGACAGCCTCCTATCTTCTGTGAATGCAAGATGTTAGAGAGTGGAATTGCGAGGAGTATTTTACTATGATCAACTACAGGACCTTTTTTTCAATATAGGTATAATTCATACTTAAAGCAAGTATGTTCAATAAAGGCATTCCATGCTTGTCCAATAGAAGCCACTCAGTTATCTTGGTGGGTGAATAAAATGTTACATTTTGAAGTTTAGAAAAGAAAAGAAAACCCAAAGAGTTTTCACTCCTACATCAGAAAAAAAGCTCCAGAGTTACCAACAGAGCCCACTAAGATTTTCTTCAATAGTAGAATATGCATACCCCAAACTTTGGCAAACATTTGATTGCGATGCCATTAATTCCAAAGCACTGCCTATGGCAAAAACAATTTAATGCAAAATTAATCATAGCAGTCATCCCACTTATCTTTGTAACAATATCAGTAATACTACTGATCAAAATGTTGCTAGTAATATGAATGTTAAGATCATGCTATTAAGATTTCAGATGGAAATGAGGAAGATGGAAGACGCATTAGAAACTGGAGGAAAGTTTCCTCCAGTTGTAAAGTGGTAGAGAACATGGCTGGATTATTTTCTACTGTTGATACGAAAATAAAACTTGTATGTACTGAATGTAGATATTTCATATGAAAAAAATTCCAGGCAAAGTGTGGAAAACACTGCATGGTTTCTTCTTGTTGCTTACAGTACAATGCAAGAGAAAAGATAAGGAATGAATTGTTACACAACAACAAACCAGAACTTGAAGATTTAAACAATTCTCAGCCTATGCATATTGCGAGAAATAAGAAACTGTGCCCTAGAGAGAACACCAAGGGTGCAGCTGTACAACTCTTTGCTAAAAGTATTAAGTGATTTATGGAGGCAATTAATCATCTCAGCAAAAAGACTGCCAGCTTGATCTGAAGGGGACAGAGATGGGAAAGAAGCGAATTAAGGCTGTTGGACATCTGGGATTCTAGAAGCAGGTTGTGAGCTGACAGCAATTCCCTGCAAACGTGTCTTATTGTTGAAACAAAAAAGGGAAGAAAAACCCTCAGGGTATTTCAGCGGGCATTGGGACTGCCACTGCCACCATGGGGACAGAATGCACTGGCTCAGGGAGTAGGAAGTGGGGTCACTGTCCATAACCAAAAGATGGTTACACCATTTTATTCTGGAAATAGACAACTTTCTGTCTGAATTAGCAGGTTTACAGATGGAGAGAAAGTTTGTCTCTGATGAATCATGCCCCAAGTCTCTACCATAACTGAGTTGCATGATTTAAAACATATTTTGGAGTTAGAAATGATGGTGGAGTGGGTTAAGACTTATGAGGGTGTGGGGATGGAATAAATGTGGAAAAGAAATAAAATTTTGGGGGGTCAGAGGGTAGACTCTTATAGATCAAATAATGGCCCCTCCAAAAATATATGTTGAAAAGTCCCAAGCCCCCAATATCAGAATTTGACCTTGTTAATAGGGTCAGGGAAGATGTAATTAGTTAAATGAAGATGAGAACTTCTTATGCAATATGACTGATGTTCTTATAAGAAGACATTTGAAAACAGAGATACACTGGAAGAATGCCATGTGATGACCAAAGCAGAGATTAGAGCCATGTAGCTGCAAGCCACAGAACATCGAAGATTGTTGACAAAGCATCACCAGCTATAGAACTGATGAAGAATTCCCCCACAGATTTGAGAGGCAACATGACCCTGCTGAAACCTTGATTTCAGACTTTTAGGCGGCAGAATTGTGAGACAACATATTTTTCTTTAAGCATCCTAGTTTGTGACTGTTTGTTAATGGCAATCCTTGGAAACTAATATATCTGGCTAAGAAAATGTTTACCTAATTAAAACCAATGTTAAGGTATTCTATTTCATACTTGTTAGACTCCTGGAAAAACTGTTTGTTGTGCTGATTTTTGTTTCATGATAATAAAAGCACATAATTAGTATGTGGGATACATTTTCCTTTTTCTATGATGTTTGTACACTAATGTAGTCTTTTAAAAGCCTTAATTCCTGTACTTACATGAAGAAAGATCCCATAAACAAAACATAGCCCTCTTTAAAATGTTTTAGATTGTGACATGACCACTGAAGATACAATTTTTCCTACACAAATTTTTAAACTGATATAAAGAGAAGATGAATTAGTCATATCTGAAATTGTCTACCTACAAATTATTTCTGTTAACAAAGAGCAATAATAGAACAATGTAATCTAGACCTTCATTTTTCTTTAAAATTGCCTACAAACTCTTGGGTCTTTATTTAAATGTTTGCTGAATGAATGAACGATTGAATTAATATATGAATGCAGGTAAAATAAATAAAAAAGTAATATAGTAATGAAATTAGTTTCAATATCTGTTTTCATAAAATATAGAAGGAGAAGATTAAGATAGAGAAATTATAAGATTTTTGGGTAATAAAATATTGCTTGAGATGTAGAGAGGGCTTCATTAATTATTGTTTTATGTCCAGAATTGGTTCCTTCCAGTGGGTTCTTGGTCTAGGTGACTGCAGAAATAAAGTCGCAGACCCTCATGGTGAGCGTTATAGTTCTTAAAGATGATATGTCCAGAGTTTGTTCTTTCAGATGTTCAGATGTGTCTGGAGTTTCTGCTTTCTGGTGGGTCCGTGGTCTCACTGACTTCAGGAATGAAACCACAGACTTTTGCAGTGAGTGTTACAACCCTTAAAGGTGGTGCATTCGGAGTTGTTTGTTCCAGGTGGGTGCGTGGTCTCACTGACTTCAGGAATGAAGCCGCAGACCCTCGTGGAGAGTGTTACAACTCATAAACATAGTGCAAACCCAAAGAGTGAGCAGCAGCAAGATTTACTGTGAAAAGTGAAAGAACAAAGCTTCCACAGAGTGGAAGGCGACCCCAGTGGGTCGCCACTGCTGACTCAGGTGGCCAGCTTTTAATCCCTTATTTGGGCCTGCCCACATCCTGCTGATTGGTCCATTTTACAGAGAGCTTATTAGTCCATTTTACAGAGTGCTGATTCGTCCTTTTTACAGAGTGCTGATTGATGCATTTACAATCCTTTAGCTAGACACAGAGCACTGATTGGTATGTTTTTACAGAGTCCTGATTGGTGTATTTACAATCCTCTAGTTAGACAGAAAAGTTCTTCAAGTCCCCACTCGACCCAGGAAGTTCAACTGGCTTTGCCTCTCAATCCCTGCTCTAAACAGGGCACCCCAACTGTTGTTGAGAATTGGGCAATGACTGCTCTAGCTACTTCCTGTTGGATAGACGCAAAGAAGAGGCTCTGCAGTTGTAGTGTCCTCCAAAGGGGAAATCTTTAGGCCAGTGAAAGGGCCAGTGGTTCGATCCAGGGGTCCTCTGTAGATGTTGTTAGTTGAGTTCATTTGGGGTTCTATTTGTAAGATAATCTGTAGCTTGATGGTCTCAATGCTAGAGGAAACAAATTTGACAAGGAGGTTAAAAATACAGGGCCTGAAGGCAAGTAATAGCAAGATGGCTGTCATGGGACGTAGAAAAGGGAGAAGCCATGTTGTCCAACTCCAGAGATTGATATAAGAGTTTGAAAGGCATTGTCTGATTTCAGAAGCCTTTTCCTGTAAATGCCGGGTGGTATCTCATACTATCCCTGACTGGTTAGTGTAAAAACAATATTCTCCCCTGAGAAGGTGCTAAGTCCTCCCTTCTCAGCAGTGAGGAGGTCTAGGCCTTGGCGGTTTTGAAGAGTTACTACTGCCCAAGAGTCTATTTGGGATTGTAAGGATAGATTTTGCTATTTCTAGCAAACTCTCTGGGAAATCCTTTGAGAGTGTGTAGTAGTAGGACAATGAAGTAGATAAACCTGCTATTCCAGTTTCTGTAGCAATGGCCATTCCTAACCATATAAGTAGGGGTATTAGTTGTATGGCTCTGTGCTGAAAGACTTGAGCTTTGAGTGGCACTGATAGGGTCTGATTTCCATACGATTTGAAATTAGGATAATATGTATTACACCATTAACTTTTGGCAAATTTTACTTTTGTTGAAAACCTTGTAAGTTTGGGATTTTAATTTTTCTTTGTTATTAATAAAACCTATTCACTTAGAATTGGTGTAGATGGCTCCTTCCTGATTCTGTAAGTACTTTAAGGTTTGCATGAGTGCAAACAACTGGCACGTTTGAGCAGACCAATTATTAGGCAATTTTCGTAACTCTGCTTCTATAAGAGTTCCCTTATCACTGAATACCCATTATGTCTTTTTCCCTTAATCACCTGGGAGGAACCATCTATCCTCCTGTCCTGAAGGGAGTTCCTCCAAGATCTGGTTGGACCTTTGTATGGTAATTAGTTAAGATTTAGATCCCCTGTTAGGAAACCTGTGGGGTTAAGGATTTTTGATAGTAAGGCTACGGGCTGTCAGTGGCCTCACTGCTTTTGGGCTACGCCCTTGTTTACACTGACAACAAGGTGGTTTTGGAGTGTTATAGGGTTACAGAGAAGACCTTCAATTATCAATCATAGGTTTTAAATTTACCCTGGCCTTTAAAGGAATAGGGTACACTATTTTTTTCTTTACTACTTCCATCTCTCTTTATTTCTCTTCTTCTTTGTCTCTCTTTCTGACTCCCTCTTTGTCTCTTCCTCTCTTTGACTTTCTGTCTCTCTCTCTTCCTCTCTCTGTCTCTTCTTTGTCTCTGTTTCGTCCTCTCTCTTTCTCTGACTTTATGTCTCTTTCTCTCTTCTGTATTTGACTTTGTCTCTCTTTCTCTTTCTTTCTCTCTTTCTGTCTCTTTCTCTTTCCTTTCTGCTGGTCTTTCCCTGCCTCTGCCAGCTGCTTATGCTGCTGTTCTCCCCTCTCCTTCCCCTTTTGATGGCTTCAGCAGTGTAAGACTGCCACCTCCTTGAGTTTTTCCACTGCATGCAATAACTCCTTGTGATATTTAATGGGGATTCCCCCAGAGGTTAGTACCTCCCTTTCTGTCCATATTGCAGCATGGGCATGTAGGGTTAGAGAAGCATACTTGCTATCTGTATACACATTTATTATTTTTTCTTTTCCAGTTGTAAGGCTAAGGTAAGTGCCACTAGTTCTGCTAACTGGGCACAGGTCCCTGGGGGAAGAGGCTTACTTGCAAATATGGTTATATCACTAACTATGGCATAACCTGCCCTTCATATCCCATTCTCCACAAATGAACTTCCATCAGTATATGGGTTAAGGTCAGGATTAGCTAAGGGCACTTTTAAGAGATATCTCAGGTGGCATAAATCTAGACTATAATTTGTTGGCAGTCATGCTCGATTGGTTCCCCATCCTCTGGGAGAAAAGTGACAGGGTTGAGGGCCATGCACATACGTATTTGAAGCACTGGTCCCTCAAGGAGTAGTGCCTGGTATCTAAGTAGGCGGTTGTCTGATAGCCACAAATGTCCTTTGACAGCTTGTATGCCATTTACATCATGAGTAGTCCAGAGAGTGAGATTCTTTCCTTGTATTATTTTGATAGCCTCTGACACTAAGATGGCCACCACCACAACTACCCTTAAACAGTGAGGCCACAAGTCTGAGTAAGGACTCCAAGAGCTATCCCTGCTCTCTCTGTGGTGTATAAAGAGAAGTTTTGCCCTGTGGGAAGGCTTAAAGGTGAAGCTTGTATTAGGGCCTTCTTTAAGGTTTTGAAGGCTGCTTCTGCCTCTGGTTCCCATTCTACTAGATGAGTATTTGCTCTCTGAATCTCCTTGATTACAGTATAGAGGTTGCCTGGCTATCTCAGTGTATCCATGGATCCATAGTTGGCAAAAGCCAGTGATTCCAAGGAAGCCCCACAGCTGTTTTAATGTCTTAGTGTGATGATAAGCCAGTATAGGCTGTATTTGTTCCTTGCTGAGGGCCCTGGTTCCTCTGGCTAAGATTAGGCCTAGACATTTGACCTGCTGTAGGCAAAACTGGGTCTTTGACCTAGATGCCTTGTACCCTTGATTAGCTAGAAAGTTCAGGAGATCTAGAGTAGCCTGCTGGCATGAGGTTTCCGAATTGGTAGCCAAAAGCAAATCATGCACATACTGAAGGACCAGAGTGCCTGGACTTAAGAAGTGGCCTAGCTCTTAGGCCAGTGCCTGACCAAACAGATGAGGGCTACCCCTAAACCCTTAGGGCAAGACAGTCCACGTAAGTTGGGACATGTGGTTTGTGCAATCCTCAAAGGCAAAGAGAAACTGGGATTCAGAGTGCAGGGGAATACAGAAGAAGGCATCCTTGAGATCCAGAACAGTGAACCATTCTGCTTCTTCTGGTATTTGAGAGAGTAGGGTATAGGGATTGGGTACAACTGGATATAGAGGAATTACTGCTTCATCGATGAGTCTAAGATCTTGCACTAGTCTCCACTGACTGTTCAGTTTTTGTACTCCTAGAACTGGGGTGCTGCAGGGACTGCTGCATTTCCTTACTAAGCGTTGAGCTTTTAAATGTTTAACAATATCCTGTAATCCTTTATGAGCTTCAGGCCTTAAGGGATATTGCCTTTGATAAGGAAAAGTGGTGGGGTCTTTTAGCCTGATTTGGACTGGGCAAGCATTTTTTTGCCCTTCCAAATTGTCCTTCCAATGCCTAGACTTCAGGGCTGAGTCCTCCCTCAAGTAGGGGACAACAAATGGGTAACTTATTCCCCGTATTTATATAGATAATAGCTCCAGCTTTGGCTAATATATCCCTCCTTAATAAAGGTGTGGGCCTTTCAAGCATAAGAAGACAAGCTTGTGAAAAGAGCAAGTCTCCCAATTACAAATGAAGAAGTGAGAGAAATACCTGGTTACAGGCTGTCCCAGAATTCCTCGGATGGTAATGGACTTTGAGGACAGTCATCTGGGACAGGAGACTAACAGTGAGAAGGCTGCGCCAGTGTCCAGGAGGAAGTCGATTTCCTGGCCCTCAGTGGTTAAACGGCTTAGTGAGGGTGACAACATGAGCTGGCACTTGCCCTGGGCATCTTCAGTCCTGTTGTTGGATCATCTGTTTGGGGGCTTCTGGCCCAGAAAACCTTTGCCTCTGGGGCAATGTGCCTTCCAGTGATTGCCTTGGCATAGTGGACATGGATGAGGGAGTGGCTTATTTCTCACTGGACAATCTTTTTTAAGGTGTCTTTCCAAACCACACTGGTAACAAGCCCCACCAGATGATTGGCCTGCTCCATTTTCTGTCATCTCGGAACCACCAAGGTTTATTTGTTTGAGGGCCATGACTAAGGCTGCAGCCTTTCTCTGATCTCGCTTTTCCTTTTGGGTCTGTTCCTCTTGGTCCCTATTATAGAACACGGAGGTTTCCAGGTTTAATAATGCCTCCACATTTTATTCAGGGCCCAGAACTCACTTTTGGAGCTTTCTTCTGATATCTGTAGCTGATTGGGTAATAAACTTATCTTTTAGAATCAGTTGACCCTCTAGTGAGTCAAGTGACAGGGGAGCATATTTTCTTAAGGCCTCTTGTAGTGGCTTGAGGAAGGCGGAAGGATTTTCTTCCTTTCCCTGAGTTATAGTGGACATCATTGAATACTTCATGGGCTTTTCCCTAATTCTCCTTAGTCCTTCTAGAACACAGGTGAACAGATGTTTACAACTTCAGTCCCCATGATGTGAGTCAATGTCCCAGTGGGGATTCATACTAGGGATGGCCTGCTGACCAGTAGGGAATTTGTCATTTTCTTCTGCTGTCATACTATCATTTACTTGACTAAGATACCAGGTGTCTCCAAACTCTCAGGCTGTAGCTAAAGCTGCATTCTTGTCATTAAAGGCCAGGGTTCGATCTAACAATAGCATGACATCTCTCCAAGTGAGATCGAAGGTTTGTCCTAGACCCTGTAGGACATCTATGTACCTATCAGGATCATCTGAAAACTTCCCCAGGTCTACCTTGATCTGCTTCAAATCAGAGGGAGAAGCGGGCGTGTACCCAGATTGGGCCAAATTCCCCTCCCCTACAGCTTGAAGGGGACATAACCAATAGCCCGGGGGTTTTTGTGGTCCTTTAGCAATTTCTTTGCTTGTTTTCTTCTGGATGGGAGAGATTAGAGGAGGCTTATCATTAATACGAAGGGTAGCTATAGGGTGGCTAGGATACGGGGGTAAGCTGAGAGGTCCTCCAGTGGGATGTAAATTGCAAGCTTTGCATAGTTGTGTATTCTCTTTCAATGAAAAAAAAGGCTTGGACATAATGTATTTCACTCCATTTGCCTTCCTTCTTACAGAAAAGGTCAATCTGCAGGATAGTATTATAACTTATACTTCCCTCAGGTGGCCGTTTTTCCCCATCAGAAAGAGAATATTGAGGCCAGGCCATAGTGCAGTAAAAGGCGAACTGCCTCTTTTTCAGGGTTTGTCAGTCAAATCGGTCCCAGTGTCTTAGGATGCATTTCAAGGGTGAGCCTGTTGATACCTGAGTGTTTCCCATCTGAAAGACAAAACCACCCACGGTTTTGGTTTGTTTCTACTCCTGGCCCAACAATGCACAATGGCCCCTGAACTCTACTGATGGGGATAGTTGCACTCACTGATGCACCAGCAGAACACCTCTTGCCCAAGAACCCGCAACAGTCCCTGGACCCTGCTGATTGGAATAGTTGTGTTTACTGATGCAGCAGCAGAAACACCTCTTGCCCAAGAACCCACAATGGTCCCTGGACCCTGCTGATTGGAGTAGTTGTGCTCACCCACCCAGCAGCATAAACACTAGTTTTCCTCCTAGATCACAAGGAGGACCGAGGAAGGTTGGATTTAGTGATCCTTACTGAAGCATTCTTGAAAACCTGTTAGAGTCCTAAGCATTCTCCTGTTAGTACTTGGACCTTACCCCTGTCCTGTGAAGATGTTATGCCCCAAAAATGAAGTGGAGGGCCATATCCTGAGGGAGGCAAGGGATCTCCAGGGTTGGAAGAGTGATGCCTTTTGTCCTCACTTATATGAATAGGAAAGATACCGTTTCTGAAGCTCCCCCTATCGTAGCTTCAGGAATAGCTTCTGTTCAGCCTGCTAGTCTGAGAAAGGATCCTAAAATTCCAGACAGTCCCCTGTACAACGGGGCTTTGGGCAAAAATTATGTCTTTCTGATTGGTGAGTCCAGGTGCCTAAAGAATTTAACAGAGTCCTGAAATTTATACTAGAAATCATTCTTATAGGAGAAACTAGAAAAGCACCAGAGAAAGGGAGTGATTTTTAGAAGCAAGACTAACTTCGGAGAAGAGAGGAGGGAGTAAGTTTGTCTGACAGGCCTGCAAGATTTATTGTGAAGAATGAAAGAACAAGAGTGAAAGAACAAAGCTTCCACAGTGTGGAAGGAGACCCGAGTGGTTGCCACTGCTGGCTTGGGTGGCCAGCTTTTATTTTGTTATTTGGCCACACCCACATCCTGCTGATTGGTCCATTTTACAGAGAGCTGATTGGTCCATTTTACAGAGTGCTGATTGATGCATTTATAATCCTTTAGCTAGACACAGAACACTGATTGGTGCGTTTTTACAGAGTGCTGATTGGTGCATTTTACAATCCTTTAGCTAGACACAGAGCACTGATTGGTGTGTTTTTGCAGAGTACTGATTGGTACATTTACAATCCTCTAACTAGACCGAAAAGTTGTCCAACTCCCCACTTGACACAGGACGTCCAGTCCAGCTGGCTTCACTCTCAGTTTTGCCTCTAACTTTACTGTATTTATATAAATAATATACTTGGAGAGGGAAGCATTTTTAGGAGTAATAGAATATTGCTTGAGATGTAGAGAGGACTTCATTAATTATTTTTTTGTCTCTAATCTTACTTTATTTATATAAATAATATACTTGGGACTGACGTGGTGGCTCATGCCTGCTATCCCAGTACTCTGGGTGGCTGAGGTGGGCAGCTCACCTGAGGTCAGGAGTTCAAGACCAGCGTGGCCAACATGGTAAAACCCTGTCTCTACTAAAAAATATCAAAATTAGCCAGTCATGAGGGCGGGTTCCTGTAATCCCAGCTACTTGGGAGGCTGAGGTGGAAGAATTGCCTGAACCTGGCATTCGGAAGTTGCAGTTAGCCAAGATAGCACCATTGCACTCCAGCCTGGGCAACACAGTGAGACTCCATATCATTAATAATAATAATAATAATTATTATTATAATGATAATATACTTGGAAAGGGAAGCATCTTCAATTGTTCTAGGATGTTTATGTCAATAATGCATATAGGTTAGGAAATACCAACTACTTAGTCATTAACAGCATCTTTCTTAGTTTGAAAATGTAAGAACATTTCCCTCTAGATTTGACTCACAAGTCTGGGCATAAAAGTAATTTGGCCAGGAAGTGCTAAAGCAGTGTCTCATAGTGGAACAATCCTAATTAGCACTTTATATGGCGGAACTAAAGAAAAGCCCTGTACATCTAGATTTCTGTTGCTGATACGTCAGTTATTGGGTGTATAATCGCTACTACAGGCATTAAAGGATTTCCAATGTCAAGTCAGGCAGCTAAAGTGATTTCATTCAAGTTTTGAGAGAACTAGGAATGATAGGATACATGGATCTCTATTTGGGAGGCTTATTCAAAATTCTGAGAAAGAGGTTTGCATTACCTTTGTACAATCGTAGAGATCATCACTCTGGCATTCAAGAAAATTGATGTTATTTATCTTCTTTACTTTAGTCAATAATGTATTTTGAACTGACAGAAAGGGAAATAACCTAAAGAGTTAGAAAGGATATATAATTAAATTTGAGTTTTTCATTAGTAAATAAATCAAGTCTCTTAATAAAGATAAGTTAAATCAGAAATTTAATATTTAGAACTCTTTCTACATGATACCAAGAAAAAGTTAATTTTCATCATACCTTTAGGTCCAAGGAACCCAATTAAGTGAAAAGATATAGACGTTTGTTTTTTAAGTGTTTGGATCAAATTGGCCTGTCATCATTGATGAAGTGTTATCACTTACATAGGTCAAAGCTCTCGCATTGCCTGGCATGGGGCAACATTTTGTGTTAGTGCTCTATGACACACTTTTGCATGCCTCTCAAACTATAATTTTGATATTTATTTTGTCCCATTTTGTATTTAAACTTTGAAGAATTTTTCAGTTTCTAATCAACCAAACTTTCTCTTCTTTGTTTTTGCACATACATTTATGTATATTTTATTTAAGTATTATATTTTTATTATTTATTCATGTCATTTAATAATGTACTGGGTTTTAAGCACAAAGAAGAGATGATGTGCATTTTTCTCATCATGTTGAAATTAATGACCCCTGGAAAAGTTGAATTCCAGAATTTGATAAATGGCATAAACTCTGACTACCTGGACTGGAGTCAATGTATGAGAAGAACAATTTAATTTACTCCCTGACCCTGTCATGTAGAGATATATTATCTCTAGATACATTTTTTCATAATTCAAAACACACTTTAATTTAACTCAAAGGAAGCACACTTGAAATACAAGTGATGTACGTGAATTTCATATAGCTCTTAACGTCCATGGATTAAATATTGGGCCAGACAGAGAGAAGTTACTGATGAAGATGACTATCTTCTTTTTATAGCTAATTGAGTTAATTATTGACATGGGTGCTTTTCAAAGGATTTCAACCATTTATAATCAATTAAAAGGTTTAATTTCTGTATCTAAAGAAATAAGATAGATTGTCCTCATATACAGCTATCACAAAATCAGGGCAGTTGACCAAATTTTAAGGAGGTGATTTGCTATTCATAGCCGAACATATTTGTTGGTCAACTTGGAACTATTAGTAGCCTCCTCAGGTTCCTAGAATATTGCATTTTTACTAGTGAAAGCTTCTGACAAACCAGGAAGCAAAGAGCACATGGCACTTAGACACTTTCACATCTATTATTTTTTTCTCTTTATTTGAGACTAGTCAAGTTGTCAGCTACGACTGCAAACAGACTTCCCTTTATGTAATGCTTTCTATGGTCCTAAAAATAGTAAGACTTTCTGTTTGTCAGTATGTGAGGAGGCAACTGCCGTTTTCTTTCAGAATCACAGTATGAACGTTAATATTAAGTAGACTTTGCTGTCATTCCTTTTAAAGGTACACTGCAAGTCATTGAAATCTTTGTGGGGAAATTGACTCAAACATTCCATATAAGTAATTCATAAATCAGAAACCAAGCTGTTTCAAAAGATTCTCAGATGTGAATTGATATTGAGATTTGTTTCAGCACCATGATACACTTGAGTTGTTAGTAAGTAGTGTGACCATATAATTTATCATCCAAACCTGTACATTTTAGAATGAGTGTCATATTATTAACCGTGCAGGAAAACAACCATTACTAAGACGTCTAGGGCAAGCTAGAATGTATGGTCACCTAATTTGCCACATCATGAAATCTGCCAATAGCTAGAAGGTTCTGATGAGATTTGCATTTTAACAGGCAGAGCCACAGTCTTAAAAAAACAAACCTGAGATTAAGAGTTTCAGGTCAAAGTTATTTTGCATAATGTGATTTTCTTCTATAGAAACAATTTATGAAATATTTAATATAGATTAACTTGGAAAAATACGGCTACTCAAAACATTTTCTTCACCTTAGTTTCTGTTGTACCTATTTGATTTTATCCAACAGTGTAAAAAGTGTGTGTGAGTGTGTACACGTGTGTGTGTGTGTATATATATATTTACATTAGTGCATAGAGGTTTTATTGTTTTGAAGCTAATTGACTCTGACTAGTATGAAAAGAATATCCCAGACTTGGCTCTTTATAACTCTATGATCCAATTAACTTAAATAATTGACCTAAATGATAAGTACACATAAAAAGTTGCTTCATAAATACTTTGTTTGGGTACCATAATATTTGGGATGTTTTGTTAGAAAATTAATATTGTTACAAGTATATTACTAAATAATATAGAAAGTACTGATTTGCTTAATTTAAGTTTGCTTATCACATCATCATTTATGTTTAGTTAGTGACAGATAGTATATTATATATCTATTATTTACAGATGTTATATATATGTATAACACAAATTCAAGTACATACTAAACATAAATTACGCATGAATCTCTTTTCCTCCTACAACTCATTGCCAAAAGCTTTTTTAAAAAAAAATCTCGGTCCAGGTGCAGTGTCTCATGCCTGTAATTCCAGCACTTTGGGAGTTTGAGGTAGGAAGATTACTTGAGCCCAGGAGTTTTTAGACCAGCCTGGGCAACATAGTGAGACTCTGTTTCTACAAAAAAAAAAAAAAATATTTAATATTATCTGAATGACGGGGTGTGAAATTATAGTTCCAGCTACTCAAGAGGCAGAGTTGAGAGTATCACTGGCACCCAGGAGGCTAAGGCTGCAGTGGGGTGTGATTGTGGAACTGCAAACTCCAGTCCGGGTGAGAGAGCGAGAGCATCTCAAAAAAAAAAAAAAAAAAAAAAAAAAAAAAAAGGAATAAAGAAAAATCCACCACCCAATAAATTGATTAAATTTCGATTACATTTTACATAGAAAAGTTTTCTCTGAATTGTGGGGCAAGTAGCCTCATCTTATATAAAATTGAGATTTAACATTGCTATTAGACCAAAGCAATTTTAACGTAATAGGCTGGTGGTCTGAAAAAGAATCCATATTAAATTATCTATACATTCTTTTATACTGTAAAAATTATTATTAATGTTCAGAGTCCACTTTATTAAGGTGGCAGGCCAATTTAACAGTTACTGTTTTTATGTTGCAATTGTGTGTGCATATCTATTATATTAGAGATACATATGTATAATTTTTAAAAGATAGCATGTCTACAATATTTTATAGTCTAACATATGTTTCCCAGCGCTATTAACCTGTTATTGTGTGACAAAAATTATTGAGACATAATCAGGTAGTATCAAATGCAGATTAACCAACATCCCAAAGTAAAATTTATTTACTATGCAAATTAAATGGATATTTGATGTGCAAAACTTGTACTTAAAGTTAGTTAATAAATTTTTTATGCTTTTATCTTTATTATTGTTTAACAGGAAGATCTGCTTATGTATAATGCCTTCATAAGCTTAGGTATTTAAAAAATTAATTATACATTTTTCATCTCTGTAACCTGTATTATGGTCTAATTAGGTTTGTTTAGAAAAACTGTACTCATGTAATAAATGCCAATGGTTTTAGTTTATCATTTTCATAGGTAGGTTAATTAAAGAAATTATTTCTTTTTGTTTTCTTTTCAACATTGTGAAAAATGCACTCTGATATAAGGTACAAAATTAGAATACAATCGATTATGAGCTGAAATCAGTTGTAAATCAACTTTCAGTACTGTGAATATTTTATAGCAGGCATTTGCAAACTAAAATTCTGACATTTATACAGCAATGCATGCATAATTTCACTCTTATATGTCATTTCCCTGAGATGAAAGTAATTTTAAAATGCAAGGTCAAAGAGATGATTACCTCTGACAAATAATAATAAAAGAAGCTAAGGACAAGTATCAGGAAGTAATTTAACATTTTTCTATTTTGCAGAGCATTTAATATCTAATGTACACCTTTAGATAAGACTAGGAAAGGTGAGGTAGGAAATCCTTGAGGTAAGACGGAGATAACTTCAAGGTAGATAAATTGTTCCTTTGATTTAACGGTTGCTATTTTTCCCTGGCAAAAACACAGTTGGAACTGTTCTTGTGGGATGGCAGTATCTCCTATATCTGATAAATGGTATGACCAGGACAACCTCAGTCTCAGCAGGAAAGACATCGAACAAATTGTCAGCATGATTTACATAGAAGTTGTCAACAGCATCTGGGTTGCTCTGTGAAAGAATGATGGGTAACAGATGTTCTGGGAAATGCTACCATCTGCCCTTTCTCAAAATACATCCCCTGTGAAACAATGCATTTGAATGGATGCCACTGAGATACCTTTCCTTGGAAGAGCTTAACCATCCTCAATATTTCAGTGTTACTTGTAGCCATCACAAAAGCAAAACAGTCTGAAGATTGTAAATGCAATTAGGTCAAGGAAGCAGACAGGTCCTTGAAACGGTCTTTTAGGTCTAGCCACGTCTTTTGGAAAGGGATTGGCTGATGACTCTCGAGTACGTGTGCCAGAAGAATGCCACCAAGAGGTCAGGAACTCGACCTGTGCATATCTAGCCAGTGATGTTACACTTGTGGATTATTTAGTGATTTGTTTAAATTCTACAGTGTCTTCACAGTATTTTAAAACTATTTGCTCTATAGTTTACAATAATATAAATATAACCAGAAAAGTAAATATATAATTGAATAAATTGATAACTTTTACATAAATGTTTTTAGTAATGGAGCAATATGCTGAAGGTTAAATGCACAGTGGTTGATCATTATTAGCAATAAGAAGAGGTCAAGGCTCTTAAAGGGAAAAAACCTTTAGCCATTTTCTCAACCCATATCTTGCCAGTGTGTATTATTTATTTTCAACGGGTTTTTCTCATCTGCAGAGATGGTGATTAAATTTGTGCTTGTTGTACCTGGGAACATACATGCAATTAAAAAAAAAAAAAAAAAACTCCTTAAAATTTAACCATAATTTTTACATCTACCAAACACTTTTATGTACTGAATTATTAAGAAGAGTGTTACTCTTAAGTATGCAATTCAAAGTGCAAAAAGAATTCATGATGTTTTCTTTCCTTTGTGGATTCAAGTCAGGTTTTATATCTTAATGTTTAAACTCCCCACACTTGTGATAATATATTCATTAAAAATAGAATAATAGATATTCATCTCGACAGGCATAGAACAACATATATGACAATGGTGATATAGGCTCTGCTTAGTTTATTATAATTTATTAACATATAGCTTTTATAGTGGTCTTAAATAATTTTAAGAACTGAATGGTACATGATACATTGGATATGTTACACATTTATCACATTTAAATATTTCAAATTTATCTGATAAGTTTATTAGAGATGACAGTATTAGAGTAACGAGAATATTAAGTTTATGAAAATAATTTATTTTTAGTAGTTATTCTGGGTAAAAAGAAATAAGTTCTTCCTTTGGGTTGAATATGGCTTGTGAGAAGGTTTAACCAGCCTGAGAGTAGAATCATCCACTATCATTTATACAGGACCTTTTGGCAGAAGCTACTAAAGATACAAAAATTAGGTGGGCGTGGTGGCGGGCGCCTTTAGTCCCAGCTACTCAGGAGGCTGAAGCAGGAGAATCGTTTAAACCTGGGAGGCGGAGGTTGCAGTGAGCTGGGATCGCGCCAGTACACTCCAGCCTCAGTGACAAAGTGAGACTCTGTTTCAAAAAGAAAAAAAGAAAAAAAAAGGGCTGGCACGATGGCTCACCCCTGTAATCCCAGCACTTTGGGAGACCAAGGTGGGCTGATCACGTGGTCAGGAGATCCAGACCAGTCTGGCCAGCATGGTGAAACCCCGTCTCTACTAAAAATACAAAAAATCAGTCAGGTATGGTGGCAGGTGCCTGTAATCCCAGCTACTCGGGAGGCTGAGGCAAGAAAATCACTTGAACCCAGGAATCATAGGTTACTATGAGCTGAATTTGTGCCATTGCACTCCAGTCTGGGCAACAGAACAAGGCGCCATCTCGGGAAAAAAACAAAAGCAAAACAAAAAAGCAAAAGTTTTGTTAAAAAACAAAATTAGACGCACACACTCAATACAGAAGAGCATTGGCCAGAGCATAGAGAAGAACACATATTTGAAAGCCTTCAACCTAGCCCTAGGCAACTACCTTTTATGTCGAAACTACAAAAATAACTTCTTATCTCTTAACTTTTATATTTTAGTCTCATCTTATCCTCTCATTTTTTCACCACTGTCTCTGATAAAATCTGGAAAAAATTTGTCAAACTGAATCATGGCAAATTAAAAGGAAGGGGTTATGCATGCTGTTCTCTTTCTTTAGCTAAGTTTTTAAAAAATATATGAATCACCAGAGAATTACTAATTGTCTTACACCATCGAGAGGTGACAATGTGCTAGCAGCCCTTGCTCTCGGGGCCTCTTAGGCCTCAGCCTCCACTCTGGCCGCGCTTGAGGAGCCCTTCAGCCCACCACTGCACTGTGGGAGCCCCTCTCTGGACTGTGGGAGCTCACCACTGCATTGTGGGAGCTGGCTCCCTCTGCTTGCAGGGAGGTGTGGAGGGAGAGGCACCGGTGGGAACTGGGGCTGCACATGGGTGCTCACGGGCGGACACAGGCTTGGCGGGTCCTGTACTTGGAGCAGCCTGCCTGCTGGCACCACAGGCCCCAGGCAGTGAGCGGCTGAGCACCTGGGCCAGCAGCTGCAGAGGGTGTGCCAGGTTCCCCAGCACTGCCAGACTGCCCGCGCCCTGGCTTGAATTCTCGCCAGGCCTCAGCCACTTCCCCATGGGGCAGGGCTCTGGACCTGCAACCCGCCATGCTGGAGCCTCTCCACCCCCCCTCCCCCGCAGTGCGTTCCTGCGTGGCTTGAGCCTCCCTGATGGGTGCCGCCCCCCGTGCTCTGCAGCGCCCAGTCCTATCAGCCACCCAAGGTCTGAGCAGTGCAGGCTGGTGGGCAGCTCCACCCATGGCCCTGGTGTCCAATCCGCTAGGTGAAGCCAGCTGGGCTCCTGAGTCCTGTGGGGACTTGGAGAACTTTTTTGTCTAGCCAGAGGGTTGTAAATGCGCTAATCAGTACTCTGTGTCTAGCTCAACGTTTGTAAATGCTCCATTTAGTGCTCTGTGTCTAGTTAATCTGGTTAGGACTTGGAGAACTTTTATGTCTAGCTAGAGGATTGTATATATAACAATCAGCACTCTGTGTCTAGCTCAGGAATTGTAAATACACCAATTAGCACCGTGTCAAAACGGACCAATCAGCTCTCTGTAAAATGGACTAATCAGCAGGATGTAGGTGGGACCAAATAAGGTAATAGAAGCAGGCTGCCCTAGCCAGCAGGGGCAACCGGCTGGGGTCCCTTTCCACACTGTGAAAGGTTTGTTCTTTCGCTCTTTGCAATAAATCTTGCTGCTGCTCACTCTTTGGGTCTGCACTGCCTTTATGAGGTGTTACTTTCACCGCGAAGGTGTGCAGCTTCACTCCTGAAGCCAACGAGACCACAAACCCACCAGGAGGAAGAAACTCCGGTCACATATGAACATCAGAAGGAGCAAACTCCAGACACACCATCTTTAAGAACGGTAACACTCACCATGAGGGTCCGCGGCTTCATTCTTGAAGTCAGCGAGACCAAGAACCCACCAGTTCTGGACACACCATCACAATTTAGCTAATGCAGTTCAGCAAACACTAACTGAAAATCCAATTTATATTCCTGTGTGTTAGGAAGACACAAGTATAAACATACAATTCTCATTCACACATGCTAGGGCAGCGAGACAAGTCTTACATAGACACATATCTGGGTGCCCTAAAAGTTAAATTTCGATGAGCTGTAGCAAATGAATTTTACAATTTGTTTTTGTTTGTGTGTGTGTTTGTTTTTATCAGCAATAGAGCCATGAATTTCTTGACCATTTATCTATAGAAGTGAATAAATTTCACTAATTCTCTTATTTTCTCCTAGCCCGAAGACAAAAACAGACTTACTTATCAAGATCTAAAATACATAATGAAAACTGCATGTGTAAATACTGGAGCTAAAGAATAGAGTCTGAGTAATTATATATAGTTTATAAATAAAAGAACCAGATTCCATTATAAATCATGTATATATGATCATTAAAATTTTAACAGCAACAGCTGATGTGGTTCTAGTAACTTTTCAAGTGATTACAGATCATTAATCAAGGATATATATGATTCTTCAGTTTACACAATTCTAGCCTATAGCAGAGTTCAAAGATGGATAATCTTTTATTAGTGATACCATGCAAGGTATAGTAGATTGAGTGAAATGATGGCAAACTCTCTTCATCCCTCTTCTTTATGCCTGTTTTTGCTACGTACCTTTTCAGTTTCTCTCACTTAAGAGACTGAGTCTATTTCTGCAGACCTGGATTCTGAGTTTAGTCATATAATTAACTTAAAACCAATGTAATAGCTTAGGCAGGTTGACCCTCCATTCCTTGGGTTCCCAAGCTGAGGATTCAACTAAGATGGAAAATATTCTGAAATAAAAAAGAAAAAAAAAAGTATAACAATAAAAATACAAACAAAAACACAGTACAACTATTTGTATTAGGCATTATAAGTAATCTAGAGATGATTTAAAGTGTGTAGGTTATACCAAATACTATAGTATTTTATATCAGAGACTTGAGCATCCACAAATTTTGGAATCTGTGGGGGACGCGGAATAAATACCATGTGGATACTGAAGGAGGACTGTATATATGACACATGTAGAGGCTTGACAAAGTGCTTGTGGTGTTTGCACTTTCCCTTTTGCCTCTCTTGAATGGCTTATCTGCTGGAGGATGACAAATCATAACTTTTTCATACTGTGTTTGTCTAGTCTTGCCAGACAAGGCTACCTTAGGTCATTTGAAAGACAGGTAGTCCATAGATAATGAGCCGACCAAAGACACGTGAGTGAACCCAACTGAAATCAGGGAAATCCCCTAGATGTATAAATTAAGTAACTGTTTATTGAAATACATCACTGAGGTTGTGTGATTGTTTTCTACATAATGTACTTGGAGATAACTGATGCTCAGGTGCACAAAATTATTTTTGTTTGTTTGTTGTTGTGGTTGTTTTGTTTTCGACCACCATAATGCTTTCTTTAGTGTAATTTGAATGGCTGTCCTTAGAAGGCCATGCATTTTTCATTTAACTAAAGAGTCAATCATGTGGTATTGTTTGCAACTGGCCCAAATCACATGTTTATGTCATTTACTTGGATTCTGTAAGCTTTTACTTTTACAGCCTTTGATCTTTACAGGTATTTTAAATGTTTACTCCTTGGATATAAGAAAGCACTTGACACAGACTTTGATTTTACAAATCTAGTTCTCTACAAGCTGAAAAGTCTCTGGATGATCTGCCAAATAAATTCTTTCTAGAATATATTTCAAGAATAAACTCACTTCTCGTTGTAATAGCATGGAACAATTTTTTCATGAATAAATATTGTTTATAGTAATCAAATAAAAATCTAGGTGTAAAATTAATTTTATTCAATTTATTAAAATTTTCCTTTCAAATGTAATGAACTATTCTTGACTTGCATTTTGAAGGCAGTTAAAAATGTTTGCCTTCCTTTTGTTAATACATTGCACTTTTTTTTTCTAAAATGTTATGTTAGGCAATAATAAACCAGTCTAGCAAACAGACCTGAATATTGTTGCACAGATAACTTTCCAACTTGTTATGTGTTGTAAAGCTCTTCCCTAAGTGTCTTTTTCTGAACTGCTTTAAACTTTACTGGTTCTTTTGTCTTCCCTGTTTTTCTCTCTTTCTTTTTGAAACATGGACTTATCCAGTGAGTACATGCCTTGTGCTTAACCGTTACAATACAAAGCTTTAAATGTCCCCTGCTTACAAGGAGTTTACAACTGGTTAGGGGATGAACCTTTAAATAAATGAACTTCTACGTTTGTCTAAATCACTCATTTTATACTAAGACTAAAGTTTCTTGCACTGTTTTTGATTTCTTCAAATGGAAGGCTATCTTTGCTTAATCATGCACTTGCTTCTCAACTCGTTAAGGTTAGTGACTGTACCTTACGTCTCTTCACTTTTAACTCCTAGCATTCAATTGTCCAGTTAATTCCAAGGTCCTAGAACTGTGCATGACATGCAGTGGTTTCCTTATATTATATAGTATGCTGCTGTGGAGCCCAGCTTTTATGTTCCCTGGCCCCTTTGATTCTACCTACAGTTATAGTGCAAGTGCCCTGCCTTTCTGCTGTCTGCCCTGGGGTCTTCCTCAATGCTGGAAGAACTCACTCAGCCCAGAAAAGCATCCTCTGGATGGTAGAAGAGTTAGCACCTGTACAAATTTCAGATACCAGGATTGAGTCATGTCTGTAAGACTCTAATCTGAGCCGGAAAAGCACAAAAAAGGAAGGCTCATGCTTGCATGTCTGAGATAAGGCTGTCTCAAGGACTTTCGAAAATAACTCCACCAGAAACCACTTGATATTTTTTATGTATTTAATGCTTCTTATGACCTACATTTTGCATGTGTGTATACATCTCTATGACCAAGTTTATCACTAAACATTCATTCGGACTGCAGTCATCCAGATAAGATGCTCTCATAAGAATACTGGCTCAGTAACGGCATCTCCACCAAGAAACTGATGCAAGCTCTGGCTTTGAGCCTCTAAAATCAACAAACTCTGTTTCCAAGCAGTTTGGTGAACCTCTGCTTTTTGGTAAAAGAAGCTTGTTCTCACCCTCCCCTCTTCAGGTGTATCTGTGACTTGCTGTAGGTGTGTATCGGGGCTATAATCATCTTTGCCTACTTCTGATAAATTCATTAAATTAGGACATATATTTCTCTTCTGTCTTTTTCTTTTTTTTTTAAGACTGACATGCCGTTGGGTACATCTCTCAACTGAGAAAGAAAGCCAGTGGTAAATAATGCATTCCTCCTCTGCTTCCAGTGTACAGTCCTATAAGGCATTCTGAATGCTTCTTAAAAGGTCCACAAACACCCTAAACTGCTGTAGCAACAGTAACTACACAGTAAACATTATGAATGTCGCTCCTTCTTCTTTTTGTATTCAGCTGGGCTCATCCACCATCGGCCTGCATGCCAAATTTTCTCTCTAGTTTCAGGAGAAACCAAGGACACCCTTTAATAAGTAATTCTTGACAAACAAATAAATTCCCATTGTTCAGCAACATAATCTACAACGAAGATAAGTGAATGTTCTCAAGCAAAAATGACATTTGTCAAAGTGAAAACCTAGGGTTCCATAAGTTCATGATTGGCTGATCAAATTATTAGGTTATACATTTAATATGGAACATGGAGATGAGTAGACACAATTGTCTCTGACTATTGAACAAACTATTAAAAATTATCTCTTCTGGCTATATAAACATTTTAAGATGTTGTCAAATATTAATAAAAACGACGTGTTTGAACTGAGTTGAGGATCTTAAAAAGAAACATAAATTTCGCATCAGGACTTTAGCAATTAATGATTCCTAAGTTCTGCCAAGTGAGAAATAATTAAGGGCCTTCCTTCTTTTATATACTATGAATTTATGGAGTAATATTTTCAAAGGGTACAGCAATAAGGAGAGTAAATTATATGTTTCTTTAAAATTCAATTGATCTGAAGCAACACCCTGCTAAGTTATAGTTTACTATTCTTCACAGGAAATGTGGTTCATCTGGGTGAAAGTTACCTTTGTTTAGCTGTTACTGATTACTGACAGTAATTACTCTAATTACTTAAAAATGATAAAAATAACTTCAATAGTTACACTAAATAGAAGTTATTTCCAATGACTCTTATAATGAAATATAAATATTTGAAATTGTACGTAATTTTTAAAAGTAATTCAATTTATATTTTAGATTCAGAGGCTGCAAGTGCCGATTTGTTAACGTGGGTATATTACATGATGCTGAGGTCTAGAATACAGGTGATTCCGTTTCCCAGGTAGTGAGCATAATACCTGATAGATATTTCAGCCCAAAGTTATTTTTGTGCATAATTTGCCTTTTTCTGTTTTCCTTTATATACTTTTTTTTTAAATAAATATATACTTTAAGTTCTAGGATACATGTGCAGAATGTGCAGGTTTGTCACTTAGGTATACACGTGCCATGATGTTTTGCTGCACCCATCAACCCATCATCTACATTAGGTACTTCTCCTAATGCTATCCCTCCCCTAGGCCCCCCAACTCCCATCAGGCCCCAGTGTGTGATGTTCCCCTCCCTGTGTCCATGTGTTCTTATTGTTCAACTACCACCTATGAGTGAGAACATGTGGTGTTGGGTTTTCTGTTCTTGTGTTAGTTTGTTGATAATGATGGTTTTCAGCTTCATCTATGTCCCTGCAAAGGACATGAACTCATCCTTTTTAATGGCTGCATGGTATTCTGTGGTGTATATGTGCCACATATTCTTAATCCAGTCTATCATTGATGGGCATTTGGGTTGGTTCCAGGTCTTTGCTATTGAGAACAGTGCTGCAATAAGCATATGTGTGCATGTGTCCTTATAGTAGAATGAGTTATAATCCTTTGGGTGTATATCCAGTAATGGGATCACTGGGTCAAATGGTATTTCTGGTTCTAGATCCTTGAAGAATCACCACACTGTCTTCCACAATGGTTGAACTAATTTACACCCCCACCAACAGTGTAAAAGCATTCTTATTTCGCCACATCCTCTCCAGCATCTGTTGTTTCCTGACTCTTTAATGATGGCCATTCTAACGGTGTGAGATGGTATCTCATCGTGGCTTTGATTTGCATTTCTCTAATGACCAGTGATGATGAGCATTTTTTCATATTTGTTAGCGGCATAAATATCTTCTTTTGAGAAATGTCTGTTCATATCTTTTGCCCACTTTTTAATTTTTTTTTTCTTGTAAATTTGTTTAAGTTCTTTGTGGATTCTGGATATTAGCCCTTTGTCAGATGGATAGATTGCAAACATTTTCTCCCATTCTGTAAGTTGCCTGTTCACTCTGAAAATATTTTCTTTTGCTATGCAGAAGCTCTTTAGTTTACTTAGATCCCATTTGTCAATTATGGCTTTTGTTGCCATTGTTTTTGGGATTTTAGTCATGAAGTCTTTGCTCCTGCTTGTGTCCTGAATGGTATTGCCTAGGTTTTCTTCTAGGGTTTTTATGGTTTTAGGTATTACGTTTAAGTCTTTAATCCATCTTTAGTTAATTTTTGTATAAGGTGTAAGGAAGGGGTCCAGTTTCAGTTTTCTGCATATACTTTAGAATCCATCTTCTAGGTGCATGAAATGCTTTTATAGGTTTTTACTTTTAGAGCACCTGAGTGGAATTACAGCCAAATGTTATGTTTATTTGTGTTTGAATTCTAATTTAATGCAAAAAATATAAAAACTATACATGTCCCTCTACATATAATTCAATATGTTAATAATTATTTTTATGGAAACATCATTAAATTCATTTCTCAATATCTTTTAGTCTTTGCATAAATATTTTTACTAATATTTTTATTAACACCTCTTCTTTATGAACAAATCATATACAGTGCTTATTAAAATGTTATAATTTTATTATATATTAGAGATGTTTACCAAAATATTGTTCTTTTAATTTACCAAAAAGAATTGATATTAGTAACCTATGAAAGTCACCATTCACTAGTCAAATATTTTATCTACATTAAAAATAATGTGAGATAACTCAAGAAAAAACAAAAAGCCTTTCAAAACATTATTTCATAGTTAAATATTTTATAAGTCTTTTACATAAATATTTTTGTTATCAAAGGAAAGATAATTTTATATTCCACATTCTTATCATGTCATATGTATCTCTTATGTTTCTAAAGTATAGTTATCATTACCATTTGACACGACCATAGGTTCTTACATCTGGTTGAGATAAAATAGAATTAGCTTCATCTATTTAAATATAGAGTCTTCTTTAAAATTTTTGCTAGTATATAGTATTTTATATATTTTTTGTATATGGAATTAATTTGCTAAAATATGTCTATAGAAATGTATATAAAATTTATATTTCATGTCATGCTGGTTACCAAAGTATCACAGAAACCTTAAAGACTGATGTCATCAGTCTATAAATGTATTTGCTTCTAGTGTATTTAAAATAATTACCTCAGTATATTTTCTCATATTTTTCTAAACAATTCTCTTCTCACTTTTATGATCTCAAGTTTGTTAAAGTTATCACAATGATTTTTTTTCTATTTTAAAATAAAAAACAAATGCATGATTTCTTAAATAGTCCATCTGTGTCTTGGAGAATGCTGATGCATATTAAATTTGTGTTGTAGCACAATAAATAATCAGTTATTTGTAGTGTGCATGATGCTATATTATATGATTTATGTCATAAAAACATTGTATTACTTGTTTGAAATTGAATACACATAATAAAAATGTAGTTTTTAAAAAGTAATTAAAAATTGGAATGATTATTTATTTGGGGGATATAGATATGAAGAAGAATATTTTCAAACCATTAAGTAATTTTTAATATTTAGTAGACAACATTTAATATAATAGCAAAACTGAGTTTTTTAATGATGTCCCGAGTTCATGGTATTAAAAGAGTATCTCAGGCCGGGCGCGGTGGCTCAAGCCTGTAATCCCAGCACTTAGGGAGGCCGAGACGGGTGGATCACGAGGTCAGGAGATCGAGACCATCCTGGCTAACACGGTGAAACCCCGTCTCTACTAAAAATACAAAAAAAACTAGCCGGGCGAGGTGGCGGGCGCCTGTAGTCCCAGCTACTCCGGAGGCTGAGGCAGGAGAATGGCGTGAACCCGGGAGGCGGAGCTTGCAGTGAGCTGAGATCAGGCCACTGCACTCCAGCCCGGGCTACAGAGCAAGACTCCGTCTCAAAAAAAAATAAATAAATAAATAAAAGAGTATCTCATTGGAAAAAATATGGGAAGCATTATATGAATGTAAATTTGAGCATATAAAATTGATAGATCCATTATAGGATTAATATCCAAATAACAAAAATATCCAAACATTCAAATAATAAAAATATCCTATCCTAACTTACCAAATATTAAAAATAATACAAATATTAAATATATATTAAAAAAGAAAATATTCAAATTTCATTATTGAGGCAGAAAAGTAGTATAGGTGTGTCAGACAATTTTCTTTATTCCTGGCATTTGTTTACTTATAGAATAACATTTCATTTTCTGTTTTATTTTAAAAAATATTTCCTTTGCTCCTTTGTAGAAGATATATATATATTTTCCAAGTTATATTTTAAGTTTTTAAAAATATCTTTTCATTATAGAAATGGAAAGCAATTTATTCTAGCTTATTTTAACCTGATCCTTAATTTCATAAAATCTAGAATTTTAGGAACAGATTAGTAATACAATTTTTGTGATCTATATACATGTATTTCAGTATTTTTATATCATAAATACAGGTTATTGATATGCATGTACATATAAATACATTATATTTAGGTTTCTATTTTAAATAGGGCTTTTTGTTGGTTCATTTTAGTCACTGTCAATTTACTTAAAATGTAAGGCTTTCCTCAGTCAGTATTTTAGATGGTTAAATATATGAAATATTTTATAGCCTCTTCCACCTCTGATAATTTAGTTTTTGCTGTTTGTTTAAAGGAAACTGTTTAGTAGCATCATGTGATTCTTTTGCCTTTATTTAACTGCAGTATTTCTCTAAGTGTTCTTTTAAACTAATTTTTTATCTTAAGAATATTGTATTTCAGTATATATAGGTTAAATTTTCTCCTAACTACCGTATGATATTTGCAAATATAGGTTGACCTAATTAGCAAGTTCCTTATTGATGTGCCTTTACATTTTTTCCATTTAATTACAGTAATTGTTAGAAACAATTAATTTCATTTTGCACATTCTTTGACGTGCTCCTAAAGGAGTAATTTATTTATTTTATTTTGAGATTACTGCCAAATTGCCTTTCAGTTTGGCCATAGCATTACACTCTACCAGCAGTAAATGACTGCTTGTTTTCTAACTCTTTGAATGAATACTGTAATCAAAATGTTAAAATGTTGCCCATCTAATGGTTGGCAACGTGATTTGTTTTTATAAATTGTTATTTATATATTATTACTGATGAAAACATCATTTTGCACATTAATTAGTCATTTGGGTTTTTTCCTTGTAGTTGGCCTTTGGCTTTTATTCTTATTTTGATCTAGATAAACACATCAATATTATTTTTCACAAATTTTCCCTTGCGTCTGTTTGGAAAGCCTTTTTAACCTTAGGCTACAAATATATTATCGTTCCTTTCTATTTGTAGTATGTTTACCCTTAGTTTTTATTTATAAAGTATTTGGAATTTGTCTTTAGCATTTATTTCCTTTTTTGGTGATATATACGTTTTCACAAAAGTTTTTATTTATAAGGTATTTGGAATTTGTCTTTAGCATTTATTTCCTTTTGGGTGATATATACATTTTCACACAGAATAACCTATGTCATAAGGTTTTAAGGTTACTGTATTAACAACTATATATTGTATTCTTATTTTAAAGTTGTTCTTTGTATATATAATCTTCTAGATCAGTCTTTTCTAATTTTTCTATTTTTAAAAATAATTTTCATGCTTTAATTTGATTCATTCCTTAAGACAAATTTATTGAAATGGATAATGCTGGGTCAAAATTGACATTCCATGGAAGGTGGGTTTCTTCAATATTATTTGACTAGGTCCATAAGGAAAAGGTAGGACTACTGTTTATAAACTAAAGAATATTTTTAATCTGCTGTGATTGGTATAGCATTCAGGCCCTATGTAAAGTGATGTAATTTTAAATCATGCCCTCCACTGGTGAGGGAAGAGGTGACAGCCACAGTATTAAAACTCATAAGTGTTGTGTGAATCTTGACAGAGGTCAGGGTTCTGACAGACAAAGAATTAAATCCCACTCTGTCATATGACAGCTGTTTGACCTTGGGGAAAGTCATTGTTTCCTTTGACTGTTGGCTTCCCTCATTGCCATATGGAATGTTGACTACCGAGAAAGTACATTCTTTTCCATACTCTATGGACAAATGAGATCCTATTTCTGTTTCTTATATAAGGATGGGATGGTAGCTGTGTGATTAGGCAGCATTGCTTAAAATAAACATTTTCTCAAATAAGTCAACAACATCTGGACAGGAAAGCTATGAATGGACTGTAAACAATTATTGGTGATAGCTATAGGATGCAGGAAAATTCCTAGGCAGACAAGCAGAACTTCCATTCCTGTTCAGTGTGTTCAAATCCTGCTTGATCCTGGGCCAAGGTCCCAGCCCAAGCCTTCACTCCAGCCCCTGATTGTTCCTGGACCAAGGTCTTCCCTTCAGCCTCAGTGGCCACTGATTGGTTCTTTACACTATTGTACCTCTTTCTGAATGGTGTTTTGTTTGTTTGTTTGTTTGTTTTGAGATGGAGTCTCGCTGTGTCACCCAGGTTGGAGTGCAGAGGTGCAATCTTTGCTCAGTGCAAGCTCCCCCCCCCAGGTTCATGCCATTCTCCTGCCTCAGCCACCTGAGTAGCTGGGACCATAGGCTCCTGCCACCATGACCTGCTAATTTTTTTGTATTTTTAGTAGAGACGGGGCTTCACTGTGTTCACCAGGATGGTCTCGATCTGACTGTGTGATCCACTTGCCTTGGCCTCCCAAGGTGCTGGGTTTACACGCATGAGCCACCACGCCCAGACCTGAATGGTGCTTTTTGCAAGCCACCAGTCAGCATGCATTTCCCCAATCTAAGCCCATAAAAACCCCAGGCTCAGTCTGGTAGGTGGCAACATTCTGGCAACCCACTTTTGGGTCCACTCTTGCTGCTGAGAGCTTTCTTTTTGTTGCTTAATAAAATTCTACTCTGCCTTGCTCACTCTGCAATATCTGCCTACCTTATTCCTCTTGGTTATGAGGAAAGAATTTGGAATTTTCCAAACTGTGAGAGTGAAAGCGTGTCTGGAATCGGTTCCTTCCGATGGGTTATTGGTCTCGGTGACTTGAAGAATGAAGCCACAAACCCTCGTGGTGAGTGTTACAGTTCTTAAAGATGGTGTGTCTGGAGTTTGTTCCTTCAGATGTTCAGACATGTCTGGAATTTCTTCCTTATGGTGGGTTCATGGTCTAGCTGGCTTCAGGAGTAAAGCTGCAGACCTTTGCAGTGAGTGTTACAGCTCTAAAAGTGGCACATCTGGAGTTGTTCTTTCCTCCCATTAGATTCGTGGTCTCTCTGGCTTCAGGAGTGAAGCTGCAGACTTTCGTGGTTAGTGTTACAGCTCATCAAGATAGTGCGGACCCAAAGACTGAGCAGCAGCAAGATTTATTGTGAAGAGCAAAAGAATAAAGCTTTCACAGCATGGAAGGAGACCCCAGCAGGTTGCCACTGCTGGCTCAATTGACCACCTTTTATTCCCTTATTTGGTCCTGCCAATCCTGCTGATTGGTCTATTTTACAGAGTGCTGATTGGTCCATTTTACAGAGTGCTGATTGGTCCATTTTACAGAGCGGTGATTGGTGCTTTTTTAGGTAGACAGAAAAGTTCTCCAAGTCCCCACCCAACCCAGAAGCCCAGCCAGCTTCACCTCTCAAAGGAGCCTTAACAATCCCTCCTGCTCACTGAACTATGGCAGTGAAGAAGCCACAACTTTGGGAAGCCATAGCTTTGGGGCTGTCCTGAGAGCAGTGGAGCTTTGGGGCTATCCTGGGAGCACTGAACCTTGTAACCTTGCATAGACTTCCTTGGAATACTGGAAGCTTTGCCTCTGGGACCATTATAAGAGACATTGACTCCTATTTGAGACCTGGGGCTTCTGAGCCAGTGATGGTCCTCTCTTCGTGATCTCTTTTCCTTGCATCTAGACTGTCTCATGTATATACCAGAAAGAAAAAGAAAAAAACCTGGACTGCTGTGTCTCCGGTGAAAACTCTTGCTGCTGAAAGATGTCTGAGGATACCCACTGCCACGTTTCCTTTCCTGTTTTGTGTCCTTCTAAGTGAAGCCAGCGCCAAGTTCAGCCTACTTAGGTCTTATAAGTCTGATAGGTTGAGCCCAAGAAAACTCAGAGAGGGGACATGGTAGAGCAATAATAATCATGCAACTTGAGGAAATGAAACCACTATCTCAGAAAAATAGCTGCACGCCCATGTTCATTGCTGTGCTATTCACAATAACCAAGATAAGGAAACAACCTAAATCTCCACAGGCAGATTAATAGATAAAATAAATGTAATATACATACATATACAAATAAATATTATTCAGCCTTGATAAAGAATGAAATCACACAACAACATGAATGAAACTGGGGGACATTATCCCAAGTGAAATCAGCCAGGCATAGAAAGACGAATACTGCATGACATTACTTACATGTGGAACCTTATTTTCAAAGTTTTTATTAAAGAGTTTACATAAAAAACTTGAACTCATGGTAACAGAGAGTAGATTGATCATTACCAGGAGCTGGAGAGTGAGAGTAATGGGGCAATGTTGATCAAAGGACACCAAGTTTTAGTTATAAGTTGATTAAGTTCTAAAGATAAATATATAGCATGGCAGCTCTAATTAATAGTACTGTAGTGGACACTTGAAATAGTACTGTAGTGGACGCAACTGAATAGTACTGTAGTGGACACTTGAAATTAATAGCACTGTATAGACACTTGAAGAGAGTAGATATTGTGTTCTTACCAAACACAGAGAAAACAATGTGATGGATAACTATGTGAGGTTTTGGGTATGTTAGTTAGCTTGATTGTGGTAATCATTTTACAATGTACACACATACCAAATCACCACGTTGCACCTTCTATATACATAATTTTTATTTGTCGATTATACTTCAATAATGCTGGGAAATTAACAAATAATAAAAAATGAAATTGACCACCTTGCAAAACTGTGAAGAATAAATGAAATAATATAAATAGAACTGCTGGCACAAGGTCAGATATTTTCTCTGTGTCCCAGAAAGAATGCTTGTCATTGGACTTTTCTCCTATGACATGCACAGGTGCCAGTCCTGCCTGGAGTGGCTGGGGAACTCCTGGTGAGATGTGCCAAGGTCTTTGCTGGGGGTGAGGGTGCAGCACTGGCCCCATACCATAGATAGTCAGGAACACCATCTGTTTCCATATCACACCCCGTCTCAGTATTCATGACTTTGTTCAGACACACACAATTGTCTGTCTCCAGGCCACAGTGAGGCTGAGAGCCACAGAAAATTCCTGTACAGCACTTTCTTAGAAGGAGGTTTTAGAGGCTGAAACTTTTCACTCAGCCCAGAACATATCGCTTTCTGCGTCATCTGTTGTTTTCTGTGGGAATGCTGCTGCTTCCTGTTGCAAGAGGGAAGGACTCCACTTTTCGGCCTGAGCAGATGGGTATTGGTTGTGGTGGTGGTGGCTGGTTGCATCAGCCCAACCTCTGGCCCCCAAGCAGTGGTGGACGGGGCTAGATAATTCCCCAATTCCCAGGCCACTAGGTGGCCTGCTGGACGGTATGTCCAAGTCCAGAAATGGCAGGACTAGGTCCTGTCAGCCCACATTTTATGTGCTGGTCACAATAGGGGAGATCAAGTTTGTATCCTGGTCACTGGCAGAACTCTCAGGTAGGGGCAGGCAGAACACTCAGGCAATGGGAGCCCAGCGGCAGATCACAGGCCTGCAGGGCCTGGGCCACAGCTGAAATGGTCAGGAAGAAGCAGAGCAGTTATGCTGTGAACCTTCTACTGGGGAGGACAGGCCCCTCCAATGGGGCTCTGTGGACCGGCAGCTGTGGGACGCATGGCTTGCTCACACCTCCCTCTCACAGAAGCAATGCTGGGTTTTGCTGTTAGGGGAACATGAAGGTTCTGTCTGCTCCCTGGTCCATGGGCCGCAGGGGCAGGGAGATGGCAGTGAAAGAGGATTTGGAAGGTCTGTTGGTAGCCTCTGTTAGTTGGTGGCCTCTAAGAACTGAGCTCTGGCTGCAGTGTTTAGGCAAGGACAGGGGAAGTGTGCCAGAGGTCTATCAGCAAAGCAGGCAAGCCCCACTTGGCGAGGAGCCATCGAGCCAAGGGGTCACAGTGCAGTCGGCTTGCTTCTTCACACTGTGATTGCAGGTTCTGCCTTAGGGGTATGCAACATTGTCCTACCTCCCCATTTTTCTTCTGTCTCATGGGTGGCAGGGGTAGACGCAGCAGCAGTGGCGACTAGAAAGGGCCTAACAGCAACCTCTGTGAGTTGGTCTCTCTGAGGAACACTGGGCCACTTCTGCAGTGTTCAGGAGGGGTTGGGGCAGCTGCGCTATGCCAGGGCTTGTCACTGGAGCAGGCAAACCATGCCTGGTGGGGAGCCATCAAAGGGATTGTGGATAGTGTGCCTTCTGTCCACTTCTCTGCACTGCAACTATGGTGTCTGCCTTAGGGGCACCTGAAATTTCCCCACCTCTCAGTTTCTTCCCTGGATCAAGAGTGCTGGAGCAAATGTGGTGGTGGTGGCGGCTGCAGAGGGCCTATCAACACTTTTGGGAGCTGGCAGCTTCTGGGAGTTGAACTGTGGTTGCAGTGTTTAGGCAGGGGCAGGGCAGGTGCACTAGGAGCCGGTCTCCAACATGAGAAAACTCCACCAGGAGTGCCGCAGAGGCGGGGGTTCACATGGTGCATTGTCTGCTCACTCTGTTGTACTGCAGCTGGAATTTCCGTCCTCCGGAAGTGTGAAAATGTTCAGCCCTGCTTCTTGGCTGGGCAGCAGCAGCTGGCACCAGGCTGTTTGGGGATCAGAAGCCTGTTGGATTCCACATGGGCTTGAGCAGTACCTCTGCTTAGTCTCCTGGTAGCTCTCTGTGGTAGTCTGGAGGCTCAGGGAGGTCAAGGGCCTCTCCGGTGACTAACATTGTAAAGGTTCATGTCAGAGGTGTGGAATTCTCAGGGTCTATTACAGGCTCACCCCATACCCACGTTAAGAAACCTCTCCTGGCTCACATCGGTCTCAGCTTGGCAGCTGGCCCAGCTTTGCTCTTCTTTGTTCTGTGCTTCTTGTTTCTCTAGTGAATTTCAGGATCTGCTCTGAGAGGATCTTTTTGAGTTGTTAGTGTTTACTCACTATGTTAACTCCTCTCCATGAGAGAGGCACTCACTAGCTGCTTCTAGTTAGCTATCTTGAACTGGAACCTATGCCAAACTTTCATGTGGCCACGGTACAAAGTTCTATTTCAAATTACAGGGAGATCTGGACAACACTTTTGTTTTTTGTTTATTTATTGTTTTTTAGAGACAAGATCTTGCAGCTGGGAGCGGTGATCACGCCTGTATTCCCAGCACTTTCGGAGGCCAAGTTGGGCAAATCAACTGAGGTTGGGAGTTTGAGACCAACCTAACCAACATGGAGAAACCCCATCTCTACTAAAAATACAAAATTAGCCGGGCATGGTGGCACATGCCTGTAATCCCTGCTACTCAGGAGGCTGAGGCAGGAGAATCGCTTGAACCTGGGAGGTGAAGCTTGCGGTGAGCCTAGATCACACCATTGCACTCCAGCCTGGGCAGCAAGAGTGAAACTCCGTCAAAAAAAAAAAAAAAAAAAAAATCTTGCACTATCATCCAAGAGGAGTGTGGTGTCATAATCACAGCTCATTGTAATCTCAAACTCCTGGACTCAAGTGATTCTCCCAACTCAGCCTCCCAAATAGCTAGAATTACAGGCATGTACCACCATGACTGACTGTTTTTTTTTTTTTTAAATAGTTTATAAAGACAGGATTTTGCTATGTTGCCCAGACTGGCCCAAACTCCTGGTCTCAAGGAATCTTCCCACCTGAACCACCTAAAGTGCTAAGATTACAGACATGAGCCAATGTGCAGAACCCAGAGAAGATTTTTTTGTGACCAGTATTGTTTTTGAAACACCAGAGGTGTGGTCTAAGTCCTAGGGCTCATTACATAGAAAGCCAATGACTGAGATGGCGAGTATTGCCATTGAAGAAGGCTTTAATCTGGTGCTGCAGTTTAGAAGATTAATGTCAAATTCATTTCCCTGCTCTACAAAAACTGGGTATTTATAGGGCAGGAAAGAAATGAAACAATGTCAAAGAAAACAGAAACTAAGGTGGGGCTAGGAAGCAATCATAATGAATGAGGAGGTTGGCATTTCTTTGATTGGATACACTGATCTGTTGAGTTTCAGTTCTTTGATGCTTTTTGAGAGGCCTAGAGGTCGTTTCCTGAGACAGAAACTGAGACAAAACAAATGTTTCAAGCTCTAAGATCAGAAGGGTCAAATTCTAGGTTTATCCATAAAACAAACAAACAAACAAACAAACAAAACACTGTCTATGGGACTATTGAGTCAGTTTCACTATGGTCAACTATCAAGCTGTTGTTTGATTTTAAAAAATCAGGTTGAGATTTTTATACTATAGCTGTGATACCACCATTCCATTTATTACCAAGAAAGTGCTCCAAGTATTACTCACTTTAGCGAATTAACTACTGCACACTCATTAATCAATATTAGCACAGAACATGATTGGTTCCAACTTTGGCTCATAGATGGGTATCTTGGTTAAATGTATGAATGAATAAATGGAAATATGGGTGAGTGATTGGTTGGAAAGAGAGCTATTCATTATGATAGATACTCCATCAATGATGATGGAGAGATTGGTGTGAAAGGTAAAGGTAAAACCAGATAGATGATAATAGATCCAACTGGCCTATGTAAAAGCATTGCCTATTTATGTAAAAACATTAAACATTTGACTGCCAAGCAGACTGCTGCTTCCTTCCATGGATTAGTGCATTTTCTTCTTGTAGTTAGGCCACCCTAGAAGCCAGATTTAAATTACAAAATTATGAGAGGGGAGACTGTCTTTGTTTACACCTTTATAGACAATTGCTTAGTATAATCATGCTAATGGTAAAGGATATTTATTGAATTTGGATTTTTCTATTTTTACTCCTAGAGGGCAACCTAAATTCTATTAGGCCTAAGTTGATAATAGGTGATGTTCCTTGTCACTGTTTTGTAACAATAGTACTTTTTTAATGAGAATGCTATTTATCAAGCATATTAAGAGCTAACTACAAAAGCTAGAAATTACATTGTTCTGATCAGGTTTCCACTGCAAGAAAAAGATGGCAACATCATTTTCACCAGTGTTTTTACAGTGCTACAAAAATGTCCCCAGGAAGATACTGAGGACCAATTAAGACATTGTTTTAATTTTAACCTGAGTGCATATGACATTTTGTGTTTGTCTCTCATCTTTTTTCCCCATATCTGTGACACTTAAGTTACTTACTTAAAAGACCATTCAGATCAGTTAAACGGTTTGTAAATTTTCTGTTTAACTTTCTAATGCATAAAAATTTTAAAAAACTCATTTTTTTTTTTTGTTCATCAGTGCTAAGGTTAAATTTTTCTTTCACTATTTTTTTATTTTACTTTAAGTAAAATAAGAACTTTACTTGAGATCTGGAATACACGTGCAGAACGTGCAGGTTTGTTACATAGGTATACATGTGCCATGGTGGGTTTGCTGCAGCCATCAACCTGTCATGCATTAGGTGTTTGTCCTAATGCTCTGTCTTCCCTTGTCTCCCACACCTCGACAGGCCCCAGTGTGTAATGTTCCCCTCCCTGTGTCCATGACCCCTCCCTGTGTCCATGTGTTCTCGTTGTTCAACTCCCACTTATAAGTGAGAACATGTGGTGTCTGGTTTTCTGTTCCTGTATTAGTTTGCTGATAATGCTGGCTTCCAGCTTCATCCATGTCCTTGCGAAGCACATGAACTCATTCTTTTTTATGGCTGCATAGTATTCCATGGTGTATATGTGCCACATTTTCTTTATCCAGTCTATCATTGATGGATATTTGAGTTGGTTCCAAGTCTTTGCTATTGTAAATAGTGCTGCAGTAAACACACGTGTGCATGTGTCTTTATAGGAGAATGATTTATAATCCTTTGGGTATATACCCAGTAATGGGATTGCTGGGTCAAATGGTATTTCTAGTTCTAGATCCTTGAGGACTCACTACATTGTCTTCCACAATAGTTGAACTGATTTACACACCCCAAAACAGTATAAAAGTGTTCCTGTTTCTCCACACCTTCTCCAGCATCTGTTTCCTCGCTTTTTAAATAATCACCATTCTAACTGGTGTGAGATAGTATCTCATTGTCTTTCACTATTTTTAATGTCTCTTGAAGACACTTAGTTTTGCAGTTTTCATCTATCATTGTGATATCATTTCCTTAATGGCAAAGTTACCAAAAGTATTTAATTTTTAATATAAACCAAATTTCAGAAAAAGCTGTTAATTTACATATTTTTCTATTTTTAAATTTCATTGTATACTGTTTTTTCTTTCAATCTATTTTTTATTCATTTAAAATTCCTGGGCTATGCTATATTCAATAATAATTTTTAAAGCTATTCTATAAAATGACAGTATAGCAAAGTCATAAAGAAATAGCAGTAGCCATATTTTAAATGTTAATTCCATTCTGTTATTGTGCTAAATCCTCTTTACATATATCTATAACTTACAAAAAACAGTGAGATAGATGAGATTTTAACCAATTTATAGATAAGAAAACCCAGATTAAGGGTAGACTAAGAGGATTTTAAGTACCTGCTCTCAAATTATAAGATCTTGATCTATTTGACACATATGGCAGGGCTCTAACTCTTTATTGGTGCCAGTTCTCTTAATGGGATCTTAGTCATCTCAACAAATATGTAGTTCTCTTTAAAACGTTCATTGCTAGAAGAATGTATAGCACAGTAACCTGCAACTATTTAGTCAGAAATAACAAAATCCTGAGAGCTCATTTTACCTCTGCATGAAAGAAACCAACATTACATTGTTAAAATGTTTCTCTATTCAAAAGAAATTCAGTAGCCTTTTAACTTTCAACTTTTTTGTTTTTTGTTTTGTTTTGTTTTGTTTTGTTTTTTTACAAATTGCATCTTTTTTTCCATGTTAGGACAAAGAGAAAGGGAAAAATTCACTCTGTTGACATAAATAAAATCATATATTAACTTTTTATAATTTGTAGTTCACAAACAGCAAAAGATAATGAGGTGCATTGAGAACATAAGCAATCAAAGAGACATAAAATTGATAATCGGCCTTGTGTTTGCATATCAACTATGCTGAATAGACTATTTAAAACTATTTACCACTTTCTGAGTAATCTGTAGATAAATAATTCTATTCTGATCATTTATAAAATAAGTTCAAATCATAAAGAAATAAAGCATACATAGAGAAATATTATGTACTTTACAGTAGTGGCAATACAGTAAGTCAACATGGGTAGCTTTAGAACTCTGCAAGTGGACAACAATATAGTTTACCACATTTGTAGAAATAGATGTGCCCCACTTTCTACTCTGTAAGTAGATCAGTGAGAGTTATGGAAGCTTTAGGAAAGAGAAAAGTCAACAGATACAGGAAATGGAGGAATGTATACACTGTAGGAAAAAAAAAAGAAAGAAAGAAAAGAATAAAGGGAGGAAAAAAAGATGGGAAGAAGGAAAGAAGTACAAAAGGAAGAAAAAACAAAAAGGAAAAAAGGAAAGGAGAAGAATGTAAGCAAATAAAATCATGTCAGTGATCATATATGTAGGTGTTCTCACTACCCACTCCTGATCTAATGGATGCTAATTTTCCTTCCCATTGAGCCTAAATATGGCATTGGAATCATCAGTATATTACTCCATATAGCTGTCTTAATTACTCAATATGAAGTAAAGCCTACTTGTCACTCTGAGTTATTAGGTTTCTCTTTTATCAAGAATTTAATGTCTTGTTGAAAAGAAAATTAAGTAAACAATCCCATCAACAATAACAATGAAAATAGTAATATTTAATCATATTAAATTTAGGAGTGAATTTAACCAAATAGTTAAATACTTATATACAGAAAATTATAAAATATTAATGAAAGAAATTACAAAATACACAGATGAATGGATTAGATTAGTGTTCATGGATTAGAATAATTGATTTTTTAAGACACAATTTCCATTTCCAATTCCAAAGCAAGTTAGTGTTGTTAAAAAGTCCATACTACTGAAAATGATCTAAAGATTTAACACAATCCCTATCCAAAACCCAATGTCATTTTTTATATAAATTGAAAAAATGATTTTAAAATTTATATGGAATCATGCAAAACTCTGAATATCCAAATCAATCTTGAACAAGAATAATAATGCTGGCGGCATCACACTTTGTGATTTTAAGACATATTACAAAGCTACAGTAATCATAACATATGGGATTGACATTAAAACAGACACATAGAACAACAGAACAGAATAGAGAGCCCAGAAATATATCTGCACATCCATAGTCATCTGATCTTTAACAAGCATACAAAGAATATGCAAAAGAAAAATGATAGTCTCTTCAATGAATTGGACAATAGGAAAATGGTATTTGGAAAACTGAATATTCAAATGAAGAAGAATTTCATAGAATAATATTTCATAGAAATCCAATTTGGATTTATTTTTTATTTTTTTAAATTTTTTAAATTTTTTTGTGAAACTTCCACGATGTTTTTCACAATGGTTATACCAATTGACATTCCCACCAAGAGTGTGCAAACTCCACTTCCCTTTTCTCTACATCCCCTCCAAAACTTGTCTTCTTTTCTCCCTGTTGGATTTTTATCTCACACCGTCTACAAAAATCAACTCTAAATGGATTAAAGACTTAAATGTAAGACCTGAAACACTAAAACTACTAGAATAAAACAGAAAAAAATGTTTCTTGAAATTTGTCTGTACAATATTTTGGATCTGACACCAAAGGCACAGGAAACCAAAACAAAGATAGACAAATGAGATTGCTTCAAACTAAAAAAGCTTCTTCAAAGCAAAAGGAATAATTAACAAAGTAACAAGGCAAACTATTGAATGGGAGAAAATATTTGTAAAACAAACACAATCATGCATTGGTTAATGATGAAAACACATTCTATGAAATTTATTGCTAGGTGATTTCATCATTATGCGACATCATAGATTGTACTTACACAGAACTAAATGGTACAGCCTACTACACACCTAGGCCGTATGGTATAACCTATTGCTCGTATGCTACAAACCTATACAGCATTTTACTCCACTAAACACTGCAGGCAACTGTAACTTGCTGGTAAGTATCTGTGTATCTAAACATACCTAAAGAGAAAGGGTATAGTAAATATACAATATTATGATCTCATGGTACTTCCATCAGGTGTGTAGTTAATCATTTACTGAAACATCTTTATGTGGTGCATGACTGTATAGATAACGGGTTGATTATAAACATACATAAAGAACTCATATGACTTACAAGCATAAAACCAAATAACTCAATTAAAAAACTGGCAAAGGGCTTGAGTACACATTCCTCAAAAGAAGACATATAAATGGTCAACAAGTATATGAAAAGGTGCTTAGTCTCATTCACCATCAGGGAAATGCAAACCAAAACCGTGATGAAACATCACTTCACGCCTGTTAGGATAGCTATTATCAAAAAGAGAAAAGAAAACAAGTTTTGGAGGGGATGTAGAGAAAAGGGAAGTGGAGTTTGCACACTCTTGGTGGGAATGTCAATTGGTATAACCATTGTGAAAAACATCGTGGAAGTTCCACAAAAAATTAAAAATAGAACTACGTTAAGATCCAGCTATCCCACTTCTCATTGTATATTAAAGAGTAATAAACTCAGGAGCTCCAAGAGATATCTGTACTCTTATATTCACTGCAGCATTATTCACAATAACCAAGACATGGAAACAACGTAAATGTTCATCAACAAATGAATGAATTAAAAAACAGATATGCACTACAATGGAGTATCAGTCAGCTTTAGTAAAAGAGAAGTTTTGCCATTTGCAAGAACATGGATTATCTTGGGTAACATTATGGTAAGTAAGATAAACTAGACATAAAAGACAAATACTGCGTGGTTTCGTGTATATATAGATTCTAATGTAGTTGAACTCATAGAAACAGAATAAACATAGTGGCTATCAGTGGCTATGAGTGGATGAAAATATGGGGAGATGTTTGTCAATGACTACAAAGTTTCAGTTATGTGAGATAAATTCTGAAAATCTAATGTACAGAAATGTGACTATAGTTAACAATACGGTATTGTACATTTAAAATTTGCCAAGAGGGTAGATCTTAACTATACTTTACACACACAGTCACACACAAATTCACACATGCAAATATACACACAAAAGAACAAAAACACGTAAGTATATGGTGTTGGATATGTTAATTAGTTTGACTATAGTGAATATTTCTTAATGTACATGTATTTCAAATAATCAAGTTTTACACCTTAATTATATACAATTTTTTAATTTCCAACTACACCTCATACTGAAAAACAATTTATTGTCTTGTTAAGTGTATTGTTCCATTTTCACGCTGCTAATAAAGACATACCTGAGACTTGGCAATTTACAATAGAAAGAAATTTAATGGACTTACAGTTCCACGTGGTTGGGGAAGCTTCACAATCATGGTGGAAGGTGAAAGGCACGTCTCATGGGGCAGCAGACAAGAGAAGAGAGTTGTGTATGGAAACTCTCCTTTTTAAAACCATTAGATCTCATGAGACTTATTCACTATCAGGAAAACAGCATGGGAAAGACCTGCCTCCATCATTAAATTACCTCTCAATGAGTCTCTCCCACAACACATTGGGAATTCAAGATGAGATTTGGGCAGGGAAATAGCCAAACCATGTCATTAAGTGACTCTCTTTGTATGTTAAAGAGTAACCTTATATAACCAAAATATGTATTTTGTCCAAATGTTGTCATTTTGTTGTTTTGTATGCTTTTTTAATTGAGATGAAAATTGATAACATAAGATGTACCTCTTAACAAATTTTAAGTGTCTAGTACAGTATTAACTATAAGCACAACATTATACATCAGATCTCTAGTATGTACAATACTAATATCGCATAACTGAAACTTTATACCAGGAAGCTAACTGTAGTAAAAATGACTTTGGAAAGTGTATCTCTATATAGTCACAGGAATATTAAAAGAAAAAGAAGATTGCCATGAGATTAAAAACAAGAGCTTATGTGATTATATCTGTATTAAAAAAAAAAAGCAAAGCAACAAGCAATGTTAAAAATAACAAAGAATATTTGAGGAGTTTCTAAGTGTTGTTTTTTTGTCTCTTCTAAATGATAAAATGACATGAGCCTATGTTTCTAATCTCATGATAATCTTCATTTTTCTTCTAATATCTCTGTGAATATAGACAGATATATTTTCTAAAATCATTTTCACTACATCTGCCTTCCACATGAAGAGGATTTGAGAGTTATTAAGAGTTTACTACACAGTCTGACACAATCAACAATATCACACTTAGGTACCTCTCCTTTCCTATTGATGCCTCTTCGTGAAATGGTAACCTTATAAAATTACTTTCCTGGAGGTCTGAGGAAGTCCCTGGACATCATTTCTCTTCTCTTCTCTTCTCTTCTCTTCTCTTCTCTTCTCTTCTCTTCTCTTCTCTTCTCTTCTCTTCTCTTCTCTTCTCTTCTCTTTTCTCTTATTTTATTTTATTTTTTAGGTATTATTTGAGATGGGGTGTCATCTGTCACCCAGGCTGGAGTGCAGTGGCACAATCACAGCTAACTGCAACCTCTGCCCCCTGGGTTCAAGCGATCCTCCCACCTCAGCCTCCCAGGTAGCTGGGACCACAGGCAGACACCACTACACCTAAAAACTTAGTTTATTCATTCAGTTATATCACTAATATATTCTAATAATTTCTGAACAATTCTTTCTCTAAACCATTGGGGCCATGAATGCTTCATAATGCAGATTGCTTTTGGATTTTAACATATTAATAAGTGGCATATACATCTCAAGTTCATTAAAACCAGAGCAGCGCTCTGTAATAAAATGTTCTTATCGTGGAGGTGATTATGAATAGTCATACTATGTGAGCTAAATAATTGCTATAAGAAGACTCATGCAGATACAGGGCTGCTTTTAACTGCCCAATTAGTTGTACAAAACTTTCAATGACAATAGCAGCAACAACAACCAAAAATCTTTTGGTTTTCAAAACTTTCAGGGTATTAGGATTGCTACTGTGATGTTGAGAAACACGTTATTAAAAAGGAGATTTAAACTTTATTAAACTCTCTTTTCTTATTAAAAGTGATATTTGATCATTCAAACCTACACATTATCTAGATTCTAATTATATAGGCAATTAAATTATTTTATGGCCTTTAGTTTTCACATTTAAGTAAATGGAATGTAGACAAAGGTATCACATTATTTATTTCACTCACATGAATACATGGGTCAAAGTTTATTATTGTTTAATGTCCTTTTCCTCCCCACCCAGTATAGTGTTCCATAAATAGGTTTTTACTTAAAATCCATGCACAGCAATGAAATTCCACAAGACCATTTGAGTGTTTTCCGGTACGTATGCTGAATTATATCCTGAATTGTTAAAAACATATATTAACAAATAAATGTATTGCCAAGAAGAAAGGTGATATTGAACTGAAGAACCAACATTTTGGCAAAGCATTATTACTCAAAGGAGTCTCATTAAATTCTTTGGCACAAAAATTGGGTAAACAACATGTGGTTTAGCAAATTTATTTTAGCCTCCAGGGGAGGACTTTAGCATAGGGAGAACAATATGGAACATTAACTTTTACTGTGTTTCTCAAATGGTCATTGCTATTTTATGGAGATGAGGACCCAGGTAATAGTACAAAGTTTCCCAAGTAAAATGATCTCAAGCATGCAGGCGTTTGATATTGGACACGTCAGTATTATACTGCTAACATCCCCACTCTCCACACTGCGAATGTGGGCTAAAGCAGTGTGTTCTAATTTATCACATTTAAATTTGTGTTATGTTTTCTTTTTATGAATTCACTATAGACATAACTTCCTCATTAAAATCTAAGTTTAATGTGATCACTGCCACATTTTATTATGTTTCTTTGAATCTCTAGATTTTGTCTTTTTTTCTCATCCCATGTTGAAATCAGCAAAGTCGACCCAAATGAGAGCTGGTAGACTCTGTTTTCAGAGATTCAGAGGCAGGCAGGCGAGTGTGAAGGCTTTAGGGTGGAAAAAGGGGAAGGCTTCAGTCATGCTCTGAAAGAAGAGTGTCATGGGGAAGCTGAAGGTGGGCAAACTCAGAGGAGAACATATTTTGTGACTGCTCAAGTGGCGGTGGGACTCTTGCCTGTGGTGGGCTTTGTGGGGTGCGGGGAGTTGCAGGGCTTGGGGCTTGGCTTTCTCTGGTTGGTCCTAAGTTGCAAGTCAGAGAGAAAGGTGAAAACATTTTTGATCAAGTCCTGACCTTTCTGAGCCACCGCCTCCGAGGTTGTGGTTTGGTTCTAGACTGGTTGCTGCAGTGGTTGCGGGTCAGGGCTCTGTTGGCATGTGTAGACTGGTCATTGTCCAGTTGTACAATCAGTGTCTCTTTAGGCCTTTATACATGCACCACTGTGACACAGATTCTCAGCAGAGGACGGGGTTTTAGGAGTTCAGTTGCTGACTCCATTCCTCTCTGCTTTGAGAATCAATCACACAATTGATTCCACTGTTTTACATTTTAGATAATAAAGCAGAAATGTTTACTTTTTTAACTCTTTGAGTTTAGACAGTATGTATTTGGCTTAAAGTCACTACATAATTTGCAAATTTAAAATTTAACTATTTCAAACTCTAACAAAGGATTTTTTTTTTTTTTTTTTTTTTGCCATAACTATATGGTAGAGGACCACAGCAAAAAGAATAGACAGAAATCCATAAGGATAATTCATCAAAGCTAATTATAGTTAAAGCATTACTGACTTATAAAAACTCAGGATTATGCTCTCAAAAGCAATTACATTTATGTAATTTTTATTTTAAATTTATATTATATGCAATATAAACTATACATACAATATGCTGAGCTATATGGAAAATTGAAACTATGAAATCCCGAATTGGGATGCACCTCTTTTATTGACTACTATTTTCTTATCACATTTGGTGACACAGCATACACGTTCTCAATCATATTCAATGATTCTTTTTTTTTTTTTTTTTTTTGAGACGGAGTCTCGCTCTGTCGCCCAGGCTGGGGTGCAGCTGCGCAATCTCGGCTCTGCAAGCTCTGCCTCCCGGGTTCACGCTTTTCTCCTGCCTCAGTCTCCCGAGTAGCTGGGACTACAGGCGCCCACCACCTCGCCCGGCTAATTTCTTTGTATTTTTAGTAGAGAGGGGGTTTCACCATGTTAACCAGGATGGTCTCGATCTCCTGACCTTGTGATCTGCCCGCCTCTGCCTCCCAAAGTGCTGGAATTACAGGCTTGAGCCACCGCTCTCAGCCACATTCAATGATTCTTAACCAGTTCTCCCACCACTCTCCCCCACACACTGACATAGGCATCAATTATCATGGCTATTATCATTTTTTGGCAAAACCTGATTTAGACAAGAAGGGGCATATAGTTTCTTCTATGTGGAAAAAATAAATTATTTTTTAATATTAATAATCTTGCCTTAGAGTTCGTTCGTGAGTTTTATTTTTCTTGATTACCTGTTTTCTTCACTTAATCTTCAAGGTAATAAATTCTTAATGTGCTGAGTTTATTATTTCTGTGTGGAAGTTTTTTGTTTTTTTTTGTTTTTTTTCACATTCTCTTCCATTCAACAGCCTGAAACTTGTCATGGATTAGCTCCTATGTTAGGTGCTATAAGTAAATCTACAGCCCTTTAACAGTCGTGGAGATTTGTCATTTTCATATTGGTATTTTCTTTTAAAACACATTTAGAAAGTACTTACATAAACATAAAACTTAATATTTTTTCACACATTCTTAATTTTTATCCTAATCTGAGCACTCAAATTTGTGATTGTTTTAGTTACTATTGTTATTTTTGTCTATGTACTAACATTGTAAACTTGAAGAAACACAAGTATTCCCAGTTATTACAATCACTAATTGTCTTTTTAAAAAGGGGGGTTACAAGCGGTTCAGTAGACAAATATATTTTGTGGTGTATAGTGCAAAGGAAAAAAGTCTGTCAAAATAATTCCCCGAAATATATCTTAATTACTTTGCTGATTTTAACATAAGCTCACAAATTCTTTGCTGGTCTTCCCTCCAGGAAGTGGGCTTAATTGCCCTCCCCTTGGGTGTGAGTTGGACTAACTCCCTTTTAAAAACAGAATGGGCAAAATGAAAAATGATAATTTTGCATCAGAAAAATCTAGCAGACACTACGACAACCAAGTGCTCAAGCTTAATATCACCAGTGAGAAGTATGTGAATTTAATCTTCCCCCTGATAGGCTGCTATGAGTAGGACACTTTACTTCTCTGACATTGTCTCAACATTCCTAATGATACAGACAGGAGGCAGGGAAATACTGGGTCGAAGAGGGCAGGTCCCTGGCCAGGGTTCCACCTTCAAGGCTGGGCCCGCGGCCCTAAATGAGAACTTTGCATCCCTGTTTTCCCACCCCAAAGTTGCTTTTTGGCTCACAACACCGCCCCCACTCGACATATTGTGCCTGTATAAACCCCAGACCTCAGTTGGCAGAGAGACAAGCAGCTGAACATCTAGAAGAGAAAAAACAACTGAGCATCAGAGTCTAGAGACAGACGTGGCTTAACTTCAGACGGCATGACTTTGGAGAGGAGCCCAGCCGGAAGCAGAGGGGCTTCAGAGAAAGATCGCCTTCTTCCCACACCATCCCTTTCCAGCTCCCCATCCTGCTGAGAGCCACCTTTATCACTCAATAAAACCTCCGCATTCACCATCCTTCAAGTGCATGTGACCTGATTCTTCCCGGACACTGGACAAGGACCAAGGTACCAACAGGAAAGGGTGTAAAATGCTGTCACCCTGACTATCCGCTGAGCTGGCTAACACTTAGCCATCCGCCGATGGCAACTACTAAAAGAGCATTAATTTTAACACACCGCTAGATGCTACCATGGGGCCGGAACCCAAAAGCGCTTGCCCTGCCCCGGCACCCGCTCGTCTGTGTGCTCTCCCTCCCACAAGGGGTTTGAATGGTGGCAGCCAAGTAAGCAAGCCACATCCCTGTTGCAAGTCCCTCAAAGTGGACCAGGGAACTATCCCATCTCGCTAACGTCAATTTAATCGTGAAAAAACATCAGGCAAAGCCAAACGGAAAGACATTCTAAAAACCACCTGACCATAACTTCAAAAGTTTCAAGATTGTAGAGGAGAAAAGATAATTTCATTACTTTCCCTTTTAGGTTTTTGGTTGAGATACTCTCCAGAACACAAAAGTGAAATTAACAAAAGAAAAATAAGCAGATGTTTGTTAATGTGTGCTGTACACATCGTGTGGGGAAGACTTAGTTTAAAACTATTTCTCCCTGAAGGAAGTGCTCTAGGGGCCTTGTTTAAATAGTATTTTAACAAAGAACCATAGATCATATACAGAGAAGACAAAGGAGAGAGCACTTCCCATCTTTTATAAGGTGGGAAAATGTGAGAAGATAGGGATTTTGTTCCCAGGTTACTCTGGTGCCTGCTGATGCCTTATCGGTGCTAATGTGCAAGTGCTGCTCCAGTCACAAAGGGCTGATGTTGGTTAACCTCTCCAGTTCCCCATCCTGCTGAGAGCCACCACCATCACTCAATAAAGCCTCTGCATTCACCATCTTTCAGGTCCATGTGACCTGATTCTTCCTGGACACCGGATAGGAACCAGGGTAACAATAGGGAAGGGTGTAAGACGTGTCACCCTGACTCTTCACAGAGCTGGTTAATAGGCAAATAGAAGCTGAGGCAGATTGCTTCCCTGCGTTTTCAGTGTCTTCAACAGTCCTCAACATTTGGGGGAGGAGCGGAGGGAAATAATTAGTTTCCTTCAAGATCCTGAAAACTAAGAAAAGACTGGGAAATATTACCGATCTGAGACAACTAAGGAGACATGACAAGTAAATGCAACCTGGTATACCGGATTATATAATGCTGAAACAGAAAAAACTGTAAAACTGGTGAAATATGAATAAAGTCTGTAGTTGAGTTAATCCTATAGTGCCAAAATTAATTTATTAACTTGCACAGATGTGCCATAGTTAAAATGTTAAAATTAGGAGAAGCAGGGTGAGGGATGTACAGAAACCCTCCACAGTCTATATAACACTTCTGTTAATCTAATTGATTTCAAAAGTAAAGCATTAAAAATAGTAATCTCTATCACATTACCTAATACTGACAGATTATGAACATATTCTTTTTTTTTCCTCTAGATCAACCATTTCTCAGTCTAACGTCCCTCTTTGCTTGTATGCTAATATCAAGTTTCTGTTTTAAGTTGTCTTATTTCTCTTTTAGTTGAAATGTGAACACTGGGGAATATAAAGCGCACTGTACCATCTGGAAAATACTAGAATCTTGGGAATTTATGATGAGCTGATATTTTCCTTCTGGGCCTCTTGCAGTGGAAGGAGCACTTACCTGGGTATCTCAAGATTCAGATCTGGACCCAGGTAAAACACAAATAGGCATGTGATGATGATTGCATTATTTAACCTTTTTGAATTCAAATTTTGTATCTGAATATTCAATTATCTTCATCTAAATTTAAGGAATAGCAACTCTGTCATAGGTAGTTTTAGAAATCAGCTGTATTACTAAAAAATAAGAATTTTAATGTATGTTTATCAAGGTTGCTAGTATAAGTAAATATTGAAAATAAATCACATATGTATATAGTAGCATAAAATAATTAGAAAACATAATTTAGAATATCATTTATAATATCAACAGAAAAGAGTACCTAGAACAAAATGAAAGTCTTCATGAATTGAATAATGATTCAATGTAATGCCTATCTGATTCTAAAAGTTATATAAAGAGGAAGAGCAAGAACAAAGACTTACTCAAAAATGTTTCAGTAATAACACTAGGTAAATTTATCCTGCCACATGTCCAGGATAAATCTATAGTAATTAAGGAGGTTGGGTTATAATACAAAGAAAAATAAATAGACCAAATGGAGATCCGTGTTTCCGAAAATGTTGATATGAGAAAGATGCTGCATTTACAGTAAATGCAGAATGGTAGATTCTGCAGTAATAAAAACTAAAAATGAGAAAATCAATTATCTAAATAGGCAAAGTATCATTGACATCACAGACAACAATTAACACCAGGAAAATTAAAGATGTAATATGAAAAGCAAGACATTAAGATATGTGAAAGTATAAAAAGATATTTTTATATCCTTGAAAAGGGAAGCATTTTATTTAAATCAACATAAAAAGCACTAAATACACAGGAGAATATTGATACCATCAGCTGCTGCAAGATGTTTTTTTGAAATCAAGCAATACAGTAAATAAAATGAAAACACAAACTATAAATTAGGACAAGACACTTGTTAAACAGTTAGTCAAGGAAGGATTGGCATTCAGAATATATAAAGAGTATTAAAATCAATAAGAAAAAATCATCCAAAAGAAAAATGATCAAATTACATAAATGAGTGTTTCATAGAAGCATCATAATTGAACATCTGAAAACATGCTCAACTTCATTAGTAATGAAGAGAATGAAAACTAAAATCATGGGAAGATACTATTTGCACACGTACTTCATCAAAACATCTACGGTCTTATTACTGGTAAGAATTTGGAGCAAAAGGGGACACTTAAGCCTAACTGGTATGAAAATAAATTGTTATAACCCTTTAAGAAAACATTGAGATGCAATGTAATAGTATTGACCATTTCCATACCCTATAAACCAACAATACCATTCCCAGATGCACACGGGCACCAGCAGGCATTATAAGGCTGTTTACAGCAGTGCTGTTCAAATTAATAAGGTAATATCAAACAGGGAAAGGGAATAGATGTTAGCTGCAATGGCAATGTAGATGGACCCCAGAAACTAATGTGCAGAAAAAAATCTCAGAAAAATGTATTTAGCATAATACTTGCATAAGTGTGGAAAGACTATGACATAAATGTGGCCTGAAATAATAATCATTCAACAAAACAAGGATTTACTTCGCCTTATGTGGATGTCTATGTGAGTCAAGTGAAACCTCAGAATGTTTGCTCAACATATAGTGACTCAGAAATCCCAACTGTCTCCAAGTATAGCTTTACCTCTCAAAATGTGGTCCCCATTACTACTACAAAATGAGAAAATGCACATAGATAATTCAGAATCTGCTCTTCTATGCTCTGGTCTGGAAGGGATACATGTCCTTTTAGTCATTTATCAAAAACAGTCAAGTGGTCCTGACTAACTGCAAGGAGGATAGTTAAATGTAGGTGAACACTTGGCTGCCTAAGAAATAGCAAATAGATTTATCTCAACAGTTTTTAACAAGGTCAATAGGACAACAAAAATATATTGTTTAGGGCTAACAAAATATGTGATAAAATTGAAAAACACAAAGAGAGGGTAAAAACTAAGAAGAATACATTAGGGAAGGAGACAAAAGGATGGGGATCAGAAAGGTGAAGATCGTGTCAGTAATGTTTATTTTTGATTTTGTGTCACTGGATCAGGATATTTATTTTGTTGTAAGTAATTCTAAAATAACTTACTTTTAGATTTCACACTTTCTTTTTTATGGATAAAAAGTTTTATAATAAAGATAAAGAATAGCCATAATGTGATCATTTTAATTTTTGGAAAGATGGGCTTTCTGTTCTTAGAAGAAATATACAAGGAAAGTATTCACTATCACATTAAGGCATGAAATGACTCTTTAGTGAAAACCTATAAATTTCTTCTGTGTTGTAAATTTTTAATATCTTTTTCTTGACTGTGCCTCTCCCTTCTTCTCCTGAGTTATTAAACATATTAAATAGCATAAAATTAAACTTTATGTTACCCCTAAGTAATGGCAAATCAGGTCTTAAGATTGATTTTGATAATCCACAAAAGTCGAGATTTGAAATATTTTATTCATGCTCTAAAAATTAGCTGGACTGAAACTACGTACATAAAAGTGTCTGGAAATTCAAAGCTGCAGCCAAACCTGGCCTTCGGGAGAATCCAAAGAAAATTGCATTCTCAGAGGTTTCCCCATCGAAACTTTCATTTCAGAGCCCCAAAGCACAAAATCTGGCCTCATGACTTATCAATAACTTCCTTATAAGCGATTCTCTTCCTTTCTTCTTATCCCATAAGCTATTTACAGATAATACTTTGGTGAAGTCAATCCCTGGTGACCTTCTGTTCCTCAGGGAAGACAAGCGTTAGTCCTCCATGATATATACTCAAGTCAGATTCTGCACAGCCAATATAATCTTTCAGTTTTTCCTGAGGTTTTGGAACTTACTGGAACGTGACTTGCATAATAATTAGTCTGCAAAATGGAGGGAGTGAAAGAAATAAACTTCATGCTAGAACTGCGGTCAGAAGAAAAATCGTAAGATACGAGTGGAGAAAAAGTTTCTGTAGGGTTTTGCCTGCCCCACTTTCTTAGCCTCTGACACTCACCCGTGGTCCCAAGTGACATCACTTGCATGAATAGTGGAGATACCATGTCTAGGTGCCTCTGAGAAGAGTCTAGTCCGTGTCCTGTGGGACTGAGGGATCTGTAGTTATCTGAGTGGGTCAGTGGAGATTCCTGCAATTTTCAAAGGTATCCATCCTTCCTAACATCTGACAAGCCATTACAATGATTTGACCACAATAGAAATGTAAGAATTAATCTTGGACATTCTTTCAAGAAGATGAAAACATATTATTGGAGAATTATTTTTAGGAAAAGCATAATGATCATAGAATTTCTTCTATCACTGCTCTTCTGATTAGAGCACATAACCCTGAATTACCTATTTTTGTACAAGTAGGTGTATCTTATAAATATGATCTCTCTGTTTTTTTAGGTGAATATTGCAGATATTTGTGACAAAGTAATGGTTTTATAAATACATAATTTATATAGATAAAACAATAAATACATTTTCTGATGATTGGGGAAAGATAGAGCACAGTTTATTTTACCAAGAAATAATCAATTTTCACAATGAATAGAAACACTCGTGGTTTTAAGCAAGACATATGTTTCTTTGTGTACTGCCTCAAAGTTATTTATTGCTGGTATACCTGGCATATTTTAAATTACTTCTGGCTGTGGGGAAAAGAAAGAGAGATCAGACTGTTACTGTGTCTATATAGAAAGAAGTAGACATAAGAGACTCCATTTTGTTCTGTATTTGAGATGCTGTTAATCTGTGACCCTACCCCCAACCCTGTCCTTGCAAGAGACATGTGCTGTGGTGACTCAAGGTTTAAAGGATTTGGGGCTGTGTAGGGTGTGCTTTGTTAAACAAGTGCCTGAAGGCAGCTTGCTGGTTAAAAGTTATCACCATTCTCTTAATCTCAAGTGCCCAGGGACATGTACACTGTGGAAGGTTGCAGGGACCTCTGCCTAGGAAAGCTAGGTATTGTTCAAGGTGATAGTCTACAATATGGCCTCATGGGAAAGAAAAGAACTAATTGTCCCACAGCCTGACACCCGTGAAGGGTCTGTGCTGAGGAGAACTAGTATAAGAGGAAAGAAGGCCTCTTGGTAGTTGAAATAGAGAAAAGCATCTGTCTCCTGCCCCGTCCCTGGGCGATGGAACATCTCGGTGAAAAACCCGATTGTATGTTCTATTTACTGAGAAAGGAGAAAACCGCCTTAGGGCTGAAGGTGGGACATGCTAGCGGCAATGCTGCTCTTTATGCACTAAAAAGGTTTATGGAGACGTTTACATATGCATATCAAGGCACAGCACTTTTCCTTAAACTTATGTCACAGAGATCTTTATTCATATGTCTTACTGCTGACCTTCTCCCTACTATGATCCTATTATCCTGCCACTTCCCCTTTTCCAAGATGGTAAAGATAATGATCAATAAATACCAAGGGAACTCAGAGACCGGTGCCAGCGGGGGTCCTCTGTATGCTGAGGGCAGGTCCCCTGGGCCCACTTTTTCTTTCTCTATACTTTGTCTCTGTGTCTCATGTCTTTTCTCAAGTCTCTCGTTCCACCTAATGAGAAACGCCCGCAGGTGTGGAGGGGCAGGCCACCCCTTCACTGGCTATAGTGTCTTTCATCAACACTTCTTTAATGGACTCTGTACTAATAAAAAATTATCAATCAATTTGAATATTAAGGAAGAATCACTGTCAGTGGCATGTGATTCCTGCCCAAGAGAGACACAAGCACTCAACTCCAACCCTTGAAAGCCACATGGGCTCCACCCAGCAAAGGTGAGTGTGGGCTGCCCAGAGCCTTAAGAATCCCACTCCTTCCAGCCAAAGGTGAGGGGTGCAGTGTTTTGGATAAACTCCAGTGAGTCCTAAAGTTGGCATCCGTACCCATGTGGACTTAGAGGACAGAGCATTGAGCAAAAGAAGATAATTTTTGAATCTTAGTCTTTGGACTTGCTCAGGATCTGTTACTCCTTTCTTCTTCTCTAATTCTTTCTTCTGGACTGCAAATGTCTATGCGATGCCTATCCCACCATTATATTTTGGAAGCACATACCATGTTTAATTTCACACGTTCACAACTAGAGAGCAATTTGCCTCAGAATGAATCATACCTTGAGTCTCAATCATCTAATTTAGATGGTACTTTGAAGATACTTTAGATTTAGACTTTAAAGATGATGCAGGAAAGAATTAATATTTTGGGTTATTGGGATAAAGTGTTATTTTGCATGCAAGAAGGACGTAAGTTTTGGAGGGCTGTAGGCAGAATGCTATAGCTTGAATTTTTGTCTTTCCGCCCAAATTCACTTGTTGAAATTCTACCCTCCAAGGTAAGTGTTTAAGAAATAGGGCTTTTCTGATGTAATTAGATCATGGAGGTGGAGCCTTTCATATTTAGTCCAGCCTTCCATAATTAACACTTTCATTAAAGAAGCCCCAGAGATATGATTTCTTCCATATGAACACACAATGAGAAGACAGCCAACAATCTATGAACCACAAAGCAGGCCCTCACCAGACACAGAATCTATTGGTGCCTTCATCTTGGACTTTGCAGCCTCTAGAGCTGAGAAAACAAATTTCTGTTGTTTCAAAATTACCTAGTCTAAGGCATTTTGTTGTAACAGCAGGAACAAACCAAGACAGAAAAGAAACACCTGTGATAAGAAATTTAATACCCACACTAAGTTTTGTAGTTTTTTATGTTATTAATTTTTCTTCCTTCATAAAATGGATAAAATAGAATGAAATTGTATTTGACTATAAATATTAAAACATAAAAAGTGAGTAATTCAAATTCCAAGGTAGTATAATTATTTTTGCCTACTAATAAGAATTGTATGAAATCATTTCACTTTTATTACAAAAATAAGTACTTTTATATTTTGATACACTAAACATTTATAATTTCTGAAAAGCATTCAATTTTATTACTTACAGATTATTTTTAATATTAAGAGTAACTACTATTAATGCTAGGTATATTTATGTATGAGTTCAATCAAAAATTTAAAAAGATGCTAACTTTTCTATCTATGCATGCTACTTTTGACTTGAAATTGTAGGCAATGAAACTATTCTCCAATGGTTTAGTTATAGGTTTTAGGTGAATCTACCACAGTTGAGTAAACTAGTAAGGTTTTTAGAGAAATTAGAGTTCCAATATTGATAGGCCACTACGTTTTGTTCTCCAATATCATCACACACGTACATATACAGCCACAAAACAAACACCCACATACTTCTTTTGCTTTTGCCTTAGAGACAGGGTCTCACTCTGTCATCCAGACTGGCATGCAGATTGGCATGCAATCATAGTTCACTGTAACCTTGAAATTCTGGGCTTAAGGGACCCTCTTACCCCAGGCCCCCAAGCAGCTAGGACTACAGACATGCATCGCCACGCCCAGCTAATTTTAAAAATTTGTTTGTAGAGTAGGGATCTCCTTTTGTTGCCCAGGCTGGTACTCACACAATTCTGAAAGAAAATCTTCCTTAAGAGTTACTGGACAGGAGTCTGTCTACCCTCTGTTCACAGAGTGCCTCTGGAAAGGCAATGATTCTCTACTAATTACCAATTTAATTATTTACTTGAGACTGTTAGCTGAAATGCTTCCACAAGAAACTTTAGATTTATTTTGATCCAATTTATAAACATTGCTCTTGGAAAACATTGCTAGTCTATATATTTACTATCAATTTTATATTTAAGTTTTGCGTTATGTTTCAATTAAAATAACTTGCCTATAATATTATTAGGGTGAAATTACATATCATTTCAGTCTCTCTCTCTCTCTTTCTATATATATATATATATATATTTTTTTTTTAAAAGACAGAGTTTTGATCTTGTTGTCCAGGCTGGAGTGCAATAGCATGATCTTGACTCACTGCAACCTCCACCTCCCAGGTTCAAGCAATTCTCCTGCCTCAGCCTCCTGAGTAGCTGGGATTACAGGTGTCCACCATCATACCTGGCTAATTTTTGTATTTTCAGTAGAGATAGAGTTTCACCATGTTGGCCAGGTTGGTCTCAAACTCCTGACCTCAGGTGATCCTTCTGCCTCAGCTTCCCAAATTGCTGGGATTACAGGCGTGAGCCACCGCACCCGGCCCCGTCTTAATATCTTGATATATGCATGGTATTAAACTAAAGATATAGTGTTCCTTTCAATGATATTTCATTAAAAGTGGGGCCTGCAAATTTTTCTGTAAGAGGTCAGTATTATATGATTTGATATCCATGTATGGTCTGTGTCGTAAGTACTTAACTCTATCATTGTGGCACAAAAATAGACATAGACAATTTGTAAATGGCAGCGTGGCTGTCTTCTAACAAATATGCACAGATAGTCCTTGGAATTATTTATAATGTTACAATGGGTTAATTGGGACATCAATCCCGTGGTAATTCAAGAAACACCTGTATGGTATTTATAAAACGGGCAGCCAGCTGGGTTTGGCACTCAGGATTGTTTGAAAACCCTTGTACTAAAGTTAAAGTTTCACAGAAACAAAGATGTTTTGTTATGCTGTTCCATAAGTCCTTTGAAGCAAATATTTGCATATAATCACCTATATCTTTCTCCCACACATTTAATATAAATTTATTTTAAATTTGCTTCTCCAGTGATTGTCATTTTTTCTCTTGTCATGCAATATCAACAAGAGAGTATGTCTTATTTCATTCTGGAGCATTACGAACAAGCTTTGTTTTATGTATTCATAATTGGGTCATCTTTCCAATAAAGATTTTATTTGTATTGTTAAATTTTAACTATCTTGAAGTAACAAAGATATAAGAAAATACATAATATGATAAAACATACAGTAGAGTTGCATTGATAATTTAAAATTATTTATGCATAAAAGAAGCAACTGCCTATTCTATATTTAGGGAAAAGACTGCAGATTCATTATTTTGGGGAAAGAAAGCCATAGGATAAATTACTAAAAACGAATTAAGTGACCATCAGCAATCTGGATGCTGATCCCAACAGTTTTTTTCTTCTAGTTAAATAACTTCTGGGAGATTCCACTGTAAAAATTTTAAATATGAAGGGAAAAACATAAAATTATGACTTAAGTCTAATGAATGAATCCTTCCAGATTATCTTACAATAAAATTCAAATTTGAAAAGCCATATCGATATACTGAAGGCTTCCAATCAAAATTTTCAACTCTGTAGAGGGGAACTAGAAAAATAAAACCAAAGGAAAGCTGACATTTTAATAAAGAATCTACCATAAAAGTTAAAGATGAAAGCAAGAAATAAATGAGTATGCAACAAAATCAATACAGGAAGGGAAAAATTAAAATAGAAATATTGTCAAGATAAGAGAAGATTTTAGAATAATAAAGCAAGATTAGGATATTATCAAAAATTTGTAAAATGCAGAGAACAAAAATTCTCAAAAACGAAAGAGAAAAATTAACAAAAAAATTAATAGAATTTTTGTGAAAGACAGTAGAACAGAAAAGAAAAATAAAATTGAGGAAATGAAAGCAAAAATAAAAAGAGATGGAAAATAGAAAATAACATTTAAGACTATTAGAGGGCTTGTCCACAAATTCTAATAATCAGGAAATCAAAGTTCCAGAAATAAAACTGAAAATGTTGCAAGGAGATTTTTAACAAATTTTTTTTTTTTTAATTCTAGAAATAAAAGAAAGGGTTTTCTAGGGTAAAGATGTCCAATGAAGGATAAGTTGATGAAACTAAGCAAAACAAAGCCCCCCCCCCCCTTTTTTTTTTTTTTTTTTTGAGACCTCTGTCACCCAGGCTGGAGTTCAGTGGTGCAATCTGGGCTTACTGCAACCTCTGCCTCCAGGTTCAAGCTATTCTTCTGTCTGGGCCTCCTGAGTAGCTGAGACTATAGGCAAGCACCATCACACCCAGTTAATTTTTTGTATTTTTAGTAGAGATGGGGTGTCATCATGTTAGCCAGGATGGTCTCCATCTCCTGATCTCATGATCCACCTGCCTTGGTCTCCCAAAGTGCTGGGATTACAAGCATGAGCCACCGCACCCAGTCAACATTCACTATTTTTTTGGAGGGAGAATAAAATGAATGGAGTTTACTGGAGAAACTTAAAGCCAAAGGCCGGCATATCATGTGCACAGTTCTCCATGCTCTTGTCCAACAGAGGCAAAGCCAGGCTATGCATAGGAACACATAGTGGATTTACATTCATATGGACATGGGGAGGGGAACAACGCACACTGTGGCCTGCTTGAGAAAGTATCAGGATAAATAGCTAACGCTGCTGGGCTTAATACCTAGGTGATGGGTTAATAGGTGCAGCAAACCACCATGGCACATGTTTACCTACGTAACAAACCTGCACGTCCTGCACATGTATCCCGGAACTTAAAATTAATTTTTTTTTTAAAGAACCCTATTCCTTTATTGTTTACTTTTTTAAAATGGAAGATACATTATTTTGAAAATTTAGGAGAAACTTAGGAGAAGAAAACCCTCTAAGTTTCCTAAGCAAATAAGAGTTATATTAAAGGGATAGAGGATGAAGAATTGGGATTGCACCAGGTTTTTCAAATGTAACATTAAAAAAGAGAAGTCAATGCAACCATAACCTTAATATCATTAAAATTACTCCCTATCTCTTATTTTATACTCAATCAAACTCTCTAGCAAGTGTCCAGATAGAATATATATATAAAACTCATATATATATAACATATATATATATATATATATATATTCCCGAGGTACAGATTTAGAAAACTGTAGCTCACTGAAAACAATGGAGGGAGAAATTTGAGGCAGGACATATAATGTTTACTCTGGAAGATAAGAAAAGCAATTTATAAAATTATGGAGAAGGAAAATCTCATTCTGGGTGATGCACCAGTCCACAATGAAGCAGATCACAATCTCTGAGAGACACCCCTAAGACAGAAAACTAATAGAATATCTGAGGTTTTTAGTTATCAAATCATAAATGTGTGTTTTTGACATCTGTGAGGTTGGACTAGTGAGAAGAGTAGAGCAAGCATAGTGAACAAACATAAGACAAAAACTGCACAGAGAAAACAAATCATGCATAGAAAAGAAAAGGTAATTATGATTGCATACATGGCTAAATTCCATTTAGTGATAAAATGTTAAAACAGCATATTGGTTTAAAGCTATGATAAAAACATTGAGTGCCTCAAACAATGGCAAGAGTGTACCCATGTGGTAACTTGTGATGACATAAGAAAGCCGAATACTTATTTCCATATTGGGAAGTCAATACATAATAACTAAACTCAAAAAATCCACAAGTTGTCATTGAACTTTATACTTAGAGAGAAAGATACAAAGTATCAATTAAACAAATGGAAAATAATTGGCACTGTAGAAGAGTAAGTACAGGACTCACTAGTGGAAGTTATTTTTCTCCCTGAAATAATTTGATTAAAGGATAACAAAACAGTTAAAAGTTAAGGAAATAAGCGTTAAAGAACAGATAGAAAACGCACGTTAAAAAGGCTTTCATAGTAAAATATTGGATTTTATTCTGAAAGAGTATGTATGAAACAAATCCGAGATGTATTTCAAGTAAGCAAGAGGGAAGAATTTTCTCAAATTATCACTAACAAGAGCAGAACCAAAAATATGTAATTTTTCTGGTCTTTATATTACATGATACTGCTATTTCTAACATCAAGAAGTTCTTGATTTTCATGTATTATTTCGTTAACACATATTTGTGTGTGCGTATGTATACATATATACATACATCTATACATATATATGTATATATCTATCTATCTATCTATCTATCTATCTATCTATCTATATTTTTTGAGATGGAGTCTCACTCTGTTGCCCAGGCTGGAGTGCAGTGGCGTGATCTTGGCTCACTGCAACCTCTGTCTCCCAGGTTCAAGTAATTCTCCTGCCTCAGCTTCCCGAGTAACTAGGATTACAGGTGACTGTCACCACGCCCAACTAATTTTTTTTATTTTTTTATTTTTAGTAGAGACAGGGTTTCACCATTGTGGCCAGGCTGGTCTTGAACTTCTGACCTCAGGTTATTCACCCACCTCGGCCTCCCAAAGTGCTGGGATTACAAGTGTGAGCCACTGCGCTAGGCCTATAAAGACATTTTTAAGAGAAATTGATCTTTTCCAGCTGTGAGTTTGTGGTGTTAAAGGATACAATGACTATTTCATAATTTGATGACATATTAAGAACTACTAATGTAAACTATAGAACTACTAGTCTGTGCTTTAAATTAATCATATGCAATGTTTGCTACAATGAATTTTAAGCAATCCAATATTCTAGATTCAATACATTATACTACCAATTTTGGGTCTTGCATGCATTTGTCTCTACCAACAAAATATTTCATTCTAAGAATTCCTAAATTTGAAATGACAATTTATTAGTTTGGAAAATAAATATTTTAGGACCTCCATTAATAATCAGTATAGAAATGAAAAAAAAGTTTCTTTTATTATTTATACATATATATGAAAAAATACACACATTCACAGCAATTTCTGTACCAGATATTTTGATAAGGAGTTTCTGGCAAAGATTTTACTGATGGAATTATTTATGATGATAAAAACAACTGATTTGCTCATTCGAGGTAACATCAGAATGCTTGAATGCTTTGATTACTATATAATTTGGGGATCTTTAAATATTTCTTTTTCTGTTTTAGTGGATTAATTCCTAGTAAAGAGTAATTAGTGAGCAAAATGAAGGGGAATATGTTTTTAAAATTTTAAACCCTTAAGGCAACTTTAAAGAACCCTTGGATGCTTTTGTATATTTTATTTTTTTAATACATTACATTTAAAAGTAGGTAGAGCTTACAAAGAACTCTGAATAAACATTTATTACATATAATAATCAGATTTTACATAATCTTTGAGGGAGAAAGTATTATAGTTTATCTCAAGAATAAAGCATGCTCAAAATTCTGTCTAAACTCAAAGTGAAAGTTCTGAGTGCTTTATTTTTCATAACTATGACTATATTTCACTAGGGTTGCTACTTTCTAAACCTAGTTAAATCTTTGATAGAAAATCAAATGTCATCTCTTTAAAACAGTATTTTATCAAATGCCGATAGAATTTACTTAAAATTGTCATAAATTAGTATACTTTTACAACAAATCAGAATACAAAAATTATTAATATTCTTAAATTTTAAGCCTATGTGTACACAAACCTATTGTTGAAATATGAAAAATTACAGAAGATATTTGCATTTCTTTAAAATTAGAATTCACTGCTGCAATTTCTTCCAGATGACTCTCTAATTCTTGTGATGTAAACAACTTCATGGACAGTACTGAAACTGTAACACTTTCAATTTTCTCCCAGCTGGACAAACACCTTGCATCAACAGCTGCTCCATCTTTGCCCAGGGGCCAAGAAAAGCTTGGATTTCAAAAGAGAGACAAATTGGCTAAGAGCAATGAATTCATAAGCCAGTCATTTGAATTTGGACAGTTATTCACTAACTTGTTTGGAAAAACAGTTTTGGCTTCATGTTTTATCATGTAAAGTTTAATCGTTTGCTTTGAAATGATTGATCTGATAGCAATTTAATATTGAGATTTAATATTGAGTAACTAGAAAATTATGGGCTAGAATGTTTCACATGTGAATTAGGAACTAGCTGGATTTTTTAGAAGATTACCCGAGACATTTTTAAGAAGTTCATTCTCTCTCTGGACATTTATATTGCCCAAATAACCTAACATTAATTTGATAATATCATTATCAAATTATAACATTATTATCAAGTATTAACATTTATGTCAAACAGATAGAGCTTTGGTGTGGACCAGAAGGATGACTAGGGCTAAGGAGATGTGGATATTCAGGGTGACATAAAGGAAGCAGGACAGGCCATACAGAGTGACATAAGGGAAGCGCAACAGGCCAGACTCAGTGAAATCGGAAAACAAAGAAAGGAACTTTAAATTTCAGTTTAACACCTTCCCAACTGAGCTATTTCACAATAACTCAGTAAAATCTACATGCCCTTCCCCTCTCCATTTCACTGCCATAATGTCCAGGACTCATGGCAGGAAGTATTCATTTCTTCTGCTAATGCTCCCCAAATAGTTGAAAGTCTCCAAAAACACAGAGATGGGGTAGGAAGAATGCAACTTTCGTTTCTGCATCTTTAAAATGGGAACATTCCAAATGAGTCCATGGTGTTAGAAGTCTGAGAATTGGTTACTCTAATGGGAGGAATGGTCAGGTTCCATTTCTTCATCGGTTTTTGGTTACAAATTTGCAATGTTTTTATAGTTATGAACCAATATTCATAAAGACAACAAGTACAAACTGAGTCTATAAGTTATGTTATGTAGAATACACGTTTCTCCTCGTTTAGGAGAGATGACACAGGGTAGTCAGAAAATAAGCAAGTAAATGAAAAATAGTAGCGTTAAGTAGGTAGGCTGACATTAGTAGCTGGGAGGAGGTAAGAGAAAGAACAGAAGGGCTGTCACTAAGACAGGCCCTGGCCCACGTAAGTTCAGCACCAAGACCGCCCAAACTCCAACCTAATGGATGGAGTTGGTGGTAAAGTCTGTGGACAGCACATCCTGGAGAAAGAAAAACTGAGGCACAGATAAAAATCCCCTACAGTGACACATACCCAGTCCATGTAGGCCATAACCCTGGGTAACTCCATCCTCGTTACACAGTCATTTAATAAAATGTATTAGTGTTTTTGCCTCCCTGAGTGGACTTTTAGTAACAAATTATGGGTAAAAACATGCACAGTTTAATTTCAGTTATATAACATAAACTGCCAATCAAATGACATCACCTTGTCACTCAAACACAGCCCAAGCTTCAACTCCTCCCCACAAATCCCATAAAAGTATGAACACCCTGAGCTCTATAAAGAGGAGCTGATTTCACTTCACAGAAATCAGCCCACTTTCCCTCTGAGAACGTATTACTATACTTCAATAAACTCTGCTTTATGCTTGCATTTTGGTGCCAGTTTGCAATTCTTTGCTCATTATCACAGGAACAGAGATTGCTGGTCCAAAAGCTCCAGCTCTGTTGATCTCCTCGGTTGGAGGGTCCACCCCAAGGCAGAATCCCCGATAACAATAGGACATTTTGTTCATTGACAGAAAAGTACAAGAAATGGTGTATTACTTTTATTAGGGCTGCCACAACAATTTACCACACACTTTGCAGTGTAAAACAACAGAAATGTATTCTCTTACCATTCTGAAGGCCAGAAGTCTGGAATCAAGGCGTTGCCAAGGTCAAGTCCTCTCCAGAGGCTCTATGGGAGCCTCTTCCTTGACTCTTGCAGCTTCTGGTGGTTCCAGGTCTTCCTTAGATTGTGGCTGCATAACTCCAATTTCTGTCTTCAGCTTCTCACGGATTTCTTCTCTTCTCTGTGTTTGTCTAAGAAGGATACTTGTCATTGCATTTAGGGATCACCAGGATAAAGCAGAATGATCTCTTCTCTAGATCTTAACTTAATTACATTTATAAAGACATTTTTTTCCCAAATGAATTCACATTCACATTGGGGATTAGAATATAAAAATATGTTTTTGGGTGCCACCATTTAGCTCACTACAAAAGGCCTGTCCTCTATGAGAGAGGAGAAAATAAATGAGAGAACAATTTCCAAAAGGGTATTCAGGGAGATTGTAAAAGATCAAAATATAATTATTTATATTAAAGCATTATTATCATCATAAGAAAGAATAATCCAGGCTAAGAGCTTGGGCAAGTTTCTCAAATGCTATAAAATAATATTCAGGGCTTTCAATTGGAAGTGTAGCTGGGTGTTGGAGACATATTTAGTATGGAAATATGTTCCTATCATAGTTAAGCACAGGGTGAATTTGGTGATTTAGGCTGGGCGATTTCAGGTAGGACATGCAGCATTTAAGAGTATATCATTAGAATTCTCTGTGTGAGAGAGAATCCAGTGAAGGCACGTGAATCCCCTTTCCAGAGCAGATATGGGTGTAAGGATGAATGAGAATAGACTTTAATTGCTATCGAGTTTATATCCAAGATATTAATTATACCTATTATGGGAAAGTCAAAAACAGAAGTTCTCAGATTCTCTTTAAAAAGATACTGCACTTCACAAGCATTTCGTGGCATCCTCTAGCAACTATCTCCATGAGCAGTGGGGACCTGGGTGGTTCTCAAAGACTAGATGCTAATGATGTTCTTACAGCTCCATTCCACTTTTCTAAAAATAGGTCAGATGAATTATTTTCTTTCAGGTAGCTTTTTTATTGATTATTTTCACTCCCATTGTTTTAAGTTTTCTATTACATCTGCAGTCTTATTTGTTAGTTTGTATTTTAAAGTTTAAATGTATTTGTGAGGAGTTAATTGACACTATCTGATGATGATGTTAGATGACGATTCCTCTTCATCTGGGGTTATTTCTCATCCTTATTGCTGCATGTTGACCCATGGAACTGGAAGTTGACACTACCACATGGACAATTTGTGCTTTTGTGCCACTAAACCAAAAGGAAAATAAAGGAGATGACGGAATTAATTGTAACATTTGATTCTGATTATAAGAGGGGTGGGAATTATTTTACTATCACACACTGAGATTATATATGAATTTGCTCTGGACTGAGGATTCACTGGGGCACGAGTAGCAAGTAGTACTTTCATGTCTAGTAAAATAAGTCACTAACACATGCGGGTGTGATTACTGATACTTTGGACTCTCTAAAAATTGAAGTCTGGTTCTCAATGATTTACCTGTCAGGTGAATTGTGGGTAAAGGCAAAAAGAATATGGAACAGGTAGCAGAAGAATGAAATGACAAATATCAAAATTTGACCTTTTGACCAGATTTTGCAAAAGGTATGAGTGAATGAGGACTGGAAGAGTTAGGTGTCTTTACAAACACTTTTTTTCTTATTCTTATTACTCTGCCATCTAAAGTGCTTATATTAATAGTGGTTAAGTATATTTATAGTTACTATTGAATATCATTTAATGGCAGAGTTTGAAAGAGGTTTGTGATTAAATTAAAAAGAAATTCCACCAGATGGGTAAAGTGTGATATGGGATTGTTTGTATTTTCTTTTTCTTTTTCTTTTTTTTGCAGGAATCAGTCTTTAGTTATGTGAGCAGCATTTATACCGTATTAGGTGTTGCAGTACATTGCTCTTGTCTTTATTAGGAACATTGAGTACGGATAAAATTTGTGTGTGGATTCACCCCTGCCATAAGGTGTACTGAGTTTTCTCGTATCATCCCAGCACGACTATCAGACCCTCCTTAGTGTCTTATGCGTCATAGAGAAGAATCCAAGAGGTCCATTTCCCAGAATCCTGTCCTTGTATGGACCTGGGTTAGAGTTTTCAAATGCAGCCACTTCCTCAAGATTTGGGAGGCAGAAAGGGAGAGGACATTTCTTTTCTGAATGCAGATGCAGCCTGATGAGTAGACAGATGTGACACCCTGAGAACCACCCTAATCCCCTGCTCATGGAGATGACTACTAGAGGATGCTCCAATGCTGGTGAAATAAAGCATCTTTTTAAAGAGACTTCGATAATTTTTTTCACATTCCCGTAATAGATATAATTAACATATAGAATATAAACTCCATAGCAATTAAAATGTATTCTCAATATTTTTGCTTTTACACAAACTATTTTAAAATATAAAAGATGTGGACATAGCCTATTTTGCACATATATTAGCTACATTCAATCTGGTCCTTAATATTGTCATAATTAATAAAATAATGACTTTTAATATCTTACAACTGTGAAGATGATATAGAAATTTGAATACATTAAATTGTATGCTCTAAACAGATACAGACTTTGGATGAATAAGTAGTAATTTTCTTGTTTATAGACAATAGCAATACCAAGGAACTTTTTTGTCTTTGTTATTATTTTTGGCTTAAATATTTGTTTTCTTGTTTATACTAACCTACCTTAAAATTTCTGAAACAAGTAATATAACAGAATCTCATTTAAACCTCGGTAACTCGAATATGGACATTTTATTGTATTCTTTAGCCTGTGTTGTTTTCTCTGTCTTTGTTAAAGTCGCTGGAGCCTGAATGAATGACTTGGCTTCTTTATGAATACAAATACTTAGCATGTCTGTGGCAGTCTTTCTAGTCCTTGTATTTAGAAAGAGTTACCTCACTGTGGATAGAGATGTTGTCTTTTAACCCCATAAAGTTATTTCCAGTTAGCAAGTGATAGTGAACTGAATTTAAGCTCATCTAAAGAACATGTGCTTCAGATCATTTTAATTTATCATGAAGACACAACTATTCTATATTAGCCACATCAAATAAAATCTCTGTGCAAACCAGAAAAAAAGACTCAAAGAGAACGATTTTCTATTTAACAAGTCCACCATATTTGCACTCAAACTCAGTCTTTTGTAAGTTAGGCCTCTGTGTTCAACTCTCCATTTGGTATGACTGTATGCTTGTCCCTGTAGAACCTGATTGTATTGTAAAAATAAATCTGTTAATTGGAAGGTTCAAGAGGGGTTTCAGAAGGATTAATCACCATCTTTCCCCTGAAAATTGTTTTTTGTCCAAATCTAAATAAGCATTATTTGAGGTCGTTAAATAAGCATTATTTGAGTTCTTTTTTGGAAATGAACTAAGGTGATTTGTTTCCATTTTTTTATTCTTTATATTTTATCTAGCTCCTGTTGGTTGAAAAAAAGTGGCATATGATTGCATATGAGTGTTTTTCTACTCTCTTACTTTTTTTTTTTTTTTTTTTTTAACCACTCTGGGAAATGTTAAAAGAATAATTTCGAATAGTGAGAATTAATTAGGGATCTTAAAGCAAATAGTATTTCACTGCAATAGCTTAGTTCATATTAGTGGCAAGAGAATGCTTTCAAAAAAATTATATACTAATCAATCGGTACTCTAACTCATTTTAGTCATTGTAATTAACGAATTAAGTCAGGTAATTAAATTAATTAATTACTCTACTTTTCTCTATGACCCTTTACCTTCTACTGTTCTTTAGTGAGGTTTCTATTCTAGTATATTTTTTCATGAGTACATATGTAAAATAGATATATATTAAGGTTTCTATTATTGATGTATTAGCCAGGGTTTTCCAGGGAGACAGAAACAGCGATAGGATATGTGTGAAGTCGTATGGTACTTCCTCAGAAAGATCTGTGTTACTGTTAAGCATAATGTTGAAGACGACCGATTAGAGGTTAGCAATCTAACTCTCAACCCCTAAGGCTCAAGGAGAGGAATAGAGTCAACAGAATAAGTCAATCTTGGGCGAATATGAATTTCCGCCACAGCCTGCAATGACTGTTTTCTGTTTTTGTTATCCTAAGTAGATATATTCACTCGTCATCTTTATCCAAATAATGCAGGTTGCAGAAGAGACATTGGCCTTAGCAAGTAAAGACTAATAAAGAGCTCAGCAAGTATAATCGTTTCAAGGACAAGATGTATTATGTTTTGTCTTTTAGAGAGACTGCCTGTCTTCCCTGTGGCAGTACCCTTAAGTCTCAACTCATCTGATTTAAGGGAACAGAACACAGTGATGTAAAAATGTATGTCCACCTAATATGATGGGAACTCCATTTAGCAAAGTGGGAAATCACTGTATCTAGGTATTCTCTGGTGTTAGAGTGGCTCCTCTAAGTATTAGACCTTCCAATTTACTAAGAAAATTAATATGTTATTTCTGTCTCCACTATGATAGGCTTTGGCAGTGTAGTTGTCTTTGTTCCAAAGGGAAGAATATTCTATGAGGGAACAGAAAAATGACTTCCTTGAGCTAGGAGTTCAATCTTTCACATGGCCTTTTTGGGGTTCAAATGTCATTGAATTAACTGGTAAAAAAAGGGATTACTGTATTTGCTAGGAAGATTGATCCTGATTTACAAGGAAAAATTGGTTTGCTACTATACAATGGAAGTAAGTATTGTGTTGTCTAGAAAGTAGAAGATCCTACTTCTACTTATATACTAACATATACTAAACTATTCTAAAATTTAAAATGTATTAAAAAGTCATATATAAGTTGTCAGGAGCCATTGAACTTAGTGATATCTGAGGCCTATATTTTGTTAATGCCCTATTAATATTACATAACTGACTTTCATTCCACAGATATAAAGGAATTTAAATTTCTAAATAGCCAATATTATTTTACTCTCAGTCAGTTACTATGTCTAATTTATCATATGGGGTGTTTCAACTCATTTGGAATTTTGATCCTCTCTTTGAGACTACATCTGATAAAGGCATTCTAGAGAATACCTTGAATTTATTATTGATACTATTTTGATGATAGTGTAGCAGCAGTTTTCTTGATATCTGGATATCAAAATGAGGACCACACAGCTGATATAATATTTTAGTATATAAATGAAGAATACTGAAATAACTGGTTTTTAAAACTCTGCTTTAATGTTCATAATCCATTGGGTCAGTGAAGGCTACCTATTTGTGACTTATGAAATAATGAGATAAGAGTTCACTGAATAAAGACCAGAGGATATTGGTGAAGTTTCATATATATATCTAAAAGTACAGTGAAAGAGGCAGAGATGAGTTACACTTTTTATACTCAAGGACATAATCACTGAAGTAGCTTTTACTTTTATCATGGTGAAATATCTATACATGGACTGATGAGTAATGATGACATGTATCCCAGTCATTTCTAGGACCCTGCTAACTCAGTTCATTAAATGCATTCAGCTAATGAAGCTGAGGTTATAAGATCAATCACCCCATGGTCTTTATATTTTCCTAACTGCCATCACATGAAATCATTTAGAGAATTCAGACTGGAAATATATAGGCATCTTAATTAGGTCAGTCCTCTGTAATCAGAAAACAGCATCTCTTTCAAAGCATTTTGGACAAAAGACTTTTACACTTTGTCTCATTATCTACCATTCAAACAACTGCTTTCTCCTCATTTGTATTTTAATATGCTGATCTGAGTACCAAACTATATCATTAATAGGAGTGTTAAGGTCACACGAACTTGTAGCAGAAGCAACACATTTATCCCATTTTCTGTTTTTTGTTTTGTTTTGATTTTTGTTTTTGCTTTTGGTTAATTTTCCATTTGTCCTTCAGACAGTGAAAAATGAGGCAGCCAAAATGATATTTAGGATTCTGAACTATGCAGATATTTTCTCAATTGCTGATATTTCCTCTTGTTTTGATACAGAGTATTTAAACATTGGAATGTGTGTAAAAGCTATAGCTAACAGCTAGGTAGCAATATAGTGAACATGATTTTTTAAAACCACAAATTTGTGTTGATGAGTAATCAGCTCATGTAATGGATACATAAGTATTCATATACCAAAAGCCCAATCCAAGTTCATCCTAAAAAATATAAAATTTGGGGAGGCTTGGGCAAGATGGCTGAATAGGAACAGCTCCGGACTGCAGCTCCAGCAACACTAACACAGAAGACTGGTGATTTCTGTATTTCCAACTGAGGTACCTGGTTAATCCCCTTGGGAATGGTTAGAAAGTGGGTGCAGCCCACAGAGGGCGAGCAGAAACAGTGTGGGGTGTCGCCTCGCCCGGGAAGCACAAGGGGTGGGGGAAGTCCTTCCCCAAACCAAGGGAAGCATTGAGGAACAGTGCTATCTGGCTCACATACTATGCTTTTCCCACGATCTTCACAACCTGCAGACCAGGAGATTCCCTCAGGTGTCTACACCACAAGGACCCTGGTTTTCAAGCACAAAACTGGGTGGCCATTAGGGCACACACCAAGTTAGCTGAAGGAGATTTTTTTGTACCCCAGTGGCACCCAGAACACCAGTGAGACAGAACTGTTCACTCCCCTGGAAAGGGAGCTGAAGCCACAGAACCAAGAGGTCTTGCTCAGTGAATCCCATGCTCACAGAGCCCAGCAAGCTAAGATCCACTGGCTTGAAATTGTGACTGCCAGCACAGCAGTCTTAAGTCAACCTGGGATGCTTGAGCTTGGTTGGGGGAGGGGTGTCCACCATTGCTGAGGCTTGAGTAGGTGGTTTTCCCCTCACAGTGTAAACAAAGCCACTAGGGAGTTCAAACTGAATGGAGCCCACTGCAGCACCTTAAAGCTGCTGTAGCCAGGCTGCCTCTCTAGATTCCTCCTCTCTGGGCAGGGCATCTCTGAAAGAAAGGCAGTAGTCCCAGTCAGGGACTTGTAGATAAAACTGCCATCGCCCTGAGACAGAGCACCTAGGGGAAGGGGTGTCTGTGGGTGCAGCTTCAGCAGACTTAAATGTTCCTGCCTGCCAGCTCTGAAGAAAACAGCGAATCTCCAAGCACAACACTCAAGCTCTGCTAAAGGACAGACTGCCTCCTCAAGTGGGTCCTTGATCCTCGTGCCTTCTGATGGGGAGATACCTCCCAGCAGGGTTTGACAGACACCTCCCACAGGAGAGTTCTGGCTGGCATCTGGAGGTGTCCCTCTGGGGCAAAACTTCCAGAGGAAGGAGCAGACAGCAATCTTTGCTGTTCTTCAGCCACCGCAGGTGATACCCAGGGAAACAGGGTCTGGAGTGGACCCCCAGCAAACTCCAGCAGACCTGCAGCAGAGAGGCCTGACTATTAGAAGGAAAACTAAAAAAACAGAAAAGGATAGCAGCAAAAACAACAAAAAGGATGACCACAGAAAAACTCCATCCAAAGTTCACCAATAACAAAGGCCAAAGGTAGATAAATCCATGAAGATGAGATAAAAATAGTGCAAAAAGGCTGAAAATTCCAAAAGCCAGAATGCCTCTACTCCTCCAAAGGATCACAATTCTTCACCATCAAGGGAAGAAAAGTGGACAGAGAATGAGTTTGACAAATTGACAAAAGTAGGTTTCAGAAGGTGGAGAATGAGTTTGACAAATTGACAAAAGTAGGCTTCAGAAGGTTTGGCTCCGAGCCAAAGGAGCATGTTCTAATCCAAGGCAAGGAAGCTAAGAACCTTGAAAAAAGGTTAGAGGAATTGCTAACTAGAATAACCAGTTTAGAGAAGACCATAAATGACCTGATGGAACTGAAAAACACAACATGAGAACTTTGTGAAGAATATACAAATATCAATAGCTGAATAAACTAAGCAGAAGAAAGGATATCAGAGATTGAAGATCAACTTAATGAAATAATGCATGAAGACTAGATTAGAGAAAAAAGAATGAAAAGGCATGAACAAAGCCTCCAAGAAATATGGGACTATGTGAAAAGATCAAGCCTACATTTGATTGGTGTACCTGAAAGTGATGGGGAGCATGGAACCAAGTTGGAAAACACACTTCAGTATATTATCCAGGAGATTTCCCCAACCTAGCAAGACAGGCCAACATTCAAATTCAGGAAATACAGAGAACACCACAAAGATACTCCCTCAGAAGAGCAACCTCAAGACACATAATAATCAGATTTGCCAAGGTTGAAATGAAGAAAAAAGTGTTAAGAGCAGCCAGAGAGAAAGGTTGGGTTACCCACAAAGGGAAACCCATCAGGTTAACGGTGGATCTCTCTGCAGAAACCCTACAAGCGAGAAGAGAGTGGGGGCCAATATTCAACATTCTTAAAGAAAATAATTTTCAACCCAGAATTTCACATCCAGCCAAACTAAGCTTCATATGTGAAGGAGAAATGAAATTATTTACAGACAAGCAAATACTGAGGGATTTTGTCACCAGCAGGGCTGTCTTACAAGAGCTCCTACAGGTAGCACTAAATATGGAAAGGAAAAACCAGTACCATCCACTGCAAAAATAAACCAAAATGTAAAGACCATCGACACCATGAAGAAACTGTATCAACTAATGGGCAAAATAACCAGTTAGCATCATAATTACAGGATCAAATTCACACATAACAATTTTAACCTTAAATATAAACGGGCTAAATGACCCAGTTAAAAGGCACAGACTGGCCAATTGCATAAAGAGTCAAGACTCATCATATATTGTATTTAGGAGACCCATCTCATGTGCAAAGACACAAATAGGCTCAAAATAAAGGGATGGAGGAATATTTACCAAGCAAATAGAAAGGAAAAAAAAAAAAAAAGAGCAGAGGTTGCATTCCTAGTCTCTGGTAAAACAGACTTTAAACCAACAAATATAAAAAAGACAAAGAAGGGCATTACATAACGGTAAAGGGATCAATGCAACAAGACAAGCTAACAATCCTAAATATATTTGCACCCAATATAGGAGCACCCAGAGTTATGAAACAAGTTCTTAGAGACCTGCAAAGAGACACAGACTCCCACACAATAATAGTTGGAGACTTTAACACCCCACTGTCAATATTAGACAGGTTGACGAGACAGGAAATTAACAAGGATATTCAGGAGTTGAACCAAGCTCTGGACCAAGTGTACCTAATAGACATCTATATAACTCTCCACCCCAAATCAACAGAATATACATTCTTCTCAGCACCACACAGCACTTATTCTAAAATCAACCACATAATTGGAAGTAAAACACTCATCAGCAAATGCAAAAGAGTGGAAATCGTAACAGTCTCTCAGACCACAGTGCAATCAAATTGGAACTCAGGATTAAGAAACTCAGTCAAAACTGCACAACTAAATGGAAACTGAACAACGTGCTCCTGAATGACTACTGCATAAATAACAAAATGAAGGCAGAAATAAAGAAGTTCTTTGAAACCAATGAGAATGAAGACACAACATACCAGAATATCTGGGACACAGCCAAAGCAGTGTTTAGAGGAAAATTTATAGCACTAAATGCCTACAGGAGAAAGCAGGAAAGATCTAAAATTGACACCCTAACATCACAGTTAAAAGAACTAGAGAAGTAAGAGCAAACAAATTCAAAAGCTAGCAGAAGACAATAAATAACTAAAATCAGAGCAGAACTGAAGGAGATAGAGAGATGAAAAATCTTCAAAAAATCAGTGAATCCAGGAGCTGGTTTTTGTAAAACATTAACAAAATAGACAGACCACTAGCCAGACTAATAAAGAAGAAAAGAGAGAAAGATCAAATAGAAACAATGAAAAATGATGAAGGGGAGGTCACCACCAATCCCACAGAAATACAAACTACCATCAGAGAATACTATAAACACCTCTACTCAAACTAGAAAATCTAGAAGAAATTGATAAATTCCTGGACACATACACCCTCCCAAGTCTAAACCAGGATGAAACAAAATCTCTGAAGAGACCAGTAACAAATTCTGAAATTGAGGCAGTAATGAATAGCCTATCATCCAAAAAAAAAAAAAAAAAAACCCAGGACCAGATGAATTCACAGCCAAATTCCACCAGAGGTACGAAGAGGAGTTAGTACCATTCCTTCTGAAACTATTCCAAAAAATAGAAAAAGAGGGAATCTTCCCTAACTCATTTTATGAGGCCAGCATCATTCTGATACCAAAACCTGGCAGAGACACAACACAAAAGGAAAATTTCAGGCCACTATCCCTGATGAACATCAACATGAAAATTCTCAACCAAATATGGCAAACCAAATCTAGCAGCACATCAAAAAGCTTATCCACCATGACCAAGTTGGCTTCATCCCTGGGATGCAAGGCTGGTTCAACATACACAAATCAATAAACATAATTCATCACATAAACCGAACTAATGACAAAAATCACATGATTATCTCAATAGATGCAGAAAAAGCCTTCAATAAAATTAAACACCCTTTCTTACTAAAAACACTCAGTAAATTAGATATTTACAAAATATATCTGAAAATAATGAGTTATTTGTGACAAACCCCCAGCCAATATCATACCGAATGGGCAAAAGCTGAAATCATTCTCTTTGAAAACCAGCACAGGACAAGGATGCCCTCTCTTACCACTCCTATTCAACATAGTATTGGAAGTTATCATCAGGGCAATCAGGCAAGACAAAGAAATAACGCATATTCAAATAGGAAGACAGGAAATCAAATTATCTCTGTTTGCAGATGACATGATTGAATATTTAGAAAACCCCATTGTCTCAGTCCCGAAACTTCTTAAGCTGATGACCAACTTCAGCAAAGTCTCAGGATACAAAATCAATGCAAAAATCACAAGCATTCCTATACATCAATAATAGACTAACAGAGATCCATATCATGAGCAAACTCCCATTCACAATTGCTACACAGAGAATAAAATACCTCGGAATACAACTTACAAGGAATGTGAAGGATCTCTTCAAGGAGAATTACAAACCACTGTTCAAGGAAATAAGAGAGAGTACAAATAAATAGAAAAACATTCCATGTTCCTGAATAGGAAGAATTGATATTGTGAAAATGACCATACTGCCCAAAGTAATTTATTGATTCAATGCTATTCCTATCAAGCAACCATTAACTTTCTTCACAAAATTAGGGAAAAAAAAAAAAAAAAAAACTACGTTAAATTTCATATGGAATTCCCCCCCCAAAAAAAAGAGCCCATATAGCCAAGATAATCCTAAGCAAAAAGAATAAAGCTGGAGGCATCATGTGACCTGAATTTGAACTATACTACAAGGCTACAGTAACCAAAACAGCATGGTACTGGTACCAAAACAGATATATAGACCAATGGAACAGAACAGAGGCCTCAGAAATAATACCACACATCTACAACCATCTGATCTTTGACAAACCTGATAAAAACAAGCAATGGGGAAAGGATTCCCTATTTAATAAATGGTGTTGGCAAAACTGGCTAGCCATATGCAGAAAACTGAAACTGGAGCCCTTCCTTACACCTTATACAAAAATTAACACAAGATAGATTAAAGACTTAAATGTAAGACCTAAAACCATAAAAACCCTAGAAGAAAACCCAGGTAATATGATTCAGGACATAGGCATGGGCAAAGACTTCATGACTAAAACATCAAAAGCAACTGCAGCAAAATCCAGAATAGACAAATGGGATCTAATTAAACTAAAGAGCTTCTGCACAGCAAAATAAATTATCAACAGAGTGAATGGCAACCTATAGAATGGGAGAAAATTTTTGCAATCTATCCATCTGTCAAAAGGCTTATGTCCAGAATCTACAAGGAACTTAAATTTACAAGAAAGAACCCCATCAAAAAGTGGGCAAAAAATATGAACAGACACTTCTCAAAAGAAGACATTTATGCAGTCAACAAACATGAAAAAAAACTCACCATCATTGGTCATTCAAGAAATGTAAATCAAAACCACAATGAGATACTGTCTCACCCCAGTTAGAATGGCAATCATTAAAAAGTCAGGAAACAATAGATGCTGGAGAGAATGTGGAGAAATAGGAACACTTTTACACTGTTGGTGGGAATGTAAATTAGTTCAACCATTATGAAAGACAGTGTGGCAATTCCTCAAAAATCTAGAACCAGAAGTACTGTTTGACCCAGGAATCTTATTATGGGGTATATACCCACAGGATTATAAATCATTCTACTATAAAGACACATGCACATGTATGTTTACTGCTGTACTATTCACAATAGCAAAGACTTTGAACCAACCCAAATGTTCATCAGTGTTAGACTGGATTAAGAAAATGTGGCACATATATACCATGGAATACTATGCAGCCATAAAAAAGGATGAGTTCATATTCTTTGCAGGGACATGGATGGAGCTGGAAACCATCATTCTCAGCAAACTAACACAAGAATAGAAAACCAAACACTGCATGTTCTCACACATAAGTGGGAGTTGAACAGTGAGAACACATGGGACCAGGGAGGAGAACATCATTCATTGGGGTCCATCGTGGGGTGAGGGGCAAGGGGAGGGATAGCATTAGGAGAAATACCTAAAGGAAATGACAGGTTGATGAGTGCAGCAAACAACCATACCACATATATACCTATGTAACACACCTGCATGTTCTGTACATGTATCCCAGAACTTAAAGTATAATAAAACGTAAATAAAATTTCTCCAGTTTAAAATTATTTTCATGTTTATAAATGTGAAAAATTTTTATTAAATTAATTTCACTACAGTAATTTAACATAAACATGGTTTGGAAAGTTTATAAGCATTTATTGATCTAAAACAAGCCTTTCCCTAAAAATTAATTGTAAATTAAATGCAAATGCCAAAATTATATATGTACCATGTAGATTTGTAGTATATAAAATAAGCTGTGATTATGTAATTTATGTTTATAATATGTATTTTTTAATTTCCTTGATAATTACATAGAACAATGAAAAGAAACTATTAATAGATTTAGATTTTTTTTATTCACTTGTTAGTGAAATATTAAAGTAAAATTATTTGTAGATTTTTTTCATGTCTGTTTCTCACACATATAGAATACATTCACACACATGTATTTATATATTTGTATCCCACTAAATTTTAGAAATAAAAATTAAACCTCAAAAATCTAAACTATTGATACACATAATATGTTAATTTATCTATAAAATGTTGCTAGCTGGTATAAATTTTTTTTTTTCATATGCAGCAAGGAGAAAATGAGGAGAGTGTAGGGTTTAATGCCATGTAGTAATATATGACAAAGGACAGAATAGGCAGAATAATACCGTTTGAATTTGATTCTTGATTCTGTCACTTACCGGTCATGTAACTTTAGTTTTCGCCAAGTTTCTAATACCTCCTTAAGTTTTGTTGTGATATTTAAATGAGTTAATATAAAAAGAATATGGGGAAGTGTCTGGTACATGGTAGTGTTGTATGTGTATTTCTGCATGTATTTACTTTCCATTACCATAATAATCATTGTATTATAAAATGGTTACAACCATTTTATGAAGAATTTGAACTGTATTGCTTATTAAAGTTATTGGCTCTAACCATACATGTAAAATTAAGAAGTCTATGTAGTAAAGAAGAATTAATCTATTTTTTTTTGTTGTTTATTTTGAGTGCTTCTGATTAATTTTCACTTAGCAATGAAATTGACAAATAAGCTACTGATTTTGGCCAAGATGTTGAATTAATCCAGGAATGACAGCTTCTTGTCAGAATGTGAACCTTACTGATGTAAAAAACCGCCTTAAAAATAGGCGCTAAAATAAGGCAGATAATAAGCAGGCAATACTATGGAGTCCTGAGGAAAGTTACAATATGCCAATGTTGTACTTGTGGGGCAACTTAGAAATTAATGAGTATAGGGAATCCCTGTTGGATTCTATTACCTACTCTGAAAGATTTAGGTTTCTAATTTGTTTTTCTTTTTTTCTTTTCTTTCTCTTCAACTTATTTCTTTTCTTTCTTTCTTTCTTTCTTTCTTTCTTTCTTTCTTTCTTTCTTTCTTTCTTTCTTTCTTTCTCTTTCTTTCTTTCCTTCTTTCTTTCTTTCTCTTTCTTTCTTTTCTTTCTTTCTTTCTCTTTCTTTCTCTCTTTCTTTCTTTCTCTCTCTCTCTCTCTCTCTCTCTTTCTTTCTTTCTTTCTTTCTTTCTTTCTTTCTTTCTTTCTTTCTTTCTCTCTCTCTCTTTCTCTCTCTTTTTCTTTATCTCTCTCTCTTTCTTTCCTTTTCTTTCTTCTTTTTTTTTGACTTGGTCTTTCTATGTTGCCCAAGCTCAAATGCAATGGCTATTCACAGGTGCAATCGTAGTGTACTACTGCCTGCCATTAAGGAATCTTCCTGCCTCAGCATCTGGAGTAGCTGCGATTACAGATATGCACCACTGTGCCCAGCTTGCTACAATATATCTTATCAACCTTTGGAGTTTTCCCATACAAAAGGTCCTCTCAGATATCAGTTGGTAAAAATTCAAACAACATAATTTTTATACAGTAACATAACGTAGTAAAGTGATGTTGACTGAACAAGTGAGCAAAACATAAAAGCAATAAATACAAGTTAGTTTAAAGCTCAAGTTTACACACACACACACAGACACACACACGTGCACACACATTCACTTACATACATATTCACAAAACACACAAACACATATGTGTATTTTTATTTTATTTTTTTTTTGAGACAGAGTCTCACTCTGTCATCCAGCCTGTAATACAGTAGCGAGATCTCGGCTCACTGAAACCTCCGCCTCCTGGGTTCAAGTGACTCTCCTGCCTCAGCCTCCCGAGTAGCTGGGATTACAGGCATGTGCCATCATGCCTGGCTAATTTTTGTATTTTTAGTAGTGACACGGTTTCACCATGTTGGCCAGGCTAGTCTCAAACCCCTGACCTCTGGTGATCTGCCCATCTCAGCCTCCCAAAGTGGCAGGATTACAGGTGTGAGCCACCGTGCCCTGCCCATATATGTATAACAGTTATGGTTAAATATACATATGTTTAACAGTAAATGTACCTAACAAATGTATATTTAACAATAAAACAATTATGTTAAACTATATATATATATACACACACACACACATAATTTTATCATATAAAGTAATGGACATTGACATTTATTTGGAAGCTTAAGAAATAAGAACAATTTGGTGACAATGAACTGTTCAAACTTTACAATCCTAATTTAACTTTAAAAATCTGGAAAGAAAGATTAAGAATTAAAAGATTAAAAATCTAACTTTAAAATTTTAACTTTATTTATTTAATTTAACTTTAAAAATCTGGAAAGAAAGATTAAAAATTAAAAATTAAAAGATTAAAAATCTGGAAAGAACTTGCTTATTTCCTAGGAGAAGAATGTTTACAGTTTGATAATAGGAAAGGTGGGAAAGGACTAGAAATGTTTTAAAAACTGACATAATAGCCATCCTTTGTTTCCTCTGCTGATTTGGAATAACTCCCTGGGGAGAATTTGGGGCCCCTGGATGGATGTACGAAACTGTCCATTTCCCTTCTCAAATCAAGCTCTTAAATTCATCTCCCTTTATCACACTTTCACTATCATACAAAAAGTAAATGGGGGTAGCTCGGCATTGGGAAAGTCTTTCCTGGATGATAACTCTAATGCTGCCTGATTAATTTTTCTGATGTAAATTTTGCAAAGATTCAGGCAATTCTCATTTTGCTTCTATAAACTAGTTAATATTAAACTGACCCGTCTCTTTTTGCCTTCACTGCCCTTGTAAGCTTGGTTCTGTTTTTAGAGCTGTTTGTACGATTTCATAGATAATTATAGATATTTATTTTTTAAATTTTATTAGAACCTGAACATCTTAGCATGTTTTATGGTCAATTTTATTCTTTCTCATTTTAGTTCTAAAATTATCTACAGAATATCTCTGAATATATTTTAGCTCTACCACATGTGGCTACATTTCTAAGTGCTATTTACTTCATTTGCAAATGTTTTTTTCTCTTTATATTGTCAATGCATGGGGTGCAAACCCATTATCAGGGCAAATGGAACTGATATCTGCAGAGTGAAGCCTCTTATAGAACTTCATCTATTTGTTCAAATCCTGATTTCTTTTCCCACTTCACAAGAAAGCAAAACAACCAACAATGGCCTTTATGTAGATACACACATAAGTCTCCACAATAGTTTTTTGACCTATGTTTATTTTATATAATTTACTAATTTTATATGTTTTTAAATTCTGACTACCATATTTCAACTTTTTTTGATCATTATCATCAAAAGTCACCCACTAATTAATAATGTTCACTTACCAAGCTTTGGGCTATGACATGGAAGAAAACTTTGTGTTTTTGTAAATATGCTATGGGTCAACCCCAAGAACCCATATGAAATTTATAACATCCAAACTGCGGAGATGTTGGACAAAATAAATTGATCCAGTGAATGGAAGAAAAGAAAACCTGGTAAAACAAAAACAAATAAGATGATAGGGCCACATCTTAAACTTTCAGTAACTACAATAAATGCAAAGTTATTCCATTTTTAACTAAAATAATTAGTTAAAAGTAGAAAAGCTATAATTTGATTTAAAAATAATTCAGCATTATATTATGTCCAAAGACACATTTAAAAATAAAAGGCATGGAGACCTCAACCATAAAATTATGGACAAAAGCAGGTCAAATAAAGAAAAGAATAGGTCAAATAAAGCAAATAACTGAGTGTAAACATTATGTTTTAGTGTAATCATCTATGAAGTAATAATAGAACCCACATTCAGAAAAGTATACAAATCAAAAGTAAACAGCTTTATACATTTTCAAAAAAGAAGCAAGAGACACAAAAAATTCTCTTCAGACAACTTTCAGACACTATTTCCAAGGATAGCATTATGCTAGTCCCGAGCGTGAGAATTATTTTGGCTTCTAATGCTATAGATAAGTCTGGCCTATTTTGGGGATGTTTGTACATGGAATCACATAGTATACACCATTTTGTGCCTGGTTTTACTGTTTCAATTTTTGTTTGCAATATTTACCCAAGTATCTTAAAGATAATTGTAATTTGTTCGTTCTCCTAGCTCTCTTTCATGTTCCACTGAATTACCTGCTAGTGCTGTAAAATAAATTACCTTAAAACATTGGGGCTTAAGGAATCAAACAATTATTACTTACAGTTTCTGTGGGTCGGCACTTCAGGTAGAATTTAGCTATGTAACTCTGGCTCAGGGCCTGCCTAAATGTTGCAATTAAGGTATGAGCCAGGATGGCAGGTGTCTCCAGAGTTTCAAAAGAAGAAAGTCTGATTCAAAGTAACTCACATGGTTCATGCTGGGTGTTGGTCAGGTCATCAGTTACTTTGTGGTTCTCTTCACAGGGCACATCACAACATGGCCACTGGCTCCCCTCAGAGCAAGCAAGGGCGTGAAAGAGAATACCCAGGACTGATGCTACAGTCTCTTTATTACTTAATCTTAGAAGTGAAATCATGGAACTTTTTGTATATTAGTTAGAAGTGAGTGATTGGGTCCAGTCCATACTGGAGAGAGGCAATTACACAGGGTGTGAGAGTCAGGAATCACATTCTACCACATGCACTGTATGAATATATGACAGTTTACTTATCTATTCTAAGGAAGATGCACAGTTAGCTTGTTTGAGATTTCAGCTATTATAAAACGAACTCCTAAGAACATTGTTTTACTTGTGTTTTGAGAAAATATGTATGTATTTCTTTCAAGGTTATACCTAAAAGGAGAATGGTTGTTTACAGAGAAATCATGTTTAGCTTCTTTAGATACTTCTAAACGGTTACAAAAGTGGTTGCAAAAATTTAAATTCCAACAAGCAATCTATAAAGAGTTAATAATTTTATTAAACTCTAATGTCTCAACAAGTTCTTTTATTTTAGTGTTTTGTGTATCACAAAATAATCTTTATAGAATCAAGATCCAGAAAACATTCTCCTTTGATGTGTTCTCTAACTTGTATTGCTTAAATTTCCTGCTTTGATCTAGATTTTATCTGAAATTTATTTTTGTGCATATTATTAATCAAAAATCCAGGTGCACATATGCATATATATGTATGTGTGTGTGTTTGTGTGCATATATATGTGTGTGTGTGTGTGTGTATATATATATATTTTTCTGTTTAGATATCCAGTTGATTCAGTGACATTTAGGAAACAGTGATCCTATTTGCATTGTATTACAGTGCAACATGTAAACTGTGGGACTATTGCTGAAATGTATTCTGTGACAGTTTTCTAATTTTGGGCCCTGCTTCAATACCATGTTGTTTATATCATTATAGTTTTATAGCAATTACTAGTATATAGAAACATATTTTCTCTGGATTTTTTTTCTTTTTCAAGATTGCTTCAGTTATTCTTATTCTTTTGTATTTTCAAAAATGTTAGCATTAGCTTGTCAATTTACCTCAAATGCTACTCTTTAATTATCCTGATGATGTTCTCAGTAACTCTGACGTGGCCTTTAAAAGAAAATTGTGTTTCTCCATTTAATTTCAGTGACTTTTAGACTTTCTATTGCTGAGTTGTACTGATCACAGGTGATCCCTTACATTTTTGACTTTAATGGCAACCTTTGCTGCCATTGGTTGTGATGGATTTGATCATTTTCAGCCTATGTAATCTGTTGTCATTTCATGAGATTTGTACAGGAGAAAGGTTACTCGTGGCTAGTGCACTTTGCATCATTTGCACGAAAGAGAAAATCAGCCCATGATACCCACTAGCTGGCCTGGTAGTATAAACTAGGCCTTGGCATTACTATGAGATGGTCTGGCTCTCACAGCTAGATTTTAGTGTTCTTTTGTTGACCATAATCAACATAACACCAGATAAGGGCACACTGACCATAATAGAGAAGTGCAAAAACAGTACTAAACCCTAATAATGTCTGAACACAGACTGAACATGACCATTATTCAAGCCACAAAACATCAGACATCCCCTTCTCCCTGTTAATTATAAAAGGTGGTTGTTTCTTTACCAATTATAGCTGTGACTTGACTCAGTCTTCCCTCCTTCTAAATGAGACAGTAAAATACTCAATTATAGAACTACTCTATTACAACATTCAATCTGGAGTAAAGCTTTACTCCATTAAACTTTCTCCATAATCACCTAACATTACCCCACATCCTATAACAGGTTTGTTCTAATACCCACATACTGCACTGCTCCACAGTTGCCTAGGGTGGGTATTCTCTCTCAAGGCAATAATAAATATGCTCAGGTTATTCTACTATAGGTGTGTTCCTTGTTGTCTTTGGCTGGAGGGTATTGACTTTAACTGATATTAAAGTCATGTATGCAAAACAACTCTATGTTGGATTCTTTCACAGATATGAGAGAAAAAGTTGGTAGGAAGGAGTTTGTTTTGTAGTCGACAATTTGTTTATAATTTCCCAGTTTAATTATACAACTTCAGCTATTTATATTCTACAGACATTTAAAATAATATTTCCATAAAATTTTGATTGCTTTAAAAGTTTAAAAATAAAGCAATTCTTAATGAAATCTTTTTTGAATACTAGTGTACTGAATAAATAAGGGAAGAAACATTTCATTAGGTTTTGCTTATTTAATAAATCTCCTTGTCTCTATCTTGTTCACATTTCTAATCAGATATAAATATTCACCTTTGAATAGATGCCATTTCATGTCCGTAGAAGAGATTATATTTAAAAAGCTAGGTAAATGCAAACAGTAAATGACAAATAAAATGCACTATCTTTATAAAGCTGCTTTATAGGCATTATCTAATGTGTGCATACTCTCATATTAATTCACTTTATTTTCTCAACACAAACAGTTTTCATGGATTTATGTGCATTATACTATTTATGAAGTTTAATGTGATTCAACATAATAAGGGAATTTGCATTTCAACAGGGTCCTTCAGCAGGTTTTGTGCCAAGAAGCTCATATTGGTATGTAATTCATTTGCTCTTAGCGGTCTCTGGACAGGATATTTCATGGCCCGGCCTTATTACTTGGTGGCACTTAACTCTCTCAGACACTGTACATTTAAGGAATAAAAAGCCAACTGTCTGTACAATAGATGGTATCTGTACATTTCTCACATTCTGCTGAATTATCATATAAATTGCCTTTACACTCTTTTATCACACAATGAACACAAAACTCAGTCATCCCCTTGTCCTCAAAATCTGTCAAGTTTTGTCCCCATTGCCCCATTATTCTGTTTCATAAATAAAATTCTTAGAGATTGATTTTTTAAGTATAAGTTAAGTATAATTTGTAACTTGAACTTTGCATTCCCAAACCACTAATGATGTCATTATTTTTAGAAAATCTTACTTGACCTCTCTGCAGATTTTCTTATCATAGACAATTCTCCTTTTTATTATGCCCCATTTTCTACTGGTTTCCATGACCCAGCTTTTGCCTTCCTCTTTTCCTCATGGCTGTTTTCCTTAATTCCACTATGTTAGATAATCCCCTTCCCCTGTCTCACTAATGACAGACATCTTCAAAATCTGTAACGGTCTCCGTTCTCTTCCCTCTTCAAACACTCCCCTGATTGACATTAATATTTCATGGCTTTAAAACCATTTTTGATGACCCCTGAATATCCAGCTCTCCTGGACGCTTCTTCTGGAAACATCAGGATAAGATATTCTACTTTCTCATTAACTATCCTACCTATCTACATTATAAGATTTTCTTAAACAAATTTACAAGAACAAAACAAACAACCCCATTAAAAAGTGGACAAAGGATATGAACAGACATTTCTCAAAGGAAGACATTTGTGCAGCCAACAGACATATGAAAAAATGCTCATCATTACTGGTCATTAGAGAAATGGAAATCAAAACCACAATGAGATACCATCTCATGCCAATTAGAATGGCAATCATTAAAAAGTTAGGAAAGAACAGATACTGGAGAGGATGTGGAGAAATACGAACACTTTTACACTGTTGGTGGGAGTGTAAATTAGTTCAAACATTGTGGAAGACAGTCTGGCGATCCCTCAAGGATCTAGAACTAGAAATACCATTTGACCCAGCAATCCCATTACTGGGTGTATATCCCCACAATTATAAATGATTCTACTATAAAGACACATGCACACATATGTTTATTGCGGCACTATTCTCAATAGCAATGACTTTGAACGAACCCAAATGCCCATCAGTGTTAGACTGGATAAAGGAAATGTGGCACATATACACCATGGAATACTACACAGCCATAAAAAAGGATGAGCCCATGTCCTTTGCATGGATGTGGATGAAGCTGGAAACCACCATTCTCAGCAAACTATCACAAGAACAGAAAACCAAACACTGCATGTTCTCACTCATAAGTGGGAGTTGAACAATGAGAACACATGGACATAAGGAGGGACACATCACACACGTCAGTGCCTGTCAGGGGGTTGGCGGGGTAGGGGAGGGATAACATTAGGAGAAATACCTAATGTAGGTGATGAGCTGATGGGTGCAGCAAACCGCCAGGGCACGTACATACCTAGGTAACAAAACTGCTCTGCACATGTACCCCAGAACTTAAAATATAATAATAATAGTAATTCTACAATAAAAAAAGATTTTCTTTTCTAACACCCCAATAGTCTGAGTTTCTCCTGAAATCTATTCTTCGCCAGTGTTCTCCATCTCTGTAAATGGTAACACTTTCAGGATGGAACTGTGTTTTTACTCACCATATTTATTAAGCCATCAAGTCCTGCTGATTTGCACACAAAATATACCACAAATACAACCTCCTCTTCCAGTCTCCTTGGTTACAATCCCAAGAAAACCATTAGTAGAGGTTGTAGCTAGATTGAGGCAGCAGCTTTCCACTAACCTGCCTATTGCACTCTCACAAACTTTAGTGGATGTTTTTGCTTCTGGTCTGAGAGTCCACTTTTCTCTTTCTTCTTTCTAGAAAAAACACTGGAATTTCAAATTGTGCAATTTTAGTAGGCTTAATGCCAAGGTCATTTAAAGAGGGAGGTACATAGCAAAAGCTAAGTGTATCACACTCTCAAAGGGTAGGGGTTTTTGGATAGGTGAATGAGATAAAATATCTCCCACTGATATACAAATACCGTCATCTAGGGGTTAGAGTTTCAACATACTAAGTTGGAAGGAAGGGGACAAATGTGCAGTCCATGATGCCTTTCTTCTCTGATGAAGTTTTATTGAAATGACAGAATATATAATAAACAAATAAATAATTTCATGGCAGGATGAGGAGGCCTACTAGGAGGTATGTCACAACAGAATAGCAACATTAAAATATTTCTGGAAGTTATAAAGTAGATGACATTTGATTAACGGGAAGACATAACAGGGCTGAGGGAATCAGAAACCAGTATAGGTAAATTAGTAAACATCTAAAAGTGTATTTTTCTTAGAAACACAGAAAACATTTTCCTAAGATCAGAAATAGGAAGAGTCGTAGTTAAGGGTGTTAGTTGAAATTAGAGAAATGATTAGTAATAGAAATATCAAATAATCACCCATCCTTAGGTGGTAGTTTGAATGAGTGCAACATTTCCCCCTAGAATAACAGTATTAAAAAGAAAAAAACAACTTTAGCTAAAAAAGTTCTGGGAACGGCTGAGCGCGGCGGCTCAGGCTTGTAATCCCAGCACTTTGGAAGCCCGAGGCAGGTGGATCACAAGGTCAGGAGATCCAGACCATCCTGGCTAACACGATGAAATCCCGTTTCTACTAAAAAATACAAAAATTTAGCCGGGCGCGGTGGCGGGCGCCTGTAGTCCCAGCTACTCCGGAGGCTGAGGCAGGAGAATGGCGTGAACCCGGGAGGCGGAGCTTGCAGTGAGCCAAAGAGATCGCGCCACTGCACTCCAGCCCGGGCGACAGAGCGAGACTCCGCCTCAAAATAAAAAAATAAAATAAATTAAAAAAAAAAAAAAAAAAAGCTCTGGGGTCATTTTGCTGTAGGGAGATTCCAGTACGGGCATATTTTCATGACAGAAAAATGTAGAGCAATGCCAAATAAGATGTCATGAAATACCACGACAGACAGTGATCTTCTAAACCATAAACGCAACCTCTTTATAGATAAACATGGAGCTTAGGTGTGAATCAATGTGACCAGGAATCCTAAAATCATCATTTATATTTATTGCAGAGGAAAAGTGATTTTACATGTTTGGAGAAACCAATGAAAGCAGCAGATATTGAATAGTATTAAAAATTAGTTTATAAATATAAACAAGTAGTGTAAATTCATCAGACTTTTGAGAAAAATTGCCAACTTGTTAGATAGGCATCAAACTCAAACAAAATCCTCAAAGCAAACAAACAAACCAACAAACAAGGGAACCAACTCTAAAGAAATAGTGCTTAAAATGATAGGGAAGAAAAATAGACATAGATAAAAATCTACTGTATTTCCATAAATATATTTTGGAAAAAAATCACATCTATGGGAAAACAACCATCTACCATATTAAATTAAAAAATTGCCAACAATAATTGTTAGTAATTGTAAAAAGGATTGTCAAAATATGTAAATAAATAAATAGAAAGATGAATGGTATGTTGAAAATTAGTTTGGTGATACGCAAATTTAGGGTAAGTCGTTTTTCCACACACACAAAACCCTGTACCCTACCTGCTTGCATTCTATGTGAATGCAATAGCTTCCCTGTAGTTCCTAATTCAGTCTGTGATATTTAGCTACAGTTTCACCCTTTGTATTGGTAAACACATCTTCACTTTTGTTTTGAATATGCTTTCCATTTTTCTTCTGATTATTTCTGGATGGTTTGCTTACCTAAATTCAACACATTAGAACCTGATACTAAATGCATTTGAGTCATATTTTATATCTGATTTTTTTTTTTTTTTTTTTCAGAGTTGGTTAACGTCATTTGGAAATTGGCAATTTCAGGGTTGTATTGGCAGGTCAACAACATCACCATCAATAACTCAAAATCTACTCACTTGCTTTCTTCTCTTCAGCGTGTGGACTCTTCCCCTACCGGCCCCTTGCTTGTGGCCACAAGATGGCTGCTTCAGCCATATTACTCTTGTCACATTTAGGATAGGAGGGAAACGTGGTGGCAAATGCGTACACTTCACTCAAGCATGACCCTTTTATAAGGGAGAAAGACTTCTCTATAAATTCCCAGGAGAATATCCCCTATTATTTCATAAGCAGATGACTGTCATTACAAAAAAAAAAAAAAAAAAAGGATCTTCTTTCTTGAAATCAGGATCTTTTTCCCACCAATTGAAAATATTTCAGTATTCCATTAGTAGGAAAGTGAGTGGCAGATTCTTTGCAGGTTTGGCAAGGTTACAAAAGAGCATAACACAAATCCTCTATAAAGAGAAACAGAAAAGCAATAAGGATATCTAGAATATTTTCTTGTTTTCTTTTTTTTTTTTCTTTCTTCTTTTCTTTTTTTTTTTGAAACGGAGTCTCGCTCTGTCGCCCAGGCTGCAGGGCAGTGGCACCATCTAAGCTCACTGCAAGCTCCGCCCCCCGGGTTCGGACAGTTCTGCCTCAGCCTCCCGAGTAGCTGGGACTACAGGCGCCCGCCGCCACGCCAGGCTAATTTTTTTGTATTTTTAGTAGAGACGGAGTTTCACCGTGTTAGCCAGGATGGTCTTGATCTTCTGACCTCTTGATCCACCCGTCTTGGCCTCCCAAAGCGCTGGGATTACAGGCGTGAGCTTACCGCGCCCTGCCCAAAAATCTTAAATATGAAGTAGAGGAATGTGGCATTGTGGCAATTAAAGGAGAAGTGGAGTAAACGGAGTACATATAAGTGTGTAGGTAGGTAACTGTTTACATGTTTACACATACATGTGAACACATATATATTTTTTTCTGCTGTTTTGCTGCTAATGGGATAATCTTGAATATGAATAAGAACCTGGTGTAATCTCTTCTTTTAACCTTAATACATGTGGACACAGTTTCTGTTTTAGTCCTTATCTACAAAATGGTAACATACAGAATCTCTTGTAGTTTATGAAAAAACACACTCCCACAAAGCATTAGTAATCAATTTGAATTTCACAGAATGTTTTGTACATTATATGTAGGAGAATACAAACAACCTGTGTCCATAATCAATAACTTAAAATGCCCTGTTAGCCTTTTATCTTCTTCCGTTGTCCCCTGGATAGGGTTACATTATTGCTTGGTTTCCTAGAATACTCTTAATTTACTACAGTTTTTGGAAAAAAAAAAAATGTAAAAACGAATCTTCTTCTACTCTTCAGTAACTTGATTTAACTTTAAATCATAATTTTACCCTACTACATGTGGGTCAAATATCCAGGAAGGCAGGAGGGAGGAATGGCATGTTGATTCTCTCTTTGACCTAATTTTTCTTGGAATTTCTTTCCTTTCCTCTCTCCCTTCATGCTTAATACTTTACATGTATTTGCGAATCTTTATTTGTCTCTAAGCCTTAAGGTTGGCCAATGCCCAGTTTCTTCATCCCATGTTTTCCCACAATAAGATGCAATAAAATATATTTCCAAAGTATGTGTTTTTCCCCTAGTAGGGATTCTCATATCTCTTACTAAAATGCCACAAAGTCTCTCCAAACACTAGATAGGCAGATACAGATAGATGATAGATAGATAGATAGGTAGACAGATAGATAGATAGATAGATAGATGGATGGATTATAGATAGATAAAGTTGCAGACATTAGAAAGGAAAATGGACTATTATCAACGTTTTCAAATTAAGAACAAAAAAGTATAATTAGGATTTATAATTTATTGAAGAGTATTTGTTTGTTTGGGACAAGGTATAAATACTGTTCCCATCATGAAGGAAGAGAAGTAGTTAGTGGTGGGGTAAATCAAACAAATGTATAGGTAGTAGGGAACATAAATTGAGAGACAATCAATTCTAACTTCTCTGTGAAAGACTATCTTCTAGGGAAAAGAGGCAAAGTTTCCTGTTTATGGCAAATACATGGACCTTATTTTGAATTAGGCACCATGGGATGTAAAGCATCAGCTAACTTGTAATACCCAGGATTAGAGCTGATGTCCCTCTTAAGAAAGTAGATAATAAACTTGTAATAATATCGATACTCATAGGGTGTAATTTGTTCAATATTCTGGGTACTTTTCTTCAAGATCACCATTTTTCAAAGAGTGTGTATTGTGAGGTACTCATCAGGATCTTCCTAATAATGAATTAAATTTGTATCAAACTTACAAAAAGCAGAAAAATACGATTTAAGTTGTGGGCTATATCTATAATTTAAATGAATGGAATGGTGACCATCCTCAAAAGTATCAGATGTTGGGTTATGTGTATCACCCTTTTAGGATTCTCAGAGCAGACCCAAGGTTTGCAGAGTGCTAGCCTCTCAGAAGGGTCTCATTGTGTAAGAATATTGCCCAACCTGCTGTACATGGTCTCCTGTCTCACAGTGTTTGCTTCTTTGTCAAAACCTGTGGATCTGGATCTTGGCTTACCTCTAGTTCTGATTTTTTTATCCTCCCATTCTGTTGTTGGATCACCATAATGGGCCTGTGTTTTTGTTGTTATTGTTGTTAGACTTCGGTGACACCCTAATTATTCTCTCTTCTAAGTCCTATCCTGATTTGTTCTCACCCACATCCACCCCAATTGTAGAAATAAGTAAAAAAAAATTACAAGAAACAAAACAAAAAAAATGACATGATATTTTTGGTGTAACTTTCAATATCCTTGAAAAAAATTATTTTTAAGGTCTTAAATGAGAAAGAAAGCCTACAACCTTCTAGAACAAGACAAAGAACATTTCTAGCCTTCCAAATTATTTGATTGATCATTTGTGAGATTTCACCATTCCTTATTCTTATCAATAATTCTAATGTATTAATTTTCCACTTGTATTTCAACCAAATTCCAATGAAATTTAAAGTATTTGGACACATTACTAAAGTAATAACTTATCAAATGATTTATTAAAACTATTAACAGTTATTTGTATCAGTAGTAACTTTTACACATCAAAATACACATTCTAAGAATACAAATATGCCATCAAAAAGACTATATCAAGAACAACATAGTACAATGAATTAAAAGCTTTGCTACTAAGTGTTTAAATGGTATAAAGATGCACAACTCTTCTTTTCTTAGAATTACATAAGAAAACTAAACTGATTCTCCACTGACTAGATAAAATATTTTACTTGGTAATACCTCAGAATATAAAATCAGGCTTTATTCGGGTTGCCAAAATACAGAACATTAGGGATAAAATATATAATATTTTTTCCATGATGTATTTTAGTAGTACCACTTCAAATAACCATTTTTAGTTTAGAATGCAATGTATAGCGTACCACACTCAGGCAGAAATATTTATTTAAGCAGAATTCTCTAAGTTCTTACTTGTATTTGATCTGAAAATCAAAATATTGGTTGTAAGCAATTTCATCCTCTTTAAATAACCAGAAGTATCCTTATTACCTAGAAGTATTCTTGAATGCAGAGAACATGTAATAGTATTTATATGAATATTTTATATTAAGTAAGAGAAATTCAGATTTTGATTCTTAAATTTCTACTCACTATGCAATTGTGGGAAAAAAAAACTTGAAAGGTGGTAGCTAAAATAAATCTCTATAGTGACCTATTCTTGTTTCACTTTCTATCTTTCAGATGCTCTTTTATCAAAATCTATACATAGATCTGAGGTGCCTCTTTCCTGTTTCATTTCTTGTTTTTATATTTTTAGGCTTCTGATCAAAGTTTGTCTCTTATTCTTTAAATCCTCTAAAGGATTCTTCAATATGGAAAGTGTTGGTTTACACGTCTGTGAGCATTGTTAGACAGTGAGATCTGTGAGGGCAAGTGATGTTTTATTTATTTGGGTTTTCCCCATATGCATGCTTGGGTCTGGCATTGAAGTCATCTCAATTTCAAAATGTTAAAAGAAAATGTATGTATTATATATTTTTGCATGTTTTAGCCAGACTTCCTACATTAATATTGCTTTTAGCTCCCTCCCTAATGAAGATATACCTTTAAATAGGTATTTTAAAGCTTCATTAATTCTAAAAATCTTGATTTTCAGCAAATAAAACACATTTAATTTTTTTTTGTATTTTGTATTGATATAACATAGTTGTACATATTTTGGTGTACATTTTATGTTTTCATCCATTTATGCAACGTGAAATGTTCAAAGCAGAAAAATTGGGATATCCATCACCTTAAACATTTATCTTTTCCTTGCTATGGAAAAGAGCATTGCAATTCTTCTCTAGGTATTTTGAAATGTAAAATAAATTGTTAATTATAATTTATCTACTGTACTATTGAATACTAGGGCTTATTCCTTCCATCTTACTGTATTTTCATGGCCATTAACAAACTCAAGTCATGCTTTATGTATAAAGCAAGTCTTGGCTCACATTTTTAATGTTTCTTAGCTCACATTTTTAATGTTTCAAACTAACACATGATAACATCATGATATTATTCACTGCTAATTTAGCTTACAGATACAAATTCCTGTTTAGACGGATTTTTGCCTCAAAAAGTGAGAGTCCCTTTTTTTCACCATTCAAAAGCTGTGAACATTAATAATAATAATAATATTCATTTGTAAATAATACCCTACCACAAGCCAAAAAATAAATTCATACTGAGTAGTTTTCTGAAGAGTTAATTTCTAAAGGGTTTTAGAAAATATTATGCAAAGTATAAAGGCATATGTCAATGAAAAATATATTACATCATCAATCCTACATTTGTTTCAAAATTATTGGATATATATACCTCATGCATACACAAAAGAAACAGTAAAATGAACTTTTATTTTGTTTTAAAATCTTGGTCTAGTTTCTTTAACTTGAATCACAAACATGGGCATGTCCTAATTGATTTAGTTCCTTTATGTTTTTATATAACACATTTGATTTTCATCTCACTCATTTGGGACTGCTATAATATACAATAAGAATTGCTTGGCTGACAGCAAAAGAATAGATTTGAAGCAAAAATACATGCATAAGTATAACTGAAAATGGAAAGAATCAGTATTCAAAAACAGAACCTGTCAAACAATTCTCTGTAACGATTCCCATCAAGTGCAGTCCCCAAATATTCCATTTAAAGTATACTTTGCTATTATAAAACACTCACATAAAATAGGAAATAGAATTCCAAGTACAGTTCATGACATTTTTTATTCATGATAATCCTATCATTTCTCCATGCTATTTCAAATGTCATTACCATAATCCCTTAAATATTTTTGCTTTTAGCTTCTTATAATATCCTGGTACACCAAGTGAAGAACATTTCAAACAAAGGAACATTTTCCACTTTATGATTAGATGAGAAATTGAGTTTCAAATAGATTCCCCTGATGTATTCATATATTTTTCTAGTTTTAAATTATATAAAGTATTAAACTTTCTTCTATTTTAAAACTGTATTTTGAATGGTAGTTTTTTTTATCATGCCTCAACATGAATTTCTTTCTAAACTAGGTGACATTCTTATTTCTTTATTTCAAGCTTTGATTTCTCGTTTTTTTATTTTCTAAAATCGTTTATATCCGTTGATCCTTTTTACCTATTATATGAAGAATTCAGTTTTTTAATTTAACATCTTTTACCTGAATACTCTACTTCATTATTATTCCATTTTCTCTAATCTCCCAATCTTTAAATAAGCACTGCTTTTCCTCTCTTGTGTTTTCAGGATAAGTATATACAACTTTCGTGGCAATGCCCACGGAAGGATTTTAGTCAATATAAATTCTTAAGGTGCAACTCCTACTATCATTAACAATATTTAGCAGCTACTCTTGAATAACTGATCATTTCAATTTGAAACGAAATATCTAACAAAAGCACATTTAAATTTTTCTTTCATTATTGAAATGTTTTTTCTACTGAGTTAGCAAGATTAGTATACAAAAATAGTTGAAGAGTTTTGTCAGCTACATAATAGAAAAAACACACACATCAAATGAAGGGGTCAGGAAGACAGATAAACAAAAATATAATGCATATTTAATATATACTAAACTAGGTACCACCAATATGTCATATATAAAATGCTATCATTTGAAATAAAAATATACATTCAAAAATTAAAATAATTTATTAGAATTCAACCTCTTATAGGTTAATATTAATATTACAACAACCCTATATTTTAATATATTTGTAAAGCAGATATCATAATTCCACCAATTAATTTTAATTTCTTAAAATTTTTACTTATTTATAAATTATAAACAATAGTAGATGATTATATTGAGGTACTCATCTACACTACTGATAAAATAAAGATATGCATAATGAATGCAATGGGAAAGAAATAGAAAAATGTCAAACTTGATCACTAAAATGAAAAATTATTTCCTTAAAAATACAAAAAGCATTATGAACCTTAGACAAGTCTAATGGAGCTCTAAGTAAGGAATGCATAATTTTGGAATTATAAAATTTGCATGCACTCAGTAGATTTAGTAGTGTCATACACACACATACACACAACAATGCAACTGAAACACATGATAAATTTGATGATTCTTCAAGAAAATATAATTTGCTAAAATTGATTTATGAAGTAACAGAAAATTTGCATTGTATAAAATATCATCACAGGATTAAAAGTTATTCAAAGCTATATCCCTTTAAAAATTCACTGGATCCATCTGTTATTATAAATATTGTTTTGGAGTACAGTCAAAGAGAAGATACTCCTCAAACTCTTATAAAAAAGTTAGTATAACACTGAGAAAAATAAAAGAAAAATACATGACTGGATCTTCCATTTCCCTTATGAAAAGAGGTGGAAAAATCTCCATAATGTTCCAGAAAATCATACCCAGCTAAGCACTTAGTTTTTTAAGGCTATTCATTATTTCAACTCCACATATTATTCTCAGTAGATGACAAAAACTTTGATTAAGTTTCAAAATCTATTACTGAATAAAGACTTAGAAACCTAAAAATAGAAGAAATAGATTTGTATTCCTAGGAATATAATAAATCCACAAATATTACAGAGATAAAACTTTCCATTAATGTCAAAAAGATGAACAAGTTCTCACTGTTCACTATGTCTATTATTTAACATTTTGCTATCAGTCTTATACTATTCTGTAAGTGAAAAATAAAGAAAAAATAAAAATAAAAAGTCGTAAATCCTGGAAAGGACAATACTTACTGGGATTTTTTCAGAAGGTATTACATAATTTGAATGTAGAATAAAATAATTTGCAAAATATTACCCCTAACATTAGAGTTAAATACATTATATTAATGTGTTTTACATAAAAAGTAATTTTTCTCTATAATAGCATTATCTAAATAGAAGATTCCAGATGAAAAGAAGTAAATCATGTCCCTCATAGGAAAGTTGCTATATGGAGAGACACAACGTGTTTATACCTAAAAAATCTTATAATTAGTGAAACTCTGGTTAACATTTTAAGCTTTTCTTTTTAATGAAGTGGCTGATTCTCATTTTTTTTTCCCAAAGAAGTATAAAAATAATGAAACATTTATAAAGTAAGGAATTACAGAAATGAATGAAATAGATAAAAGGCAAAAGTCAACCTCTACCACAATCTGGCTTCTCTTCTCGAAATTACTACATAACCTTCAATATCAATAGACTTTATTTCAAATTCCAAAAATAATATATAAAGAATAATAAGACAGTAAATAACTTATTTCTCAGAGAAAGTTAAATATGTATGGATTTTACTTCAAATATTTTTAATTTTTTAAAAAAAGACCATTAAAGATAACTTTGAAGTGTTGTTTGCTGTGCTGCAGCCCTGGCGGGCTTTCCTACCCTGGAGAGAATGGTAAAGACATCAGTAAAGTGACAGGTATTATCTTTCCTGCTCTTTCACTTTTAGTTTTCCTAAAACAACTCTTGCAGTGATAAGAGGGATTATATTGGGAAGCATTTTCATATTTTAATTCATATACTATTATTTAAAATTATTGCACCAAAAAATTATTATGGCAGTGAAATGCCTAAGGATGTTTTCTTATGAAGGTAGGTATTGCCAGTAGTAATCGGAGAAGCATATGATTATTTAAAAAGATCCCAGTTTGGGGACCCAGAAGACTTACATTTCACTCCTTTCGCAAGTGAATGAAAAGCCCTATGCTAAAATATTCTTACCTTTAAGGTATAGTTCACACTGCAAATATTAAATCTCTAAATATTCTGCTTAATTCTTTAGATTTTCTATGTTTCAGGAACTAAATTGAACCGGATATTTTTTCCATCTCAGTGTTGATTCAGTACTAATTTATTGATTTATTGTCATAGCTGAACATTATAATCATTTAGGTGACTCTTAAAAAAAGAAAACAGATATTGAGCCATACTTCTAGATTCATGTGGAGTAGATGTAGGCATTTTTATTATATTAAAATGTCATTAGATAATTTAGGTGTTGCCAAATTTGAGAATTTTGAAAATTAAAATCAAATGGCCAGGTTTCGTACTTGAAATTAATGTTTACTATCTAAGAAGGCTTTCTATCCATTACCCAGTCTCAAAGGAAAGTGGTTTGTGAATGAGAATTTCAGTGAGTTCAATACAAACAGGAGATAGGAGCTAAGGTTTCTGAAAACCTCATATTTATGTATAATTGTTAAACAGAAAATTACCTTTGTATAAGAGAGCTGCTAAGCAAAACTGAAATTAATTACTTTGTTAAAATGTGACTGCTTTATTATTATTATTATTATTATTACTATTATTATTATTATTTAGATGGAGTCTTGCTCTATCGCCTAGGCTGGAGTGTAATGGCACAATCTCGGCTCACTGCAACCTCCGCCTCCTGGGTTCAAGCGATTCTCCTGCCTCAGACTCCCAAAAGTAGCTGGGATTACAGGCGCCCACCACTAAGCCCGGCTAATTTTTTGTATTTTTAATAGAGACGAGGTTTCACCATGTTGGTCAGGCTGTTCTTGAACTCCCAACCTCAGGTGATCCACCCACCTCGGTCTCCCAAAGTGCTGGGATTACAGGCGTGAGCCACCGCGCCTGGAATGATGGCTGCTTTAAAATCTCTGTCAGATAGTTCCACTATCTGGACTTATCTGGGACTTGAGAGATTGCCAGGAATTTTTTTGGTTTTTGGTATGACTCGTCATTTTTTAAAATTGTTTTTCTTTTGGATATTGATTTAGGAGATTTTTGATCCTATTTAAATCCTCTATTTCATCAGGCATTTTCCTATTCAGGTTTAACATGTAGATCTGAACTATATTTTTTCTTTTCTTTTTAGTTAATAAATAACAGTTTTATGTATTTACGGAGTACAATGTGATGTTATGATATATGAATACTTTGTGGAATGAGTACATCACGCTAATTAACATAGGCAATATCTCACATATTTATCATTTACGGTAAGAACATTTGGAATCTATCCTTTTAGCAATATTGAAATATGCAATACATTTACCAGAGTCACTAGTTAAGTGTGCAATAGATTTCCAAAATGTTTCTTCCTCTGTAACTGAATCTTTGTACATTTGACCAACATTTCCCCTTCCCCTGCCCACCTCACTCCCAACCCCCGGAATAGATCTAGTGACTCTTCTCTTGCTTAACCCTTGAGCTGCTGTTCTGGTGTTCTTTGTCCTTCTGAATCCAGGAAAGCATCCTTCGTACTCCACAGATGCCACTTGTTGAGGCAAAAGGCACTTCCCTGGGACGTGCGCATGTTGTTAATTACATAGTAGAGGATACTGGATGGAGGATGTTACCTCTGGCCTGTTCATCCCACACCTGGTGCCACAAGCTTCCAGGATATCTTTGCTGGTGCTGTTGGGGAAAGGAAGCACCTACTTCGACAGTCTTCTGCAAATAAATGAGATCGGAGTTCTTGACTCTAGTCTACCTTCTACTGTAGGGTGAAGGAAGACCAGAAGATCCTGGATCTGTTGGAGCTGAAGTACAGTCAGACCAGGTCTGCTGTTATCAGATGTGTTCCGGGTGGTAGATGAGTCAGTCGGCCCCATCACTGGTGCTGCTGCTGCCATTCAGTATGGATTAGTGGAAGGGTCTCTCTGCCAGATTTCTACTGAGAGGTAGAGCTTACTTTGTTTTTTAGATACTTGGCCAGAGAGCAGGCTTTTCTTGTGTGGTGTGTGCATGTGGGTTGGGCGGGAGGCGGGTATTTGTGTGTATGTGTATTTGCTATAGTTGTTAGCAGTTCTGGGTTGCAGGCCTGTCCAGTGCCCTGACTGGGATAGACGACAAATGAAAATAAAAACCACGGAATTCACTGAGACATATTTCTTCAAGTCCTGAGGACCTTAGCCAGTCTGTTCTCTTCTTTCAACTTTTCAGAACCCCTTTATGAGTGTTTGTTATGTTATTTCCAAAATGTTTTGTTCTATTTAGAGAGAAGAATAAGGAAAGAGTGAGTTTACATCACTTTGTCTAGGACCGGAAGTACTGAAGTTAGACGCCTTTTCATCAATGGACTTACTGACTTACTGTCCCTAATTAGAGTACTAGATTTTTTTTTTTTTTAGACGGAGCCTCGCTTTGTTGCCCAAGCTGCAGTGGTGCGACCTCAGCTCACTGCAACCTCCACCTCCCGGGTTCAAGCAGTTCTCCTGCCTCAGCCTCCCAAGTAGCTGGGATTACAGGCATGCACCTCCACGCCCCGCTAATTTTTGTATTTTTAGAAGAGATGGGGTTTCACCATGTTAGACAGGCTGGTCTTGAACTCCTGACCTCAGGTGATTCAACCGCCTCGGCCTTGCAAAGTGCTGGGATTAAAGGCGTGAGTCACCGCGCCCGGCCAGATTCTTTAAGAATTATAATGGCTACAGAGAAAAAGTCAAAACAAAACAAAAAAACCCTGCATTAATAAAATCTACACTCCTACACACTTGTCTCCGGGTTTTGTCACTAAAATAGTAGAAGTCCATTGTCTCATCCAATTTTAACGTGTATTTATGCTTTGCTATATTTTTTCAATTCTGAATCAGGTATCAAGTGATTATTTCAATGTGTCCTGCCTGTCTTTTCCATGGTTTATAGCAATTTAAATCCCAAAGATCTCTCTCTCTCGTTTTCTTTTCCTTTATCTACTTCACTTTTCTCCCCTCTTGACAGATTCATTTTTATTTAATAAAACTCTGGCTTCCATTCTATGACTTGCTGCTCACACCTATTAAATTGTGACACCACATATGAAAATGTTATTTATTTAAAACTACAAACATTCTGTAATTCTATGATTCAAACTTAAATTTCAAATGAAAACACTCAGGTGCTGTTATTTAACTATGTCAATAATTTTAAATAAGTTGATAATTAAAATCCTGGGAAAATAATTCTTAAATAACTCGGTATATGTTCCCCATCATCTATAACCTATACTAGTAATGATAATTAGGGTTGCCATAGCAATGTAAAAGTAAAGCCAAGACTGTATTTATCCAATTGAGATGATCCAATAAAAGCATAAGAGCAAAGATATTTGAGTTCACCAGAAAACTTATTCACAGAAATTTCCTATTAGTCAAGATTTAAGAAAGTGTAACTCAACAAAAAAATTGAGAGATATAAAGTAACTGATGATAACTTATTTAACAAGACATTTAGTAATCAATCATAAAATAAAGACTTCAGTAGCTTTCTAGTCAACGGTTCCTGGAGAACTTGTCCAAGCATTTAGAATTTTAAAAGTATTTTCTCTAAAATACACATAGTGATAGAGAATCTAGAATGTATTTTAAATAATTTTATGATTATTCATTAAATATTCCATAACAATACAATTTAGTGAATCTGCCTGAGCTAGTAATTATATTTTCTTTAAGACATATAGTATGTGAAAAACATAATGCATGAATGGTGGCTACTGTTTATTGCCTGACAGAATGAGGTAGAAATGGTATGCTAAAAATGTGAAAACATAGATAAAAGTAATCTTATAAACTACTGAAAGGAGCTCTAATCTGCAATATATTTTCTTATATTCCCTGTATCTCTTAATATAACTTATTTAGCTACTTACAAGTTTCTAGCACCGGGCAGTAGTAATAGTCTACAAAGTTCAGATAATATGTATTAATTCTTTAGACAATGTAGTTCAGAATAATCTTAATTCCTAAAAGGTTTTTTTAATGCAAAAGTTAAATGGTTTAAGTAAAATTTATTCAGAAATATTTACATTTTTATGATATATTTTAGATAATTATTTCATGCAATACAGAAAATCAGTAACTATTTTTACCTTATAATTAAAGATATAGACATTAAACATTTCAAGGGAATTAAAATAAAGTAGCAAACCATTATATATTTTGTGTTGAACTAATATTAACTATTAGGTTATGGAGTCAGAAATTTGACTGTTTTAAAGAGAGTGCGTTCCAGTTGATATGAAAAAAAGAAAAAAAATAGCTGGCTAAAATCAAATAATAAATTGCATGTTAATCAATCCGTATTTGTTATTTTCAGTTTCTCTGAAACTGATATTTATTTGACATTTTATTAAGTTTTTCCCCCTTCAAAATAAGATTCTACTCCTAAGAATAGATAACAAATGGACAAGTTTATTTAGAAATATTGTAATATCTGAAATATATGTTCTTTGGATAGAAATAAATATTAAATAGGAATCATTATTAACTTCATTTAAAAATTATATAAGAAGTACTAATTTTAATTCGACACATAAGATTATTTAGTTTTTATAACTTTGAGTTTTGAAAGTATCACTATGTAATAATAATTTAACTATGATGAAGTAACAGCTGTCAAACTATCCTCCTCACTGTGAGCAAATCTAAAACCATAGAAAATATAGGAAGCACCTGTTTTCAGGAATTTGACAACAGCAGCCCTGGTGTGACCCTTGGGACAAATGAGAGATACAAAACATACTTCACAACAGTCTAGAGGTTGCACAGAACTGGGAGACAACTAGCCAGCCAGAATGAAGATGCCTCACTGGACACTCTAGGAATTCACTTGAGACCCAAGAATGGCTCTACCTTAGTAGAGGCTTGTAGAGCTATCTATTTATACTGTAAGAGTTACTCTAAAACTGCCCTAGAAAAGGCCAATGTAAGCACCAATAGGTCAAGCTGATCTGCCAGTAAATTAACTAACAACTAGAACAAAAATCAACATGAAATTCATTTGCTCAACATTGTAGCATGCACAAATTCCTGCGTACAATAAAACATACTAGATAAGTGAAGACACAGGAAAATGTATTATAACCAAGGGGAAAATATACAGATTATGACCATGTTATAATTAAACAAAATTACTTAACACAAACATTGCTTTTGTTAAAAGACGAATGTAATCAGTGGGAAGATTGAGAATCTCAGCAGAAAAGTGGAAATTATTAAGAAAAAGAATAAATTTGAAATTATATAACAAAAAATACATGATGTTAATATTGCCACAGGGATTTAACAGAAGACTGGACACTGCAGAAGAAAATGGACCCAGAAAATACATTAATAGAAAGTGTTCAAATTGAGAACAATAAAGAAAGGGAATAGACTGAAAAATGAACAGTACCTCTGCGACATGTGTACAACAATATGTGTACTTTAGTAACCTATAAATAATTGAAGTACCGGAAAGAAGAGAGAAACTGAAGCAGAAAAAATATTTGCATCGATAATGAAAAAACTTCTCCTGATTTGATAAATAGCATTGAGCTAGAGACCCCAAGAGTTCAATAATTGCCAAGAAAGATAAACACAAATAAATCGCACATGCACGTCAGGGTCAACTTATTGAAAACTAAAGATAAATGACATTAGAAAGTTGCTTGCAGGGAGATTATGGAAAAATATTTATACATAGGAGATGATTGATAAGACTGACTGCTGATTTCCCCTTCAAAGGAAAAATCTCAGTATCTTTAGAATATCTCAGTATCTTTAGAACACAGATTTAGACAATGCAGCTATAGGTTAGACATCTCCTGCTCTTCACTTCTAATTTAATTTGATCTTCAGAATTTGTTTATCATCTACGAAAGTGGTTACTAATCTTTTTTGTTTGTAGACTTCTTTGTGACTATAAAAGATTATAAAGACAATAAACACACAATATGTCAATGTCACACACATTTGCATTTAGAAATTTCCTTATGTGCTATCCATGTTACAAAGAAATTATGAGTCTACAGAGGACCATCTACAAAACAACCAGTGTCTGTGTTGTGCAAAAATACAGATATCCTTCTTTCAGAGATACTTAATGAGAAATATATTCTTGAAAAAACAGAATATACACAAGTAGGATAATCAAGAAAGACATTATTTTTATTATACTATCTTTATTGTTTTGCCTCTACCAAGTTAGCATAATAAGTAACTTCTGATCAACTAAAATGAAAAATTCACAAGATAGACTTAATAGTAGATTTCAATAAGCAAAAGAAAGAATTCATGAACTTACAGATAGATTTATTTAGATTAAACAATTTGAATTAAAAAATGTGAAAAATAAACAGAGTCTTTGAAAACTGGAGGACCTCATTAAGTGCACTAATATATGATGATGGGAGTAACCAAAGAAAAGAAGAGAAAAAGGAACAGAAAAAAACATTAAAAAAAAATGGTTAAAATTTTCCTAATTTGATGAAAAATATTAATCTACACATTCAAGCTCAGTGAACTCCAAGTCGGAGAAACTCAACAGGGACATAGACATATCACAGTAAAAATGCTGGAAAACAAAGACAAAAATCTTTAAAGCAGCCGGGCACGGTGGCTCACGCCTGTAATCCCAGCACTTTGGGAGGCCGAGGCGGGCGGATCACAAGGTCAGGAGATCGAGACCACGGTGAAACCCCGTCTCTACTAAAAAAAAATACAAAAAATGAGCCGGGCGCGGTGGCGGGCGCCTGTAGTCCCAGCTACTCGGGAGGCTGAGGCAGGAGAATGGCGTGAACCCAGGAGGCGGAGCTTGCAGTGAGCCAGGATCCCGCCGCTGCACTTCAGCCTGGGCGACAGAGCGAGACTCCGTCTCAAAACAAAACAAAACAAAACAAAACAAAACAAAACAAAACAAACAAACAAACAAAAAAATCTTTAAAGCAGCAACAGAAAAATGACTCATCATGTCTAGTAACATTAATGGCTAAATTTCATTAGAAAAAAATGACCTGGGCCGAGTGTGGTGGCTCACGCCTGTAATCCCAGCACTTTGGGAGGCCAAGTCGGGTGGACAGGAGGTCAGGAGATGGAGACCATCCTGGCTAACACAATGAAACCCGTCTCTACTAAAAATATAAAAAATTAGCTGGGCGTCATGGCGGGCGCCTGTAGTCCCAGCTACTCGGGAGGCGCAGGCGGGAGAATGGCGTGAACCCGGGAGGCCGAGCTTACAGTGAGCCTAGATCGTGCCACTGCATTTCAGCCTGGGCTACAGGGCAAAATTCTGTCTCAAAAAAAAAAAGAAAAAGAGAAAGAAAAAAATGACCCAGAAGGAGTGGACGACCTATTCAAGGTGCTAGGAACAACAACAAAAACTCGACAAGCCAATATCAAGAAATGTATATACATCAAAAGTATCTTGTAATAATAAAATTTATATTAATACATTCCAATATAAACAAAATATGAGAATTTTCTGCTGGCAAACTTGTATTATAATACATGTTAAAGAAAGTTCTTCAAGTTCAAAAATAAGTGATGGCAGACAGTAATTAGAGTTAGCATACGCACACACAAAAAGCACTGGTTAAGATAATTATGTAATTATAAAGACTATATGAATGCATATTTCTTATCATTCCTTCTTTTAACTCAAGAGAAATTGTATAAAGCTATTGTTGGGCCTATAATATATCAAAATGAATATGTTTGCCAATAGAAACAAAAAGGAAGTGGATGTAAGCAAAACTATTTGAATAAGGAAATGAAACTAGATAGAAACTCGAATTCATGAAAACAAATGAAGGGATGAAAATGCTTCTCTTCCCCTCTCTCCATATCTATCTATCTATCTATCTATCTATCTATCTATCTATCTATCATCTATCGTCTATCTATAGATATATCTATATATCTCTATATAATGTAATGATCAGAGAAGAATAAATATATCTAGATATACTTCTCTTTCATTACGTTTTTCTTTAACTAGTTTCCTAAAGGGAATTTACCAAATTCAATCTGCATAGATTAACCTCAATTTTAACTTATATTAATGTACCCTCAATTAATTGAATAGTTTAGGTAATAGTAAATATATTTAAAAATAGTTAAACTTATTTTGATTTGATTTGTTTGACACTAGAGAGAGATCTGCCTATGTATGTATATCTATATGGAGAGAGAGAAATGGGTACGGGGGTGCCGTTGTCAAGTGTCTGATCTGGGAGCAGAAGAAAAGGTAAGGTCTATCCCGACTCCAGGTTCACTGGGATGTGTCAAATAACACCTCTTTCCCCCCAAATAAAACAGTCACCTCTTGAGATGGCTTCTGATGGTTTCATTTAAAATAAGAAAGCATCAAAAATATAAAACAAGGATATGAAAAGTTTTCCAATTACTGATGTTGAATTTCTAAGGTCACATTGGCAATCTTGAGGGTAGAGCTTCAGAGAGGGCTGAGCCTTAGTGTCAGATTAAGAGATGTGCAAATCCACTTCTTATCCAAAGGTTCTGAAAAAATGAGATGCCTTGTGAGATCTAGAATTCTTCGATGATTGTGAGAAACAAAAATGTAGGTCATGATAGGATCTTTCCTGGTCTTTTTTTAGAAAAATGTGATAATTGACCTCATTACTAAAATCACCTTTGAGAAAATGGCACTAGTGAAGGAGGCAGCTTTAAGAGGGGAACAGTTCAATATATTGCCTTGTTAGAAGCAAGTCAATCTATGGGGCTAGGGATTTTGTTAAGGAAGTTGTAAAATGAGATTATAAGCAATTATATTAAGCAATACTGTTTTTATCATAATTCTTTTTATAAAAACTAGAAATGTATTATATATACTTCTCTAGTTATTATCATTTTTCTCTAACTGGTTTCCTAAAGGGAATTCTCCAAATCCAATCTCCATAGATAAACCTCATTTTTGCTTTCTTTTTTTTTTTTTTTTGAGACAGAGTTTTGCTCTTGTTGCCCAGGCGGGAGTGCAATGGCATTATTTTGGCTGACTGCAACCTTCTCCTCCCAGGTTCAAGCAATTCTCCTGTATCAACCTCCCAAGTAGATGGGATTACAGGAGCAGGCCATTATGCCTGGCTAATTTTTTTTTGTTTTGTTTTGTTTTGGTATTTTTAGTAGAGATGGGGTTTCACCATGTTGGTCAGGTTGGTCTCGAACTTCTGACCTCAAGTGGTCCACTCGCCTAGGCCTCCCAAAGTGCTGGGATTATAGGCATGAGCCATTGCACCTGGTAGATAAACTTCAATTTTAAATTATATTAATGTATCCACAGTTAATTGAATAGTTTATGTAACAATAAATACCCTTTTAAAATTTTAAACTTATGTTGATTTTATTTCATTGATTCTAGAGATAAATCTGTATATTTACCACTAAATGGTGCTTTTCCTCTTAAGATGGATTCCTGAGAATATGATAGGTGAATTTTCTGGGTCAAAATACCATTCAAGTTTATGTTAGCACATAATGACAGAGTGCCTTCTAAGACATCCATTACCACTTTCAAAAAAAATGATATATTCTCTTCAATCCTTGTTATGTATATTATCAGACATATTATGTTACTGTTTCCCTCGTTTGATGGATGAGATGTTTCATATTATTTCAGTTTAATTTCTTTGAATCTTAGAACAGTTGACACTCCTTTTTTTTATTATTTTGCCATTTACATTTGCTCTTCTGTGAACTATTTTCAAATAATTTGCATTTAACATACTTTATTGTAAAATTTATTATGAATTTATAGAAACTTATTCTGGATAGATAATATGACACATGATTTTTTTCCTACTAATGTAGTAACATTGTCTATAGAAGTGTTTCCAATAATAGCCATTTTCCAGATTTGATATCTTAGTCACACTGTCAATTCAAGTGTTTGAAATGTGTCTACTGGCTCTATATTGGGCTGTTCTGATATAGAACATTTCCATCACCTCAGAAAGTCATACTAGACAACACTGGGCTCTAGAACGTGTAATTTTGTATGGCATCAAATATGACTACATCTTATAGCCTTTGAGTTTCCTGGCATGTCTATAAAAAACTTCTGTTTGTATAATATATAAATAATTTTCCAAATCCTTTGCTAAGTGTTATTTTATGTTTTGCATTCAAATATTCAGATCCTGGAATTAATGATGCATGAAATAAGGGTCTAATCATATTGAAAAATTTTCCCTATATGAGAATGAAAAACATTTATTACCAAAAACTGAGGCCTTATGTACTAATACATGTTTTTGAGTATTATATTATTTTCCATTGATCTATTTTTCTGTTCCTGAGTCAACACTGAAATACTGCTATTGGCATTGACTTACAATTTTGTATTATATGGATTGAAATAGGCCTCATTATTTTCAATATATATGTTTTAAAATTATTTTTACATGATATTCTTTCACATGGTCATTAAAATCATTGTATTTAATCCCCAAGGAAATTTTTATTGACATTCCATTTGAAATTTAAGAACCTGAAAATATTTAATTTTGGAGAATTGATGTTAATAAATGTTTAATTTTTCTGGGTACATATATGTATACATATTTACAGAGTGTATGAGATGTTTTCATACAGGCATGCAATGTGAAGTAATCAGCTTATGAAGAGTGGGCTCTCCATACATCCCTCAAGCATTTATCCTTTGTTTTACCAACAACCCAATTATACTCTTTTTTCTGTTGTTGAGATGGAGTCTTGCTCTGTAGTCCAGGCTGGAGTGCAGAGGCACAATCTTGGCTCACTGCAAGCTCTGCCTCACCGGTTCAGCCATTCTCCTGCCTCAGCCTCCCGAGTAGCTGGGACTACAGGCGCCCGCCACCACACCCGGCTAATTTTTTTGTATTTTTAGTAGAGACGGGGTTTCACCATGTTAACCAGGATGATCTCCATCTTCTGAACTCGTGATCCGCCCACCTTGGCTTCCCAAAGTGCTGGGATTACAGGCGTGAGCCACCATGCCCGGCCCCAATTATACTCTCTTAGTTATTTTAAAATGTACAATTCAGACATCATTGACTATAATCCCCCAGTTGTGCTATCAAATAGTAGGTCTTGTTTATTCTTTTTATTTTTTTTTGTACCATGTAACTGTCTCCACCTGCCCCCCCGACTCCTAACCTCTTCCCAGTCTCTGCAGGAGGAGCTGTACTTACATTAGACAAGACAGATTTCAAGACAAAAGCTATAAGATGAAACAACAAAAAAAGTCACTATACAGTAATAAAGGGGTCGATTCAGCAAGAGGGCACAACAATTTTAAATATATATGTACCCAGCACTGGAGCACCTAGATATATACAGCAAATATTATTAAAGAATTGATTTTTATCACATTATGTCTTCCCTTCTTAGAATTTAGTTCTAATCTTTATACCTACATTTTATATTTTACTGATTTTATTTGTGAATTCTTCTAAAAAATTTATCTTTTCCTTCTTTTTCTTATCTACCTTTCTTTTCTTCTCACTTTTATTCCATTTCAACTAATTCTGTTACTTTATTATAGGATGAGGACTTCCTTTTATCTGTTGAGGATGCAAAATACCTTTAGATGTTTTGTATTTTATTTTATAATAACTTAGGTTGAGAGGTATATCTTTGTTCAGAATTTTGCAAATATTCTTCCTCTTGTCTGGTTCTTTGTTCTTTTTTTTTTTTTTTTTTTTTTTTTAAAGACTGCATGATCATTTATCTCCACTCATTCTGGAATTAGGAGAGAGTTTCCCATGCAGTGCTTTCATGGGTGTGGATAAGTTATTTGAGCAGCATAATTATGCTATCTCAATTTTTTTTTTACACTCATCATATTTTTAGCTCTGCGATGGGAGGAAGGAAGAATGATGCTCACAGTTTTTAATTTAATCACAATTCCCAAATCACAGCTGGACTTTGCCTAGGTA